>NC_067405.1:8538454-8853454 GCF_009764475.1 Pristis pectinata | reverse complement strand
AAGAAAGGGCAGAACCTTAAATGAATTGTGCCACCCTGCATTTCTACCTATAGCTCAGAATCAGGTTTATTATCACTGACATATGATGTGAAATGTGTTGTTTTGCAGCAGCAGTACAGTGCAAGACATAAAAATTACTAGAAGTTACAAAAATAAGTAGTGCAAAAGAGGAATAATGAATTAGTGTTCATGGGTTCAAGGATCGTCTAGAAATCTGATGGCGGAGGGAAAGAAGCTGTTCCTAAAACATTGAGTGTGGGTCTTCAGGCTCCTGTACCACCTCCTTGATGTCCCGGATGGTGAGGGTCCTTAGTGCTGGATGCCACCTTCTTGAGGCGCCGCCTTCTTGAAGATGTCTTCGATAGCGGGGAGGGTAGTGCTCGTGATGGAGCTGGCTGAGTATACAACCCTCTGCAGCCTCGTTTGATCCTGTGCATTGAAGCCTCCATACCAGGCAGTGATGCAACTGGTCAGAATGCTCTCCACCGTACATCTGTAGAAATGTGCAAGAGTCTTTGGTGACGTACCAAATCTCATCAAAATCTCCTCAATAATAAGCCCATGTTATTTTCCACTGTCTTGTACAGGTCAGACAGATACTTTACATTTCTCTTCTTTCATAATGTTGTGCTTTTGGAATACTGTTACCATCTATATCAGAGACTCTAGCATGGAAACTAATAGTTAAAGCTGCCTGGTCTAGCAATGTAGAAAAGTAAGTCTAACGCTGCACGTATAAGTAATGCTACTTTGGCCAGTGTTGTGTCTGTAAATTCACAGAATAAAAGTATGGGTTCTTTTATATGGGGGGTATGGGGTTATTATGTTTGTCACAGCTTTCTGGTTCTGGTTTTGGGATGTATTTACATTGCTAAGTTTAGTGAGTTTGTTTCAATTGCAGCACCACACTTATGTTGTACTAACCAGGTTCAAAATATGTATGAAGCAGAGTGGAAGTTTATTCTTATTTATACATATTAAAAGACTAGACATGACTGGATTATGGCTTTTTTTTACAATGTGATTGCATGGTGAGTTAGTTTAATTTCAAACATAATGTAAATACATCTGAGATTGTTATCAGAGTGCAGTTAAAGGTGTACTTTTAAACTTTTAAGAGTAATGTTTAGTATGCAGGAATTCGGGTTTACAGCCAAGATTGTATATTAAGCGTAACAAGCAACCTGCTGGAAGAACTCAGCGGGTGAAGATGCATCTGTGGGAGGAAAGGAATTGTCGACATTTCGAGTCAAAACCCTGCATCGGGTAAACCATGTATCAGTCTTGACCCGCTGAGTTCTTCCAGCAAATTGTTTGTTGCTCCAGATTCCAGCATCTGCAGTCTCTTGTGTCTTCATTGTATATTTAGGGTTACTGATTTACACTGAAGCAGCAATGGTTTACCGTAGACCACATTAAAATATAGCAATCAATAATGCAAATGTTGTTATTTGTAAATTAAGATGTTAGGCAGTAATTGAAGCCTTAGGCAGTTCTTGGCTTTGCAGTATGCCAGTTTTTATAACTCACAGCCATATGGTGGTTGGGAAGTGATAAACACTGCGAGAGGATGTCTGGGGGTGAGTTTTCTTCGATCCACTTGCTTGCTTTCCTTTGTCTGATCCAGATTAACTGAAGCCATGTGAGCAGATTGTTTGCTTTCAGTTGTGTATAATGTCGCAACACCAGAGTAAAGGATAATATAGGTTTCTTAACAACACAGGGATGGCAGTATCTCTCAAAAAAAACTCTTCCACTCTATGTGCTTTGTGAGGTCTGTTCACAATCATGTACTTCTATTGCTACAGCTCTGACTCTCTGTCCCTCATTATTGGCAATGAACAAAGATGCAATCTGTTTTCCTTTAAGCCTTTCAATGAATTTTACTTTTATAGTCTGCACAATGCAGTAAAACTAGCCTTGTTCTTCCTATTGCCATCTGAGTTTTCCTTACATCTTAGCAATAAAACTTGGGACATAGCTTTGAAATGATTGATAGGAATTGCTTTGCCGTTTGCATGGTTTTCTAACATTAATGTTTGCTTTCACATTAAGCTCTTAGAGCAATGTTGAAGAGTGATGTAATAACAATGAAATAGATGCAGTGTAGACTGCTGGAATGCTATGAACAGAAGGACTGTCGCAATTCGGGAAAATAGGTCACCATCTCCTCGAGAGCAATTAGGGTGTTATAATTCCATGTGTGAACAAAAAAATTAAGATTCACTGTGGTTACAAAGAGAGATTTAATTTTGGGGTTTTCAGTAGTGCTGCAAAGGTTGAAGTTGACTTGATGGCACTCTTTAAGATGTGAAGGGAGGCATGAGTAAGCGGTCTTTAGATTGTTTCCCCTGTTCAGTGAGACTTGCAGCAAGTTTATTGCAAGTTATGATAATCAAAAGAAAACTTATTAGGGAGTTTGGAATATATTTTAACAGTGAAGATTTTTTTTGTGAAAACACTTCTGCCAACAACTGAGATAAAATCTTTAAATTATTTGACAAGTGAAAAGGAGAGTAGGATTAAATTAGATGGCTCATGAGAAAAACAGATTTACTGTTAATGTTTTATGAGTCTGTTGCATTTAAATGCATAGTCAGTAAAATTTGGAGTACGTCTGAAATATGGCTTTGTGCTTTTTCTTTTTCGGAAGAGTCAATTGTATTTAATATATTAGCAAAATGTATAATAGTGTAATTTTTGTAATGTACATTTTGCTAAATTATTCATGAACTATTTCATCAAAGTAATTGTGGTTCATTATTTTCTTTATTGCAGATCCAATTAATTTGTCCTTTCTCTCCTTAGTTTTATAAGTTCATTAGGAGTGGGGTATATGATGATCTGCTCTGAAAATTACCCAAATGTGCTCGCTTTCTGTTTCTTGGATGAACTACAACGAGAATTCATTACTTTATATGATACAATGAGGATTAACACTGCTGTCAGACCATACTCCTTCATCGAATTTGGTGAGCTTCCAGGCTTTTATAAATCGCTTGTATGATGATAGAAGTAATGATAATTTGCCTTCTAAAGTGCTAATTTGTGGAGTGGAAAGACTTGAAAAGTGTTAATTACATATTACTGAGAGAAAGATGATACACTTTGGAAAATGTTAATCTAATTTTATTACATGGAGTATCATTTGTCATTTTGGTTCTGTAAGGTTTTGTGTATAAGTCAAACCTTTCTTTTATATGGAAATTTGAAAGGCTATTCTTGTTTAATTGAGACCAGACAGCAGTTGATCATTTTCAGGTAAATTGTGGAATAATGTACAATGAGTAATAAGCAATATATGACATTTTTTCTTTAATCATGTGAGTTATGCATCAAGGAGTTCAGCCTTTCTCGTATGAGATAACAAATTTGATAGGTGGATATGTCGTGTAGGTTAACTTGCCTCATTGGGATTTGTCTCCTTTCTTGAAGACACAACTAAAGAGCCTTGTCTTCCTCATCTCAGAAACTGGAGACGAGGCTGTGAATTAGTATCAGAAGTTGCTCTCAAATTTGAGAGCTTCAGCAGGGATGCCATCTACTCCAAGGGCTTGTTTTTACCTTTACTCAGCCTATGTCCTTTTGATATTGCTATTGGTTTATTATTGTCACTTGTACCGAGGTACAGTGAAAAACCTATCTTACATACCGAGCGTACAGGTCAATTCATTACACAGTGCAGTTACATTGAATTAGTACAGAGTGCATTGAGGTAGTAGAGGTAAAAACAATAACAGTACAGAGTAAAGTGTCACAGCTACAGAGAAAGTGCAGTGCAATAAGGTGCAAGGTCACAACAAGGTAGTTTGTGAGGTCAGAGTCCATCTCATCGTATAAGGGAACCATTGAATAGTCTTATCACAGTGGGATAGAAGCTGTCTGTGAGTCTGGTGGTACGTGCCCTCAAGCTCTTGTATCTTCTACCCGATGGAAGAGGAGAGAAGAGAAAGTCTCCCAGGTGGGTGGGGTCTTTGATTATGCTGGCTGCTTCACCAAGGCAGTGAGAGGTAAAGTCCAAGGAGGGGAGGCTGGATTCCGTGACATGCTGGGCTGTGTCCACAACTCTGCAGTTTCTTGCGGTCCTGGGCAGAGCAGTTGCTGTACCAAGCCACGATGCATCCAGGTAGGATGCTTTCTGTGGTGCATCGATAAAAGTTGGTGAGTGTCAAAGGGGACATACTGAATTTCTTTAGCCTCCTGAGGAAGTAGAGGCACTGGTGAGCTTTCTTAGCCGTGACATCTACGTGATTTGACCAGGACAGGCTATTGGTGATGTTTACTCCCAGGAACTTGAAGCGCTCAACCCTTTCGACCTCAGCACTGTTGATATAGACAGGTGCATGTACACTGCCCCCCTTCCTGAAGTCAATGACCAGCTCTTTTGTTGACATTGAGGAAAAGGTTGTTGTCATAACACCATGCCACTAAGCTCTCTATCTCCTTCCTGTACC
Source organism: Pristis pectinata (assembly GCF_009764475.1). Classification (NCBI taxonomy): domain Eukaryota; kingdom Metazoa; phylum Chordata; class Chondrichthyes; order Rhinopristiformes; family Pristidae; genus Pristis; species Pristis pectinata. The sequence goes on along the minus strand of NC_067405.1, from coordinate 8,849,000 downwards.
CCGACTCATTGTTGTTTGAGATACGGCCTACTACGGTGGTATCATCTGCAAACTTGTAGATGCAGTTAGAGTAGAATCTGGCCACGTAGTCATGAGTATATAGGGAGTAGAGTAGAGGGCTGAGGACGCAGCCTTGTGGGGCACCAGTGCTGAGAATAATCGTGCTGGAGGAGGTATTGCTGCCTGTCCTCACTCATTGCAGTCTTCAGCTTCTTGTCAATCTGGGAAAGCAGCAACACTGGACCAGTGTGTTGGGATGACGTCAAAGTCACTCGTCAGAATCAGACTTGTTATCACTGACATATGACGTGAAATTTGTTGTTTTGTGGTAGCAGTACAGTGAAAAGACATAAAAATCTATAATTTACTAAAATAATTAGTGAAAATAAGGATTAATGACAAAAATCATGTCAAGGATAATATTTGTAGAAGAATTCTTTGAGGTTCTCAAGCTTTTTAGATTACAAGCTAATTATAGTAGGAGTCTCCCTGGTGACTGCGACAAGGATAATCATTGGGGTGGTCCTCAATCACCTGCTCCCTATCACTGAGGAGCTGCTCCTTGAATCGCATTATGGATTCTGTTCACTTGTGATCTTCATTGCAAAACAACTCCAAGCATCAACTACCTTAGATAGCCTTTATTGCTCCTGCAAATCAAGAGGGATTATGGAGAATCCTTTTCAAATTAGGCTGCCCTCAGAAATTTGTTTCCATTCTATGTCTATTATGTGCTGGAAGATGCTCATGCCTTGTCCTGGCATCACTGCTATTTGATCTGTCTGGGTCTTCACTCCGATCACAGATCTTTGCTTTTCTTCTCTCTTTCCTTTCCCCCTTTCTTCAACTTAAAACTTGCTGAATTGTTAACTTTTCCTAATTTCATCAACCTGAAATGTTAACAGCTTTTCTCTCTCTACAGTGTTGTCTGACCTGCTGAATGTTTCCAGCAGTTTCTGTTTTTATTTAAGAGTTTCAGGATCTGCAATATTTTGCTTTAGATCTTTATTTGTCAAATTGTGTTTTCTTTAAATCTCTAGATAATTTTATCCAAAAGACTAAGCAGAGGTTTAATAATCCCCGATCGTTATCTACGAAGATAAACCTTGCTGACATGCAGACAGAGATCAAATTGAGACCAGCCCATCAGCTTACAGTACATGATCTTGGAACAGCAAATGGAAACCTACATCCACGTTCTTCCCCCTACAAGGGGATAGGTGAGACTCTTTCATTTTGAGCAAATTTCATAAAAAAACATGTCAAAAAGTCCTTCACTGCTCCAACTTGGCCCCACAGCATCATGTACTTTGTATTTCCTCTGCTAAGATTTATCACCTTATGGAGAAACCCTTAGTTCATCTTTCAGCTGGGTACATTATATCCTTCCTTCCATTACATCCTCCTGGTCTCCACAGCTAGTTAAGCAATTTCAAGTTTTGATTCTGATATTCCTACTTACACTCCCTCCAGTCCCATATTTTATTCATGATTACTGTTTTTGCATTAGTTGCCATTCCTATTGTTGTTTAACCTTCTCTCCTTCCATTACCCTTTCCTCTTCTTCCCTCTTCTTTCTTGCATCTTCAAACATGTTTTATGATGTTAATCCACTTTTAGCCCTGTTAAAAGGTCATCAACTGAAATGTTACCTGTTTCTCTCCATACAGGTGTTCAGTGACCTGAGTGCTTCTGCATTCAAGTTTTAGTAACTGTAGTGGTTTTGTACCATTTTCCCTTTCAGTTCCGTGACTACCTCTCAACAGCAACAGCTTGTATTTGCTTGGTAACTTTAATGGAACAAGATATCCCGAAAAATGTTAATCACTGACACTGACCACATTCTTTGGGGTCTACCTTTTGACCATGCTTTTAATCATCTCCTTATGTTCTGGAAGTCAAGTCATGTCTTAGGATGTTTTATTGCATTAAAGGCATTACATAAATATGTGATGGTGCATTTAATATGGCTTAAGTATTGGTTTCTCTTACCTTTATAAACAGTTGTCATTCCCATCCAAGTTTAAGAAGCCTTGCTTCAACTTTCCCATGCCCTCCCAGCTGCAAGCTTAGTTTTGAAACCTTCCCCTCCATCTCTTTAACATTTGACTGGGGTCCAACTCTCCCATTGCATTCCATCCTTCGCTGTGGCCTTTTTGTCTGTCATTATACAGAGAACCCTCGTATATCCAGTGTTTTTGTTTTCAAAATCACCAAGACCATCTGTGGCTGCAGCTTCCATATATTATCCCCTCATATGCATTGAAATGCTTGCAAACAAAAATAGGACATTCCTGGTTCCATTTCGCTTCATCCTCTTTACATTGCACTCCTCACATTGTTCATACAGTTTCCCGTTATATCTTCAGAAAGAAGTGCATCGAGGAACGTGATCAGTTCAGGAGAAATACTCTGTATTCCCAAGAATGTTCAGGTGACTACAATTGGCCATGAATCATCAGAGTCTCAACTAACTAACAATTCCTCACTTACAATTGGAAATATTCCCTTCATTCACCAATTCCACAAGTTCTCCTTTAAACAATTCTACACAGTTCTACTTGCCATACTTTGCTGGTTTGTTCTAGAATACATTGACACTATGGAAGGTATTACTTTCTTGCTTATAGGCAAACACCTTGCCTGTGGATTTTATCAGCATGACATCCAGATCTACTATTCCTTCTTTTTAACATTAGATTTGATGAACTTTAATCATAATCCATTAAAGAGGGTATTATGCAGACTAATACTAATTCTTGTAGACAACGACGTGGACTTTTTAGCTGTAGCATAATCCTTGTTGCACTTTACAAGACCATTGGGAAATATGGAATGACAACATACATTGTGTTCCTAGCTGTTGACATTCCAAGTTCTTACCTGTTCTCTATTTTACCTTAATCTTGTACTATTTCCTTTATTTATGGAAGCTTCAAATAATCAGCCAAAATGCCCATGTCTTTTTTTTCAAGTTTATTTTCTTTACGCCTGGGATTTCTATACTTGATGTGCATAACAATACATTTGTCTGCATAGTTTACTTAGTGAGCTCTGAAGAGCTCATTTTGCTTAAGTGACTTCAGGCACTCCAATGTAATGATTGTATTGAGATCTAATTGTTTTATCTTTCCTGTGTCAAATATAAACATGCAGTGTCAATTGGACTGTCATCCTGCACCAAAACACTTAAAAACACAGAGCCGAGGCTTTGCCTGCAATTTTTCTGTGGCCTCCAACATGAAGAACCTTTCCCCTCTTCTGCACCATTCAACTAACTTCCTGGTTTGTATGTTCTAGTTGCTAGTCAAATATAGTTGCAGTAATTGTACAGTTTTTGCATTTAATTATAGATGCTGTCACAGACTCATGTGCCTGTGATATGGTACACTTCATCTGTAAATAGCTATTTTGAGTTTCTAAGCTTCTGCTAGAAAGTGCAGAGATATGTTAAGTGTTTCCACAAATCCCTATGCTTAAGATCTTAACCTGTGTATTGCATACCATGGTAGCAAAAGTCAGTGGCAAGGAGCAGCAATAACCTGGTTGCCAGAGGAATTATACTTTTATGTGGATCTATCAAAAATTGAAAATAAGGGCATGCAATTTATTTTTGAATCTTGTTTAATGGTACTTGTATGAAGGGCCTCTGAATGTTTTGCCACATTAATAGTGCTATTTTAATGCAAGTTGTTGAGGCAGATCACATGAGTATTACCTGACAAAATTTGACATTGAGTCTTAAAGACAGTTCACAAAAGATTGGTTAATGGAGAGAATTGTAAGGAGCAATCGGGGAGTCTTCCAGCATTGGTTAATAGGAATTCTTTATGGTTTAGTTTTCTGTAAAAATATATTAATATTTATCGGTGCATTGGTTAATATATCATCAATTTTAGTTTTGTTTTAGCATAGTTGGTAACCCATTCTATGTAACCTACTTAATAACTACATTAAAATTGTGTACTTGGAAACTTAATGCAAAAAAGTCACAAACTTTGAAATGCTTCTGAATATAAATATAGAGTTAAGTCCACAAATTTGTGTGATTTATCCTGATGTCAAATTCTGGGCTTTCCAGATGTCAAACCCTGCGGTGTGTTTTGTTTTATTAACATATTAACATTTGCACAGACTTGCATATTTTAGTTTCTGTTTTGAAGCTCTTTTCAGTCATGGTTGCTCAATATCTGTAAGAATAAGCTCAGCTGGGAAGGAATCTTTTACTCTTCTCTGAAAGAAAAACTTTAACTAAACCTTGGTCTGTGCAAACAGATAATCATCAGTAGATCTGGATTGAGAGTTAATCACTTGTACTGACAGTAAACTGTTGCTGACATTAAAATGGGGCTTGTGTGAATTGTTAGCCTTGCGATGATGAATGTTGGTGGCCAGCAATGGGATTTGCTTGTTTTACTTGGGGGCAGGGTGAATGAATAGTTATCTAAATATGTGCTGCAGTGTTTGGTCAGCGGTACAAATGGATAAGGTTAAATTCCACGTCCAACCAGAGGAACAGACGTATGTTTTTTGGTTGGTTGAAGTAGAGCTAAAACGATTGCAAGAAATATTCCATTGAAATATGATGGCTGGTCGTTATTTAATGCCATGGGAAGGGCTTCAAGTTCTCAGTTATCAAGTGTTGGGGTTTGTATTCTTGAGTGAGTAATCAACCTCTTAGCAGATCATATCTTCATCTGACATTATTAAAGACTGACACTTTATGCCATTTTACTTTGTGCTGAGCCCATAAGTGTGTGTACTTACATTGAAGTAGGGCATTTTGGTTTGAATTGGAAGGGAGAATCAGTCCCATTGTGATCCTATCGCCTGCAGCAGAGAATGCCTAAGATGAAACCACCCTGTCCTCTTGCTGCATTAAATATGATTGTACGTTCTGGATGTGTGTGAATGGAAGATATAAACAAGCAATGTTTCTGATCGGACCACATTTGCTACAGCTTGGCGGGATAAAATGGAACTCAGTAGGGGATGCTGAAATCGTAGTTTACATTTTATGCTGTTTTTAGTGAAGTTTCATCAAATACAACAGTTTTTTTTGATATTTTGTTCATAAATACTGACATTTATTATCCAATCTTAATTGCCCCTGAACTGAGTTTTTGCTCGGCCATTACAGGGAAGAATTAGGAGTCATCTGTGTTATATTGAAAAGTTAAACGTCATAAGGATGGCAGATTTTCTTTCCGAAAGGACATTTGTGAACCAAATGAGTTTCTGTGATAATCTGATGGTTGTATGGGCATATTTACTGACATTAATTTTTTATTCCGGATTTACTTCATTAACTGAATTCTAGGCAACCGTGGTGGATTTAAACCCCTGTGTGTCGATCAGTAATCCAGGTCTCTGGATGTAGTGACGTAGCCATTATATAGCTGTACCCTATCCATTACAAACAACTCATTTTATTTTATTTGCAAATGCAGTGCTACTAAAAATAATAGGTCTGGAACAGTATTTGCAGTCATCTGTAGCTAAAGTGTTGTGGCAGACTGCCTCTTCAGCTTCTTTGTCAATTATCTTAAATCAGTGTGTCTGGTTACTGACCCTCATTCCAGTAGAAACAGTTTCTCCTTGTCTTTGTACTGGACAGCATTGCTTCTTTTACCCAATTATATACTCACAAAAAAGTAGATCAGGTGCAAACCATATTAAATCAATTTTCCACCTTTATGCTTTGAAGACATTGCCTTTATCTGAATTACAGTCCTCTAGCTCTCTGTTCAATGAAACGTTCTTCACAGGTGGGATAAGTTGACCTGCTAATGGTTCCTGTGACATCATGGCCAAGTATAGTTCTGTCTGTATTTGAATATCTGACTGAAGTGAGTAGGAGCAACAAGCTACTTAAAAAAAAATGTTTTATAAGAAACGAAAATGTATGAACCTTGAACCACTGAGTAGCTGTGTTGCTGGGTAGCTGGCAATTATAGCTTTAACGAAATCACATTGCAATTGTTCAAAGTGGCCTTCTGCTAAAATTTCCCACATACCAAGATGTTGTCACCTTTTCTGCAGCACTTCTTTTCCTCTTCTGATTGAGGGTAGCTAATCCGGGCAAACTGGAAATCCAAGCTGTGGTATCACATCAACTCATGTACCAATCATTTGAGGCTGACAAATATTTCCCGCTAAATAAATGTTGATGTCAACAAATATGCACTCTCTGTTAGAGACGGTAATATGCAACCTGATTCATGGTGCTGCTTTTTTTTGTTGGTTTTGTTGCCACAGCTCCAAATCAGCGACTGGAACCAGTGAAGCTGCCAGGAATTATATCTTGTTTACTAAGTCTGCTCTGTGCAGCTTTAAATCTAATCCGTGGATTTCATGCAATGGAAAATTTATTTCAGGTGAGATGTGCAGTATTTCCTCAAGACAGTATGTTTACTTTCTTAATTAAATTTCAAATAAAATGCGTATACATCTTTCACGTGTAGTGTTTAAGGATCAACATAAATGCACATCATTTTACATTAATTTCCCACCTCTCCCACCCCAATACAAATATTTTCAGTCTTGTCTGAGAGGTGACAAGTAGTGCTCTGCAGAGCTGGAGAAAGGAAAATCTGAGACTAAGCTGACCCTGGCAGTTGTCAGGCAACTGAAAATGCACAGTTAGAATAGAATTGGCAGAGTTCTACCCCTGCTTTTAAGTGGCATAGGGCAAAGGATATTAATAGACCCTGGAAAAAAGTGATCTGATGAGAGAATTCTCATTAAGTTTTGAGCTCAAGTAATGAACCTTATTAAGTAGAGGCAGGCTATGGCTGATAGCTGCAACTGAATGCTGACATTAGGTTAAATAGTCCTGATGTAATTACTTACAAGTGTATTGAGTAATTGTCTTCATTTGATTCCAAGGATATAAACGAGTCTGTTGAAATCCATCCTGTTGTTTTAAATTGCATAATATAGAAAATTATAACATGTCTTGGAACTGAATTATGAACTGCAGAAACAGCTTTGTTTTTTTTAGTCAACATCAAGGTGAATTGCTGCCCCCAGGATATGCTGTTGTGTGCATCTGTCTCTGTATTAAGTATGATATTTAGTTATATCTGTTTTCCAGTTTTCTCTTCTAATTCTTTGAGGGATTTGTGACAGTGACACAAACTCTTATGATCAAATATCATACATTTCTAGCAGTGATGGTGCAGTAAATGATCTCAGAAGCAGTGGTTGTGTACTGTATGCTGTTTCAAAGTTAATGCCTTAGTTTTCACATTGTACGTTAAGTCTGTCCCCCGACCCAAACCTATTTTACATAGAGCTTGTGATCATTCATTCCTTGTTAATACAGTGGCTTGAATACAAACTAAATTGATCAACATTGTCAATCCATTTGAAGTAAGTTCACTATAAACAAAAGTATTGACTTTTTAAATGTTTTAAATGCAACCTTTCGCAAAGAGCCTGAAGGGGATTGTGAGTTGTTGAACAGGGCAAGCAATGCTAAATTGCAAATAAAATGTATTTAGAATGATTTTCCATTAGAAATCAAATAGGCTTTTAACCTAGCTTTGAAGAGGTGAGCACAAGTGAGAGTATTAGTTGTAGCTGATTGAGAAATAAGAGAGGGCAGAATTCAAAGTACAGTGTAACCAATGTAAAGAAGTTGCTGAACACAGGAGTACTTACATAAAAAAAATCATGGTCCCTAAACGCCTGTCAGCTTTTGACACATCGATCACTGTTGTCCACAATTAATCCAACCCTGCCCCAATATGTCATCTTACTGAGCCCCTCAATTTCTTGAGACTGAAGGAAAACAAATTTCCAGGACTCAAATGAACATTGTGTTCCCACCAGATTGCTTTACAATAGTCAGCCCAGTGTAGTCCATTTGCCATTATGGTACTGAATGTCATTTGGCAAATAAAGTTGCTTATCTCTTCTGTATCTGGATCAGGACTATTGCTGGCTTGCTAGATATGCTCCATTATCCAGAGCATCTTCTACCAAATTGTTATTAGCATTTGGAAATAGTTGTTAGATCTAAGCTGCATTTAAAACGTGGATAAGAATTTGATATTGGTTAGTGGTAGAAAGTGTTGCTAAGCCGTAAACACAAATTAATTTCTTTATCAAATTGTGAATCCCAAGTAAAGCATGGGTTAAATGTTTATGCATTATTGGGCAGAAAATTATGGATAATTATTGGGGTTGGGGTCCCTCTATTTATTTGAAAATATTGGCATTGGCATTATATTGAGCACAGAGGAAAGCCAGCGTTGAACTGTATGGATATACAGTTTTACACAGATGGACCTGTTCAACAACAGTAACACATGGGTGAAGGAAAAGCTTTGAAGTCATTGAGTTCATGCAACAAGAGTGAAGACGGAGGAAGCACTCTGAGTAAAAGTTTGTCTTGGTAAGGTCAATAAGGTAAATGACAATCAATTTGCAATCAACAGATGACATAAGCTGTTTAAGTAAGGAGAGTGTGCATGGAATCAAACTGATTCATTAGGGTGGGAATGTTATTTTAAGTTCACAGAAACTAATCAGAGAGCATTGGCTCAACAGGAAAATAAGGGGTGAAGTATAATTCATGACAGATGCACCTTGAGGACATTTGAGTGAGTTAGAGGAAGTTATTCTAACCCTGTAAACATAATTGCTGAGGCTCCGGTCGGGTTACTGTGTTATTTTGGGCTCTCTGCAGGCAAAAGTATATTGGTGTTGGAAAGGCCTCACAGAGCAGTGACACAGATGATTTAGGACTCTATAAGTTTATAAAGAGAGACTTCCACAACTGAGCACATTTCAAGTGCTATGATAAGGATATTTTAAATTCTATAAAGGACAGATTAAAAAAACACCTACAACTACAGTAAAGAGGAGGTAAGGTTAATAAAACTAAAATAGGGCTGAAGGCTGGAAGTGTAAAAAAAGGAATCCTCTCCATCCTGGATTAATAACATATCTGATAAATTCTATCAGTAAATCCAGTTAACAGCAAGATCATTAATATTTTTAAATTAAAATACCTGATTTGTGGTAGTATTACAAGGATCAGAAACTGTAAATTTTTAGTTATTGGCACCATTCAGATGAGATAAGATGAGATATATTTATTAGTCACACGTACATTTGAAACACACAGTGAAATGCATCTTTTGCGTAGTGTGTTCTGGGGGCAGCCCGCAAGTGTCGCCACGCTTCTGGCACCAACATAGCATGCCCACAGCTTCCTAACCTGTACATCTTTGGAATGTGGGAGGAAACCGGAGGAAACCCACACAGACACGAGGAGAACGTACAAGTTCCTTACAGACAGCGGCCGGAATTGAACCCGAGTCGCTGGCTCTGTAAAGCATTACACTAACTGCTACACTACCAATGTGATGGAAGTCTACTGATCTAAGACAAGTAATGTGATATGTGGGATTGGTTAGTTGTTTGAGAATTTTGTTTTTGTTACCTTTATTTATCAACTAGAGTTGGGAAGAAACTTTCCTTCCTTGAAGAGATAAAAAGGATTGGGATATCATTCAGAGCAAATATGGTCTGGGCAAAAGGATTGCAATCTTCTAAATGGCTATTTACTTTTCTGTGTGGAATTATGAATTAAGTATTTGTGAAGATTTTCATGTTGATCAGATTGAGTTTGATATTTCCATCACCTGAATTATATTAACTTCAGTTTCTATTAAATTGCGGGTACATTATTCACACCGAGCAGGAAGTAATGTTTTCACCGCCCATTTATAGTGTGCAGATGAAACACACAGCATCCCATACATGCACTGTTGCACATTAGAAGTTAATTAGAGTGCATTGTATCATGGAACAAGATGATTATTAATTTTGCATATAAATTTGTAGATTTTTGTTATTCAAAGATGTTAATGGGCACGGAGTAAAGGCAGGAATGTGTTGCACCACAGATCATCTGTAATCCTATTAAATGTTGGAGTAGCTTCAAGAGGCCAGTTCCTGAAAACATTCAGCAAGTCAGGCAGCATCTGTGGAACAAGAAATGAGTTGATGTTTTAGGTCAATGACCCTTTGTAAGCCATCAGGAACATGTGTGCACTACAGAATTTGCTGCAGTGATTCATCTGGGCTGCAACAGCAATAACAACACCTCCCAAACCTGCAGTTTCTATTATCAAGAAGGACAAAGGCATCAGGCCCTCAGGAGCACCAGTACCTGCAGATCCAGGTGGAACACCATCCTTATTCGGACATATACTTCAAAATTCCCTCTCCAGCAGCACCAAGAGAACACCTTCAACTACTAGGAGAGCAGTGATTCAGGAAGACCACCATGGGCAGTAAATGCTACCCTTGCAAACAGCATCCACCTCCTGAAAATGCACAAAGCAAATTTCCACAGCCAGGAATGTGATATTGATCAGTTAATCTGTTTTAGAGATTGACAGAGAAATATTGGCCAGGAGAACAGAGGTGTCTCCCCCTTTTTACTTGTGATAGTATCATGAGATCTTTTGAATTTACCTGTGAAGATAGATGGGGCTTTGGTTTAATGTCTCATCAGAAAGATGGCCCCTCCCTTAGATTTTTGGGCACTAATCTAGAGTAGAATGAGTTTACAAACCTAATTCAGAGGTAAGTGAACTATCCAGTTAGCCCACAAACTGAGGAAGTATCTTGGTTCTGGGGAGAAATGGGAGAATAGGAGAAGCATTGGTATTGGTTTATTATTGTCACTTCTACCGAGGTACAGTGAAAAACTTGTCTTGCATACCAATCGTACAGGCCAATTCATTACACAGTGCATTCTGGGCAAGACTTTAGCTTTATATTCTTCTGTAACTGATATTTCTTGCATATTCAAAATGTGGTTTGCAGTGTGACCTCTCTTAAAAATGTCTTGAATTTTCTGCAGTAATTGAAGTGAATTTTACCTTAAATCACAGGAACAGTAAACACAATTCAAAAAAGTGGTTTGTTATCCTTTCCAAAGGTTTTTTTGGTTTATTCTGGCTGTTTTAAAATGGACACAATAGGATGTGGTGTATTGAAAGTGCAAAGTTCTTGGTCCTTGGATGCTTTCTGTAGATTCAGTATTTAACTCAGTGGTAACACTTTTCTCTCTAAGTCAGAAGGTTATCAGTTCAAATCCCACTTCAATAAAAAAATATAGAACACTGCAGAGCAGAAAACAGACCATTCTGCCCTAGTCTGTGCCGAAACTTTATTCTGCTAGTCCCATATAACTCCAATTTATAATCCAGTCTGGCATTTCAGTGAGGAAGACCCACCAGAGGTGACGTCATTTTGATGTGACACTAAACCGTTGCGTCTTTGGGTGGTTGTAAAAGATCACATGACATGGACCAAAGAAAGTTGGAATTGTGCACAATGTTTCTCTCTCAGCCAGTGGTGCTTCAGCAATACAATGGATGTTCTGGTTATTGCATTATCTCAATTGAATTTTGCTGTAAATAATTGGCTTTCCTTTTTCCTTCATTACTGCAGTGACTACACTTCAAAAGTTCTTCATTAGCTACAAAGGGATTAGGATATCATGAGCTGTAAAAGATGCTTTTCAATTCATGAATTTATTTCTTAAATTCAGTTTATCAATCTGTAAAACTTTTTAGTTACTTTCAGATTGTTAGTTGAAAACTGGTCTTAAAGATATACGTGTCACAGTTAATCTTGTATTACTGGCACTGCACTGATCATCCGAAAGTTTGAATGATTTATTGTGGTAACTTTTAGACTATACTTTTCTACCATGAGTTAAGTTGGATGGAGTAAATTTCATAACTGGGTCAATTCTATGTGCCATGTTGAAGATATGAGCTTCATGGCCTTTCTTACCCCATGGAGTGAAAATATTACATGTACAATCCAGAAAAATAATTCATCTATGGCAAGTTAGAGCAGGAGCAACTGAGGACAGAGTTGGATGAGAGTTTTCTGACAGCAGTTGTTAGTTTCTCTGCCACCTGTGCTGCTCTCTAATCCCCTGGCTGGGGTAGCAGCCAAGCATATTGTCCTTGACGCGCCATTGTAACAGGCCACGAGGCAAATCCACTACAATCATTTGCCAGCACTACTTTCTCCGTTCCTCACTGGAGAGAAGTGCTTGGCTCAGTGCCATTCCCCAAGGGCTTTTGCAGTCAATCCAGACTTTGTCATGTGTAAAATTACTGGCACAGGTCTTTTGAGTTTCAGCATGTTGGTATCTGGTGCGTTGCTACACAGTTCATGAAAATGACTCTCTTTATTCGGATGTTGGAAAACTACAAAAAGCCAGAGAACTTTGATTCATTAAGTGTTCCTCAAATCTATGAAACATTCTGCATTTTCACAGTACATTGCACTGTGATACAAAATACATTTTTATGATCTTGCATTTTAATAGTGTGCTGTTGTAGTCTTCAAAGGATGCAAGTAATCTGGTCTGCTGTTTTGGAATTTAAAAGGAATTAGCTGTAAACCAGATAAATGCTTAAGGCTAATGCAAAGTAATCTGTAATGTTTTCACTCACTCTGGGTAGTTAAAGAACTCTTTGATATAGGTGATGAATGAGGCTGTGGTATCACTTGGCCCTCTGCTAGAATGATATCCCATATGTATATTATTTGTTGCTTTGGATGGTTTGTTTTACTCATTAGGTAGGTATAAAATGATGAGAGAGGGTGAATGTACATAGATTTTCCCCCAGGGAAAGGGAACCAAAAACTAAAGGGTAAAGGTTTAAGGTGAGAGGTGAAAGATTTTAAAGGGACTCGAGGGGCAACATCTTCACGCAGAGGGTGGTGCGTATATGGAATGAGCTGCCAGAAGAAGTGGTTGAGGCATTTAAAAGTCACTTGGATGACTACATGGATAGGAGGGGTTTAGAGGCCAAACATGGGCAAATGGGACTAGCTTGGTGGGCACCATCATCAGTATGGACGGGTAGGGCCAGCTTCCGTGCTGTATGACTATTTTCTCCTCTGTTTCTGAGTGACATGCCAACAGGCAGGTCCACACTGAGACTAGCTGTCCACTTAATTCACACTAACAAAGGACCATTTTCCTTCTGAACATAAAGCATTGGTATATTGTAGAGGACATCAGAGTTGAACCTGCCACACACGTAGTACCAGTATCATTACACGTCAATCAGAAGTAATGCCTCTCCAGCCCAAGGACTCTAAACCCTGTATAGGATCCTCATGCCCTCCTTCCATCCTATTACTCAGGCGCTGTTCTAATAATCTCACGATATAGAGGGAAGATATGCTGAGAACCTCAGTGTGGCTTTGTGTAATGCAATATACGTTGAGAGTAGGAAAGCTGCCTAATGGTTCTTCTTAAGCATTGCCTATATTGAACTCGTGGTTTACTTTGGAGATACAAGACTGCCAGATGCTGGAATCTGGAGCAAAAAACAAGCTGCTGGAGGAACTCAATGGGTCAGGCAATATCTGTAGAGAGAAATGGACAGTCAACGTTTTGGTCAAGACCCTTCAACTTGACACAGTCCAGATGAATGGTCTCAACCCAAAATGGCGACTGTCCATTTCCCTCTACAGATGCTGCCTGATCCACTGAGTTCCTCTAGCGGCTCGTTTTTTGCTTATGGTTTAGTTTTTTGCCCATGAGTTTTATTCTGTGGAGCACTCCCACTTCAGTGCACTGTGTTGGCACCAAACACGTTATCTGAAGAAAAATATCTGCATTTTTCTGACTTCAGAGGTGCACCCTTAACTTGTTCAAATTTCTTTGTATTCTTCATACTGGAATTTGTTTGGAAGAGAGGCTGAATTTTGCTTTTAGGTTTAAAAACATAGAACATAGAACACTACAGCACAGTACAGGCCCTTCGGCCCACAATGATGTGCCGACACTTTATCTATCTAACCCTTCCCTCCCACATTGCCCCCTATTTTTCTATCATTCACGTGTCTATCTAAGAGTCTGTTAAATGTCCTGAATGTATCTGCCTCCACAACCTCTGCAGGCAGTGCGTTCCACGCACCCACCACTCTCTGTAAAAAAAAACTTACCCCTGACATTCCCCTTATACCTTCCTCCAATCACTTTAAAATTATGTCCCCTCGTGTTAGCCATTGTCACCCTGGGAAAAGGTCTCTGACTGTCCACTCGATCTATGCCTCTTATCATCTTATACACCTCTATCAAGTCACCTCTCATCTTCCTCTCCAAAGAGAAAAACTCAACCTGTCCTCATAAGACAATTTGAAGGCCAAAGACCTTGGAGCTAACTGAGAGTGTGAGCATCTGGTGAAAGGGGACCTGTACTAATCCAACAGTTTCCCATCACTCATGTTCTTTAACTAATATTTTTTATTGAAATAAAAGTGATTAATATTGGTACCTTTTACCTTGGTCTCTTTTTTTCCCTTGTTTTGGTATGTCTTGTATAGAATTGTCAGCAAAAACTGGTAACTATAGATTAAGTACTACTGAGTATCAATACTAACAGCTGCCTGGTTGGAAGAATCTCTGATGTGAATGTTGCAGTTCTAAGAACAAAAAACAATTACATGGGTTAGGCAGCATCTGTGGAAAGAGAAACATTTAATGTTACTATTTCTCTTCCCACAGACGCTGCCTGGCCTGCTGAGTGTTTCCAGTGTTTTCTGTTTTTATTTCAGATTTCCAGTATCTGCATCTTTATCTTGATTTTCAATTCTTTCCTGTACTTATAATAACACATTTTTTTTAATCAAACAGGACGATGAGGAGGAATTGAATACTGTCGCTGTGTTTTTCATTGGTACTGCTGCATGTTTGTATCAGGTGGGTTCTTGGTTGTTAAGTAGCTTTTGTAGGTATTTTCGGCTGTCTAGACATCTGATTCATGTGGAAACTTGTTGTTGTGTTTTGACTCCATAAACAAAACTCTTGAGAAATCCCTTAAAGCGGATTGTTTTATTGAATTACATTTTCTCGTTGAAAGACGGGGGGCTTTCCATGCACATACTTGCCATGGAAATGCATCCTATTTTAATAGCTTCAACATTTGGGTGCTATTTGGCAGAGATAAGGCTTAAGGATCCCAAGTGTATGCAGAGACTGCCAGCTCAGAGCCATGGTTTCTAGTTGCATCTGTCTCTTTTTCATGGTTCCACCGGAGAGCCAAGCTACAGTCACTACAGTATCTTGTAGATCTATTTATTACTCGTCTTGGATTGCTAACTACATAACAGATTTGTATATCACAGATTATCATTGATAATCCAACATTCACAGAAGTTTGCATTTATATTGCAACTTTGACATAATAGGATGGTGTAAGATGCTACATAGTATTATAGCATATAGCATAGTATTAAACACACATCAATGACACCAATCTACATGATGAGATAGTTAGACACGTGCCCATAAGTAGATTTTGAAAAGCATTGGCAGTGTGGAGGTATAGTTAAGAAATTCGGACCCCTTGGGCATAGGCAGCTGAATGCATTATTGCTAATGGTGGAGAGATTAAAATCAGGAATACATAATACACTGGAGAAGTGCTGATGTTCCAAAAGGTATACACCCAAGAAGAAGAGACCTTGGCAGGTTTAAACACAGGAATGAAATGTTACAACAACTTGCCAAACCAGGTGCCACTATAGGTCAGTGAGCACAGATGTAATGGATGAATAAGACGGTGAGTTGGAAAGCAGACACCAGAGTTTTGGATCACAAGTTTATGCAAAGAAGATTTGTTTAACTAGAATTAAAACTTGGCTGCTTTTTAACTAGTGCCTCTAGCAAGCAGCCTTTTATCTGGGGGGCTGTATTTTGAACGAAATGCAAAACTAGGGTCTCATCTTTCAGTTAAGTTGGACTTGAATGGTCCCACAGCATTGTTCAAAAAAGGAAGGAAATTCTTCCAGTTATCCCTCAAAGACGCCACCAAACCCACTGAAGGTTTCCAATTAGCATTGTTCATAACAAAATGCACAAGCTGGATGATGTTTTTGCCTACAATGACTGCACTTCTTTTTAAAAAAAAACTAATTTGTGAAAGTCACGGGAAGATGTTAGGGATATAATAAAACGCTAGGAAAATGGAAGTCTGCTCTTCGGTTCAGAGTATACTTAGTTTATGAAGTACGTAAAGAAGAAAGTCCACTTTCATCTGTTAGAATATAAGATTACCAAAATATTGTTTTGGCTTTTACACTGTCTACGAACCAACGACAGCGAAGCACAATGAGTAGAATATGTGATATATTGGGATTTATCCATTTAGTTGTCAGAAAGAGTTTGCTAGGTAAGTTGCATATCAGTTTTAAATAGGTTCATACTCGTCAGTTGAGTGTCACATTAGGCATTTAATAAGAATATACAGTTTACTGGAATATACAAGAATATATGGATGATTCCCAAAGTCTGAGGAAAGGATTATAATATAAAACTTGGTAAATTGGGATTTTTGTCAGGGGAAGAAAAATACCTAGCGTAGCGTAGTGGTTAGCACGACGCTATTACAGTGCCAGCGATCAGGGTTCGATTCCCGTTGCTGTCTGTAAGGAGTTTGTACGTTCTCCTGTGTCTGCGTGGGTTTCCGCCGGGTGCTCCGGTTTCCTCCCACATTCTAAAGATGTACGGGTAGGTTAATTTGGGGTTTAAAATGGGCGGCGTGGACTCATTGGGCCGGAAGGGCCTGTTACCACGCTGTAAATAAAATTTAAATAAAATTTTTAAAAATATATCTGGGTAGGGCGATAAAGCCACACAGGTTTAGTGGGATGATAAGTTGGCTTGGTTTTCTTTCCTCAAGCAGTGATTGAGCAGCTTAACAGGAAGAACTGGGTGATAAAGGGCACTCCTGAATAGTTAGAAGCTATAATGAAAAAGCCTATCTGGAAGGATGAAATTAAAAGGGTCAAAGAACTGTCTTCCTTGCAAGTACAGTTTATAATGTTATTGCATTCCTGATTGTAATCTCCATTATACTTTTACGGATTGCTGGAGTTTCTTGGCACACCAGTAACAAACGATTCTCTGGTGCACTTCATGAATCTTGATGTTGCCAGCTAAATTGTACTCCATTCTTTGCCGCTAATAGAAGGAAAAATAGAACTAACATTCATATAATGCCCTTCACTTTCTCACTGTCTCCCAAAGTCCTTACAAACCCATGAATTTCCTTTGCAATGCATTTATTTGTGCTGGGTAAGCATAGCAGCCAGTTTACACACAATTTTTTTTCTTTCATTGACAATTCACATAAGCAAACTGACTTCACAGTAGAGGCCATTCAAGTCCATTGTGTCTATACTGTCCAATGACTATCCCTTGACTTGATGGGTGACAAAATTTGAAGTGCCCAACCAAGTAATCTTTCAATGCATTGAGAGATTCTGCTTCCTCCACCCTTTCAGGGAGAGAGATACCAGGCCATGGCCAATGGCTGAGCCTCTACCCTTCCCACCCCCCTACCCAAAATGGTGAAATATATTTTCCTTAATGCTCCTCAAATCATTCCACCACTAATTTTAAACCTACAGCACCTTGTTATTGACCTCTGCTGTGAGAAGTGGGTCCTTTCTATCCACTCAGTGTGTGGGGCCTCGCAGTAAATTATCTTGGGTGGTCTCTTGGGATGAAGGGTGATCTGTTTCCACTTTGAAGAAGGCTAATGAGATCAATGTTGGACATGCAGCTTCTGCCTCAACTGGGGCGAGTGGTTGTTTGGAATGTTCTTTCCACCTCTTATGCTGGACTATGTGCTTAAAGTTCTCAATGCCATCCCAAACACTCCTCTCCTTTAAGTGGTCATGGGTCAGGGATTCTTCTGAGTTTGTTTAGATGTTGCAATTTTTCAAGAAGATTTTGAGGACATTATTGAAACTTTTCCTCTGCGTGCCTAATAATTTCTTGCCATGACAAAGCTTTAAATAGAATGTCAGCCCCTGGAGGCAGGTGTCAGGCTTGTGAACGATGTAATATGCTCAGCGGAGCCAACCATGTGTAATTGGGGCCTCAATCCTGCGGTCTATGACAGGATGCTGATGTTGCTTTCTCTTCCTTCCAGTGGATTTGAAGGACTTTGTGGAGACAACATTGGAGTTATCTCTGCAATGCCTTGAGGTACATGACATGGGTAGTCCAAGACAGAAGCTTATGGGAGTAAGAAATCACTGCTGCCAGATGGACCGTGCATTTATAGCTGGATTAATATTTCCTTACAACATAGGAGGACATTTGGCCCATGAGGTTTATGATGGCTCTCAGATAAATCCCATTGCCCCACTATTTCCCAGTAACACACATGCCAATTAACTGCCCCCAGTTACCTATAACCCAGTAGCAAATTAACCTAATGACCAGCATGTCTTTGAGGAGTACCCAGGGAAAACCCATGCTGTCACAGGGAGAACATGCAAACTCCACATAGACAGCACTGGAGGTCAGAGTTGAAACTGGGCTGCTTCAAAAACACCCTTCAGTTAGCCAAAGGCTTTACTGGCGCGCAGAAGGTAATGAATCTCATCGATAGTGAAATTAGACTCCTAGAGATGTACAGCAGAAAAATGGGCCCTTTGACCCAACTCATCTGTGCTGACCATGGTGTCCATTTACACTAATCCCACATGCCTGCAGTAGGCTTGTATCTTTCTACTTTCCTTTCCAAGTACTTGTTCCACATACCTTCTGAATACTTGTATATGGAACAAGCTGCCTCTTCTTCTGGCAGCTTGTTCTATACCCCTACCACAGGTTTAAGGTGAGAGGGGAGAAATTTAAAAGGGAGTAACTTTCCCCTCAGATCCCTTTTAAATTTCTCCCCTCTCACCTTAAACCTGTGCCCTTTGGTTTTAGACTCCCACACCCTAAGAAAAAGACCCTGATTAATTACCCTATCTATGCCCCTCATAATTTTATAAACTTCTATAAGATCAATCCTCAGCCTCCTTTGTTCCAGTGATAATAAACCCAGCCTGTCCAATCTCTCCTTAATAGTAAAGCCCTCTATTCCGGGCCACATCCTGGTGAACCTCTTATGTGCTCTTTCTAATGCTGCCACATCCTGAGGAATTCTCAAAGGACTTGGCATGGTGGATGTGGCTAGGATGATTCCCCTAGCTAAGGAGTTTGAAGCAAGGTGTTGTGGTGTTTAAAGTTAGGTCATTTAGAACTGAAATGAGAAGAAATCTGTTCACTTAAAGGATGGTGAATATTTGGAGTTCTTACCCAAGAGAGCTGCAGCAGTTCAGTCACTGCATATATTTAGAGATTCTGAACGAGAAATCTTGGATAGGAGGAGAACCAAGGGATAAGGGGATAGGGCATGAACATTGGTGGTAGGAGATCAGCCATTATCTTATTGATTAGCCAAGCAGGCTTGAGGAGCTGAATGGTGCACTCCTGCTCCATTATCTTGTGTTTACCTTCACTGAGAGGTATTTGACTAAGATATCGGTCCAGGATCTCACCACGGATCTTTATTGTTAGAGGACGGTGTTGTATAGCAGTTGCAACTTGCTAGAAGTCTTTAGTTTTGCTGATGAAGTGTGTTTGGCCCATTACCTCATATGCATAGGTGTACAAGTTGATGATGACTTGGAGCTCGGTCTCAAAATGAGTGCAAAGCATCATCTGTTTATCAGCAGCACGATTATTGAGGTTGTGATTTGTAGGATTAAATCTTCCTTTGCCCCTCCTATAGAAAATCACCTAGCCTATCCAGTCTATTCTCAGAACAGTCCCCAGCCTTGCAGTGTATCCTCTTGTGCCTGCTTATATGTAACCCTAATGCCTGGGGTAAATCATTACCAGTATTGAAATTTGGCTGCTTGTATTCTATGACTGCTGTTAAACTTTGAGGGGCGGGAGAGACCATAGGTTTAAACTCTGAGGGGCGGGAGAGACCATAGGTTGCATCTAGACTAAGCCATCACCAAAAACATTCATGCAAGATGTGTATTTGATTCTTCTGTTGCGTCATTTTACATTGCTACTTTCTGCACTCAGTATTACTGTAAATAATAGTGAAGTGGTTCCAAATATTGAAATTTAGATCTCTATTTTGAATAGAAGTACATATAAGTAAAATTTGGGTGGAGAAATAGTAGATAGAGTTTACCATAGAAAAATACAGCACAATACAGGCCCTTCAGCCCACCATGTTGTGTCGGCCATCTAACCACACCTAAGACTATCTAACCCCTTCCTCCCACATATCCCTCTATTTTAAATTCCTCCATATGCTTATCTAACAATCTCTTGAACTTGACCAATGTATCAGCCTCCACCACCACCTCAGGCAGCGCAGTCCATGCACCAACCACTCTCTGGGTGAAAAACCTCCCTCTGACATCTCCCTTGAACTTCCCACCCATTACCTTAAAGCCATGCCCTCTTGTATTGAGCATTGGTGCCCTGGGAAAGAGGCATTGGCTGTCTATCTATTCCTCTTAATATTTTGTATACCTCTATCATGTCTCCCCTCATCCTCCTCCTCTCCAATGAGTAAAGCCCTAGCTCCTCTAGTCTCTCCTCATAATCCATACTCTCTAATCCAGGCAGCATCCTGGTAAATCTCCTCTGCACCCTCTCCAACGCCTCCACATCCTTCCTATAATGAGGCGACCAGAATTGGACACAGTACTCTTAAGTGTGGTCTAACCAGAGTTTTGTAAAGCTGCATCATCACTTTGCAGCTCTTAAACTCAATCCCATGACTTATGAAAGCTAACATCCCATAAGCATTCTTAACTACCCTATCCACCTGTGAGGCAACTTTCAGTGATCTGTGAATATGAACCCCCAGATCCCTCTGCTCCTCCACACTGCCCAAAATTCTGCCATTAACCTTGTACTCCGCCTTAGAGTTAGTCCTTCCAAAGTGTACCACCTCACACTTCTCTGGATTGAACTCCATCTGCCACTTGTCAGCCCAGCTCTGCATCCTATCAATATCCCTCTGTAAGCTTCGACAGTCCTCCACACTATGCACAACACCACCTATCTTTGTGTCATCTGCAAACTTGCTAACCCACCCTTCCACTCCCTCATTCTAAGTCATTAATAAATATCACAAAAAGTAGAGGTCCTAGAACCAATCCCTGTGGGACACCACTAGTCACAGCCCTCCAATCCGAATGCACTCCCTCCACCACAACCCTCTGCTTTCTACAGGCAAGCCAATTCTGAATCCACGCGACCAAGTCCCCCCTTGGATCCCTTGGCCTCTGACCTTCTGAAGAAGCCTACCATGTGGAACCTTGTCAAACGCCTTACTAAAATCCATGTAGACCACATCTACTGCACTACCCTCATCAATCTTCCTGGTCACTTCCTCAAAGAACCCTATCAGGCTTGTGAGGCAAGATCTTCCCTTCACAAAGCCATGCTGGCTGTCCCTAATTAGTCCATGTTTCTCCAATGCTCATAGATCCTATCCCTTCCCTGGACTATCCCTACTACCTTTTTTGAATAAGGGGACAACATTTGCCACCTTCCAATCCTCTGGTATCATTCCTGTGGACAACGAGGACTCAAAGATCCTAGCCAACGGTTCAGCAATCTCCTCCCTTGCCTCACGCAGCAGCCTGGGGAATATTCCGTCAGGCTCCGGGGACTTACCTGTCCTAATATTTTCTAACAGCTCCAACACATCCTCTCTCTTGATATCTACATGCCCTAGAACATTCCCCTTACCAACACTGTCCTCAGCGTCATCAAGACCCCTCTCCTTGGTGAATACTGAAGAGAAGTATTCATTGAGAACCTCACCCACTTCCACAGCTTCCAGGCACAGCTTAATCTGGAAAGTGTGAGGTGTTGCATTTTGGGAGGTTCAGTGCAAGCTGGAAGTATACAGTAAGTGGCAGGATCCTTAGGAGCATTGGTATACAGTGGGATCTTGGAGTGCAAGTCCACAGCTCCCTAAAAGTGCTCACACAAGTGGATAGGATGGTAAAGAAGGAGAATGGTGTGCAGTTCTGGTTGCCACACTATGGGACGAATGTAGAGGCTTTGGAAAGGGTGCAGAAGAAGTTCACCAGGATTTTGTCTGGATTAGAGAGTATTAGCTGTAGAGGTTGGACAGAATGGATTGTTTTCACTGGAGAATAAGAAACTGAGGGACGACCTATATAAAACTATGAGACGTATAGATCAAAATCAGGTTTATTATCACTGACATACGTCACAAAATTTGTGTTTTGTGGCAGCAATATAATGCAAAACATAAAATTACTATAAGTTACAAAAAAGAATAAATAAATAATGAGGTAGAATTCGTGGGTTGATGGACCATTTAGAAATCTGATGGCAGAGGGGAAGAAGCTGTTCCTAAAATGTTGAGTGTGGGTCTTCAGGCTCCTGTACCTCCTCCCCAATGGTAGTAATGAGAAAAGGACATGTCCTGGATGGCGAGGGTCCTTAATGATGGATGCCGCCTTCTTGAGGCTTCGCATCTTGAAGATGTCCTCGATGGTGGGGAGTGTTGTGCCTGTGATGGAACAGACTAAATCTACAACTCTGTGCAACCTCTTTCGATCCCACACATTGGAGCCTTCATACCAGGCGCTGTACATCTGTAGAAATTTGCAAGAGTCTTTGGTGATATACCAAATCTTCTCAAATTCCTAATACAGTAGAGCGCTGGTGTGCCTTTTTCATGTTGGGCCCCGGAAAGATTCTCTGAGATATTGACGCCCAGGAACTTAAAGCTGCTCACCCTTTCCACCATAACCCCTCAATGAGGACTGATGTGTGTTCTCCTGCCTTCCCCTTCCTGACGTCCACAATCAATTCCTTGGTCTTGGTGTTGGTATTGGTTTATTATTGTCACTTGTACCGAGGTACAGTGAAAAACTTGTCTTGCATACCATTCGTACAGATCAATTCATTACACAGTGCAGATACATTGGGTTAGCCCAGAGTGCATTGAGGTAGTACAGGGTAAAAACAATAACAGAATACAGAGTAAAGTGTCACAGCTACAGGGAAGTGCATTGCAGGTAGACAATAAGGTGCAAAGTCACAACAAGGTAGATTGTGAGGTGAAGAGTCCATCTCATCATATAAGGGAACTGTTCAATAGTCTTATCACAGTGGAATAGAAGCTGTCCTTGAGCCTGGTGATATGTGCCCTCAGGCTCCTGTATCTTCTGCCTGATGGGAGAGGGAAGGAGAGAGAATGACCCGGGTGGGTGGGGTCTTTGATTATGCTGGCTGCTTCACCAAGGCAGCGAGAGGTATGGACAGACATTGAGTACGAGGTTGTTGTTGCGACACCTCTCAACCAGCCGATCTCACTCCTGTACGCTTCCTCATCACCATCTGAGATTCTGCCAACAACAGTGGTTTCATTGGCAAATTTATAGATAGCATTTGAGCTGTGCCTAGCCACACAGTCATGAATGTAGAGAGAACAGAGCAGTGGGCTAAGCATGCATCCTTAATCTTTTCCTCTGTGTCAAAATGTCAGATACTAGAGGGCATAGCTTTAAGATGAGAGGGGAAAAATTTAAAGATTTACGAGGCAAGTTTTTTTTAATGCACAGAGTGATAGGTGCCTGGAACAAACTGCTAGGGGAAATGGTGGAAGCAGATACCATAGCAATGTTTAAGAGGCATTTCAACAGACATGAAACAGCAGGGAATAAAGGGATAGGGACCATGTGCAGGCAGATAGGATTACTTTAGATTGGCATCATGGTCAGCACAGACATGGTGGGCTGAAGGGCCTGTTCCTGTGGTGTACTGTTCTATATTCTAGATGGAGTAGGTCATGTGATCATTGGAGGCTGCTTCACATTTTACAAAATCCATACTTCAACTCACCTCTCCTGCCAAATGCCAAACTCCATACCCCTCAATTTTCTCGGTGTCTACCAATCTCAGTTTATAATGTTCCTAGTGCATGAGCATTCACACTCTTGTACGACAGACATTCCGGACATATTTGTAGTCCTCTGAGTGCATCAGAAATGTCTTAGACTTGTGGCTGGGTGCAGCACTCTGTAGATGAAGGGCTTTGTAGTGGAGGGCTGGAGTTATAATGAGAGACCAGATAGGCTGGGACTTTTTCCAGGAGCATTGGAGGTTGGAGAGGTGACCTTAGGGTTATAAAATCAAAAGGGGCTTTTTCCCCTGGTAGGGGAGACTAAAACTAAAGGACATAAATTTAAGGTGAGTGGGAAGATTTAAAAAGACCTGAGGGGAAACAGTGTGGTGGGTATATGGAACAAGTTGCCACAGGAAGCTATAGAGGTGGGTACAATTACAATTTTAAAATACATTTTGACAGGTACATTGGATGGAAAACGTTTAGACAGAGATATGGACCAAACACAGGCATAGACATCTTAGTCGGCATGGATGAGTTGGGCCAAAGGGCCTGTTTCTGTGCTGTATAACTGACTCTTAATAAACAATGCATCTTGTGTCCTTGGACCATATGGAAAAACCCACCTAAAAAGCAATAAGCAGCTCACTCACTGAATTGTAAACAAATTCTTTTGTTAACAAAGTCTTTGAACTGTCTGCTGTTATCTTCCCTTCTCTGGCTTGAGTCACTGCCAGGAGTTAATTCGTGGTTATGTCAATCAGCTTAATAATGTGCAATTTCACATGAATCTTAAAAAGATTGAATGAAAGTACTTGATATCTTTTTTCCAGCATAAACATTTCCAGCTTGATTGTAATTCAAGTGCTTAACCTTTGGTGTCATTTCGGCTCATTTTAGAGTTCATTTTGGGTTGATCACCTCTTCCTGTTGAAGTAAAGGAGCACTATTTATTACTGTTGAAAGACTTTACACTGCAAAGATGTGCTTCACCATTGCTTACATGCTCTGAAATTCTAAAATATATTTTAACCTTTGTTTTCTTTCAGTGTTACCTGTTGGCATGCTACAGTGGACAGAGGGATTTGAAATCATTCCTGATGTTTGGTTTAGTTTGTCTTTGTAATCTGTATCTGCATGAACATCGTAATACCTGGCAGATTCTGTTTCACGTGGC
Organism: Pristis pectinata; assembly: GCF_009764475.1. NCBI lineage: Eukaryota > Metazoa > Chordata > Chondrichthyes > Rhinopristiformes > Pristidae > Pristis > Pristis pectinata. The sequence goes on along the minus strand of NC_067405.1, from coordinate 8,824,055 downwards.
AGTGGCTGCATTTTCAACTCTGCAGACAAGGATGAGACAACCACAAGGAAAGGCCCCCGACTACAATGTCTGAGAGTCTGACTACAGAGAGTGGTTCTGCAGAAAGCACAGAATGACGTGGGACAAAGAGCCCGAAATAAGTGCATCCATTATGGGCCAAATGAGGAAACGTACTTGACTTCTTCAGAAACATTGTGGCACAATGCTGACACTCAAAGCTACTAATCAAGATTGTGAAGATGAATTTCTGCTGTCAGATCCTTAATGTGTCATTGCCGCAATGTTTGCGGGAGCCTATGTGGGCGCTAGATGTGAGGCTGGAAAATGCCTGGATATCTTGTTGGTTGTTTGGATTTAATTGTTCTGAGACTTTTTTGTGGAATTTTTATTTCTTTTTATTTAAAGTTCATTTCTCTTCTGTTCAGAAGGTAATGATTTGTACTTCGAATGCAGAGTACATGCAGTAAAGTCACAAGACTCTGCTTTCATGTCCAACTTTATAGTCTTGACCAGGTAATTTGAATTGACACTCCCAATACAGGACTGAGGAGGTGCTGCACCACCATGCACTGCGCCTTCGGATGTTCACGAGATCCATGCCACTGTGTGGATGGAAGTCAGAATTCTCCCCATACTTCTCATTAGTATTTATATTTCACCAAATACTTTTTAACCAAAAAATACTACATCTGGTCATTTATTATGCAGAAATTTGACTGCTCTGTTTCCTGCATTACAATAGCGACGACTTTTTTTTTGCCCCAAAGTACTTCATCTGTTGTAAAACTTCCAGGCAACTTGCGATGGTAAAGTATTAAAACAGAAAATGCTGGAAGCATCGAGCAGGAGAGAGCGCCTTCTGTGTTCTTCAACCTGAAATGTTAGCTGTTTCTACAGATGCTGCCTTTCCTGCTGAGTGTTTCCAGCACTTTTTACTTTTATTTCAGATTTCCTGCATCTGTAGATTTGTGATTTTCATTTACAGTGATTGAGAGGTGCTTTGTAAATGTAGTTCCTTTAATGCTGTGGGAATAGATCATTGGCAGTCTCTATCAGCATCTGTTTCTGCATGTGCACTTTCCATTAGGGTTTCCTGATAGCAACCGGGAAAGTTGCTCTTCTTGAATTTCCCTAGGTTATTCCCTCATTTTAAATTTCCTCCCCTTTCCTCTTTCCCCCAAATCCACAGAAGCAATTGGACCTGTTGCCAGCAAAAAAAAACAAACCACTGAAGGAACTCAGCGGGTCAGGCGGCAGACGTGGAGGCAGAGGGATGGTCAACTTTTTGGGTCAAGACCCTGCATCAGGACTGTTGCCAGGCCTCCTTGTCGGTGCCATTCTGTAACACAAAGCAGCAGAAGATGCTGCAAATACTTCGCAGACAGGCAGTATCTATGGAGAGAAAATCAGCATTAATGTTCAAAATGCTAATTTCGATGAAAGTTCATCAAAGTTCAGGTTCTCTTCCACAGATGCTGCCTGGCCTGGGATTTCCAGCATCGATCTTCATTTCAGATTTTCCAGCATTTGCGGTGTTTAGGGCCTTTTTAAAACTAACTATAAAGGGAGTTGAATACAAGTGTTTACCTTACCAATTTTATTTTCAACTGTACCTTATCAATTTTATTTTCAGCTGTTTTGTAACTAGACTGGCTATGTCTGGGAATTCCAACTAGTGAGAAAATGCAAGAATGAATTTTCTTGCTTCCAGGCCATACTTCAGTGTCACACTGCTGCCTTTTGGGATCTGAATATTTTCCCAGTTAGGTTTGTGACATCTCTTTTATGAAAATTATTAACATATGCAAATATCTATATACATTATGTGACTGTGTTCCAACATTTTGTAGACAATTGGTAAGAAATAAAATATGTAATGCATATATTTAGAGACTAGCAAACCCAAATGGTTTCCTCCCATTACAAAATATGCTGTACAGGCTACATTTACGGAGGGAGTAATTGACCTTTTGAACTGGCACTGATTAGAGATGTAACAGGTGTTAAACAAGTGTACTTGCATCCAAGCTCTTGGGACCCAGCTTCGGGTTCCACTTCTTCCTTGTGCTCTGTCTGGTATCCAACTTATACATTTACAGTTGGAAATCAAGGATAAGTTTGCAGTTTACCTTTCTCCAAAGACTTGTTCCACTTGAGAATGACTCAGGGAAGATAGGCTACTTGGTACACGTAGGAAATGGAGGGAACTCAATCTATGAATACAGCCACACCAGTCAGATGGTTCACGTTATGAGTTCTTGTCCTGGGCAATCTATTGGCAGTGGCCGTAGGAGGCCATTCGGTCTCTTGTGACTGCTCCACCATTAAATAAGCCCACAGTTGATCAACATCACTATCCTGCACAATCCTTCGATTTCCTTCATATCTAAAAATCTATTGATCTCTGTCTTGAATATGTTCAGCAACTGAGTTAGAGAATTCCAAATATTCACTATCCTTTAAGAAATTTCTCCTCGTGTGTCACGAATGGTTGACCCTTTAATTTGAGTCTATAATCCCTGGTTCTAGACCAACACCGTCCCCTCCCCAACCAGCCACAGGCAGAATCAACTCTGCATCTGTTGTCTTGAGCCTGAAAAAAAATTTGTAGGTTTCACCTTGCTGAATAGGGAGTTGGAATGAAATTTGGAGTGGGAGCTTTGAAAAGAGTTGAGTTTTTGTGCTTGTGAGTTTCACCTGGCAGGAGTCTAAAACAGGCACATTTGCAAATTGTTAATAGTTGATTGGCTAATGAACAGCAGCCAATAAAAAGAAGATAGGGTCAAGCAGAGTGGCCATTGTAGGAGTGGACCAGTGTCAGAATGGGGGACTGAGGCTATGGTTCAAGAGGCTTCAGCGAGAGGAGACGGAGGCAATGGTAAGTCTCTGGTAAGTTTATTTCTTTCTAGTGCCAGGCTAGAGTAGTTAGAATGGCTCCAGGGCCAGTGGTGACTTCATCTTGTAAGATGCGGGAATTCTGGGAGACCTCCAGTCTCCCTGACAGCTACATCTGCACGAGGTGCATCCAGCTGCAGTTCCTTACAGCCCGTGTTAGGGAACTGGAGCTGCAGCTGGATGACCTTCGGCTCCTACGGGAGAATGAGTTCATAAATAAGATCTTCAGGGAGGCAGTCACTCCTAAGCTGCAGGAGGCAGGTAACTGGGTGATTGTCAGTAGAAGGAAGGAGAATAGGCAGGGATTGCAGAATACCCGTGTGACCATTCCCCTGAATAACAGGTATACTGCTGGGGGGTTGGGGGGGGGCGCAGACCAACTAGGGGAAAGCTGTGGTGACCAGGTCTCTGGCACTGAGCCTGGTCGTGTGGTGCAGAAGGGAAGGGGGGAGAAGAGGAGAGTGGTAGTGATAAGGGATTCAATAGTAAGGGGGGCAGACAGGAGATTCCGTGAACGTGAAAGAGTCTCCCGGATGCTATGATGCCTTCCGGGTACCAGGGTCAGGGACATCTTGGATTGGGCCCACAGCATTCTGAAGGGGGAGTCGAACAGCCAGAAGTCGTGGTACATATTGGTATCAATGCCATAGGTAGGAAAAGAGATGAGGTCCTGAAGAGGGAATATAGGGAGTTGGGTAGGAAGCTGAAAAGCAGGACCTCAAGGGTAGCAATCTCTGGATTGCTGTCCTTGCTACACGTCAGTGAGGGTAAGGTTTATTATATAGATGAATGCGTGGCTGAGGAGTTGGTGCAGGGGGCAGGGTTTCAGATGTGGATCATTGGGATCTCTGGCGAAGGTATGATCTGTACGACTTGAGGAGAGGCCATATTGGACCTGGTACCAGACAATAAGCCTGATCAGGTTTCAGATCTCTTGGTGGGAGAGCATTTCAGAGACAGTGACAATAACTCCTTGACCTTTACCATAGCCTCCGAGTGGGAGTAGGAGCAGACGATATGGGAAAGTATTTAATTGGGCAAGGGGGGATTATGATGCTATCAGGCAGGAACTTGGGAGCATAAATTGGGAACAGGTGTTCTGGGGCACAACAGAAATGTGGAGTTTGTTTCGGGAGTACTTGCATGGGGTTCTGGATAGGTTGGTCCCATTGAGGCAGGGTAAAGATGGTAGAGTGAAGGAACCATGGTTGACCAGAGATGTAGAATATCTTGTCAAGAGGAAGAAAGAAGCTTTCCTAATGTTTAGAAAGCAAGGATCAGTCAGGGCTCTGGAGAGTTCCAAGGTAGCCAGGAGGGAGCTTGGGAAAGCTAGAAAAAGGCACGAAAAGGCCTTGACGAGTAGGATTAAGGAAAACCCAAGACATTCGACACGTACAGTATGTGAAGAATAGGAGGATGACTAGAGTGAGGGTAGGACCAATCAGGGATAAAAGAGGAAACGTGCCTAGAGTCAGAAGAGGTAAGGGAGGTCCTTAATGAATACTTTGCTTCAGTATTCACCAGTGAGAGAGACCTTGACATTTGTGAGGATGACATACAACAGGCTGATATGCTAGAGCATGTCGACGTGAAGAAAGAGGATGTGCTGCAACTTTTGAAAAACAATAGATAAGTCACTGGGGCCAGACAGGATATATCCAAGGTTATTTCTGGAAGTGAAGAAAGATTGCTGCGCCTTTGGCGATGATCTTTGCGTCCTCACTGGCCACAGGAGTAGTGCCAGATGATTGGATGGTGGCAAATGTTGTTCCTTTGTTCAAGAAAGGGAGTAGGGATAACACTGGGAATTATAGACCCGTGAGTCTTACTTCAGTGGTGGTCAAATTACTGGAGAAGATTCTTAGAGACAGGATTTATGGGCATTTGGAGAAGCATAAGCTGATTTGGGACAGTCAGCATGGCTTTGTGAGGGGCAGGTCGTGCCTCACGAGCCTCATTCAATTCTTTGAGGATTGACAAAGCACATCGATGAAGGTAGAGCAGTGGATGTTATGTACATGGATTTTAGTAAGGTGTTTGGTAAGGTTCCTCATGGATGGCTTATTCAGAAAGTCAGGAGGCATGGGATCCAGGGAAACTTGGCTGTGTGGATTCAGAATTGGCTCGCCCATGGAAGACAGAGGGTGGTGGTAGATGGAGCATGTTCTACCTAGAGGTCAGTGACTAGTGGTGTTCTGCAGGGATCTGTTCTGGGACCCCTGCTCTTTGTGATTTTTATAAATGACTTGGATGAGGATGTGGAAGCATGGGTTACTAAGTTTGCAGATGACATGAAGGTTGGTGGTGGTGTGGATAATGTAGGTTGGTGTAGGTTATATCAGGATATTGATAGGATGCAGAGCTGTGTTGAGAGTGGCAGATGGAGTTCAACACAGAAAAGTGTGAAGCGATACACTTTGGAAGATCTGATTTGAAGGCAGAATACAAGGTTAATGGCAGGACTCTTAGAAGTGTAGAGGAACAGATGGATCTTGGGGTCCACATCCATAGATCCCTCAAGGTTGCCGCGCAGGTTGATAGGGTTTTTAAAAAGGCGTATGATATGTTGACCTTCATTTGTCAGGGTATTGAGTTCAAGAACCGCGAGGTAATATTGCAGCTCTAAAAGTCTGGTTAAACCACACTCAGAGTATTTTGTTCAATTCTGGTCGCCTCATTGCAGGAAGGGTGTGGAAACTTTAGAGAGGTGCACAGGAGGTTTACCAGGATGCTGCCTGGATTGGAGAGCATGTCTTATGATAGGTTGAGCGAGCTAGGGCTGTTCTCTTTGGAGAGGAGGAGGATGAGAGGTGACTTGATAGAGGTGTACAAGATGATAAGAGGCATAGATCGAGTGGACAGTCAGAGACTCTTTCCCAGGGTGAAAATGGCTAACACGAGGTGGCATAATTTTAAGGTGATTGGAGGAAGGTATAGGGGGGATGTCAGAGGTAAGTTTATTTGCACAGAGAGTGGTGGGTGCATGGAACGTACTGCTGCAGAGGTGGTGAAGGCAGATGTATTAGGGACATATAAGAGACTCTTAGATAGCCCTCTATTTTTCTGTAATTCATGTGCCTATGTGGGAGGGAAGGGTTAGATAGGGTTTGGAGCAGGATAAAATGTCGGCACAACATAAGAAACTCTTAGATAGACGCATGAATGACAGAAAAATAGAGGACTATGTGGGAGGGAAGGGTTAGATAGGTCTTAGGGCAGGATAAAATGTTGGCATAACATCATGGGCCGGAGGGCCTGTACTGTGCTGATGTAATGTTCTGTGTTTCTATGAGATCACCCCTCATTCTTTTGAAGCAAGCCTAACCTCTTCTTGTATGACACACTCACTATAACAGGAATCAATCTGGTGAGTCTTAGACTCCCTCTGTTGCAAGCACCTGAAGCCATCGAGTGGATCTCTTGCCTCTACATGTACAGCCTTGACATACAATTATGCCATGCTCCACTGCCATATGCAAGGAAAATCATAAAACTCTGAAACTTGCACCAAAGAAAGGAGCCACTGAGCCAACATCGTCCATTCAGGCCAAAGAAGAACACAATGAATAGTAACTGATTCCAGACAAACAAAAATCTTAGAGTTTATGTCCATGGGTCACTAAAGGTAGCAGGACAGTTGGATAAGCTGTTTAAGAAGGCATACAAAGTACTTGATCTTATTGGCCAAGACGTATGTTAGAACTGTATTTACACTAGCAAGGTCGCAATTAGATTACTCTCTGTGGGTTTGGTCACAACACTACAGGAAGTGTGTGATAGCCTAAGAGAGAACGCAGAGGAGATTCACAAGTATGTAAGCAGAGTTGGAAAATTTTAGTAACGAGAGACTGACAAAGTTAAGGTTATTTTCTTTGGAATGAAGGAAATGAGAGGAGATTTAATAGTGTATGAAAGTTATGGGAAGCTTAGGTAGGTTAAAAATGGAGGATTTATTTCCCTAAGCAGAGAGATCAATAAATAGAGGGCATCAATTTAAGTTTATTTCCTCAGTTAAGTGAGTTGAAGATTTTATTTTTCATCCAGAGAGTAGTGGTGGTCTGGAACTTGCTACCTGACAGGAAAGATGACTCGAAAGCAGTAAGTTGAGGCACCAGCCTTGGTGGTAGGAGGAGGTAACGCATAAATACAATTGGAAGAAACACTATTACATCTTTGTTGATAAGGACATCATGTTGCAGTAAGAGGTTAAGTATACCAGCACCAAGTTCTGGTGCACAGTTCTATATGACTGTTAGGCTTCTGGATTAGATGATTCATGACTCTTGAGTGGGGGGTTGGAATATAGCCTACTTGGGAGAGACAGAAAAAGCTCTCACTCTTGATCTTATTCCAGAGAAATTTTGCCATCCCACTAAATTGACTCAAGTTGGTTGAGTCCGACCTTGGTCTTGACAGAGGGAAGGCCTTTGCCCTGATGTAAAATTCATGGTGTGTGTTTAAATGACAGAGAGTGCTTTTTTGTATATTTGCTGAGAATATTAATTTCTGCCTGTTTTGAAGTGCATCTGAAACGTCATGAATGCTGACAGAAGCAACAAACAAACTGTGGATCAGCTAATGCAGAATAAACTATTGATCTGTTCAATAGGCCAGAATCAATGCGTTGCAGACTCAACACATGACTGATGAAGGTGAAATCAGTAATGTAGGCAAAGCATTTTAACTCTTCAGCACATGAATAAAAGCAGCAGTCAGCTGTTCGACCCATCACCCCTATTCTGTCACAGTTGATCTTTTATCTGTGTTAACCTTGCATCCCTTGACAGAAAATGCTAGAAGTAGTCAACAGATCAGGCAGTGTCTTTGGAGAGAGGAACAAAATTAGAGTTTCAGGCTTTCGTCAAGATTAGAAAACAAGTATATTTTGGGTTGCAAAGAAGGGAGACACTACAGAGAACAAAGGGGAGACACCAGCTGAGAGTCAAAGAGCTATAGAGCACGGGTGCCATTTGGCCCAACTCATCCATACTGACCAAGTTATCCACTTGAGCTAGTCCCATTTCCCTGTGTTTGGCCCATGTCCCTCTGAACCTTATTGGTATTGGTTTATTATTGTCACTTGTACTGAGGTACAGTGAAAATCTTGTCTTGCATACCGTTCGTACAGATCAATTCATTACACAGTGCATTGAGGTAGTACTGGGTAAAAACAATAACAGAATACAGAGTAAAGTGTCACGGCTACAGGGAAGTGCATTGCAGATAGACAATAAGGTGCAAGGTCATAACAAGGTGGATTGTGAGGTCAAGAGTCCATCTCATCTTGTAAGGGAACCGTTCAATAGTCTTATCACCGTGGGATAGAAGCTGTCCTTGAGCCTGGTGGTATGTGTCCTCAAGCTCCTGTATCTTCTACCTGATGGGAGAGGAAAGAAGAGAGAATGACCCGGGTGGGTGGGGTCTTTGATTATGCTGGCTGCTTCACCAAGGCAGCGAGAGGTATAGACAGGGTCCATGGAGGGGAGGCTGGTTTCCGTGATTTGCTGGGCTATGTCCACAACTCTCTGCAGTTTCTTGCAGTCCCGGGCAGAGCAGTTGCCATACCAAGCCGTGATGCATCCAGATAGGATGCTTTCTATGGTGCATCGATAAAAATTGCTGAGTGTCGAAGGGGACATGCCAAATTTCTTTAGCCTCCTGAGGAAGTAGAGGCACTGGTGAGCTTTCTTGGCCGTGGTGTCCACGTCATTGGACCAGGACAGGCTATTGGTGATGTTCACTCCTAGGAATTTGAAGCTCTCAACCCTCTCGACCTCAGCACTATTGATGTAGACAGGTGCATGTACACCGCCCCCTTTCCTGAAGTCAATGACCAGCTCTTTTGTTTTGCAGACATGGAGGGAAAGGTTGTTGTCATGACACCATGTCACTAAGCTCTCTATCTCCTTCCTGTATTCTGACTCATCGTTATTTGAGATACGGCCAACTACGGTAGTATCATCTGCAAACTCGTAGATGGAGTTAGAGTAGAATCTGGCCGCACAGTCATGAATATATAGGGAGTAGAGGGCTGAGGAGACAGCCTTGTGGGGCACCAGTGTTGAGAATAATCGTGCTGGAGGTGTTGCTGCCTATCCTCACTGATTGCAGTCTGTTGGTCAGAAAGTCAAGGATCCAGTTGCAGAGGGAGGTGTTGAATCCCAGGTCTTGGAGTTTGGTGAAGAGTTTGCTTGGAATAATAGTATTGAAGGTGGAGCTGTAGTCAATAGACAATAGTCTAACACAGGTGTCTTTACTGTCCAGATGTTCCACAGATGAGTGTAGGGCCAGGGAGATGGCAACCACTGTAGACCTGTTTCGACAGTAGGCAAATTGCACTGGGTCGAGGTTGTCTGGGAGGCTGGAGTTAATGCATGCCATGACCAACCTCTCGAGGTACTTCATGATGGTGGATGTCAGAGCCACTGGTCGGTAGTCATTGAGGCATGTTACCTTGTTTTTCTTAGGTACCAGGATGATAGTGGTCTTCTTAAAACAGGTGGGAACCTCAGATTGAAGCAGGGAGATGTTAAATATGTCTGCAAATACCCCCGCCAGCTGATCAGCACAATATCTGAGCACATGGCTATGGACTTCATCTGAGCCAGATGCTTTCCTCAGGTTCACTCTCCGGAAGAATGATCTTGCGTCCTTGACGGTGACCATGGGTTTAGTTGCATTGGAGGCTGTCAGGCTGGGTAGTGACAATCCACTCCCCTTCTGTTCAAAACATGCATAAAATGAGTTAAGCTCATCAGGAATGGATGCGCTGTTGTTGACTATGCTGTGCTGCCCGACTTCATTTTGTAGCCCATTATAGCATGTAAGCCCTGCCACAACTGACGGTTGGTCTGGGACTCTATTTTGAACCGGTATTGTCTCTTGGCATTCCTGATAGCTTTTCAGAGGTCGTATCTCGATTTCTTGTAAAAGTCAGGGTCACCTGACTGGAATGCAGCAGCCTTCGACTTCAGTAAGGAGTGGATCTCCCAGTTCATCCATGGTTTCTGGTTTGGGAACACCCGTATTGTCCTCTTTGGTACACAGTCCTCAACACACTTTCCTATCCATGTACCTATCCAAATGTCTACTAAACATTGTAATTGTACCCACTTCTACCACTTTCTCTGGCTGATTGTTCTATATATCCACCACTGTGTGGAAAAAGCTGCCCCTCAGATCCCTTTTAAATCTTTCCCTTCTCACCTTAAACCTATGCCCTCTAGTTTTGAACTGCTCTACTCCGGGGGAGAAGGACTATGACCATCCACCTTATCTGTGCCCCTCATGATTTTATTAAACCTCTATAAGGTCACCCCTCAGCCTCCAACACTCCAGGGAAAACAGTCACAGCCTATCCAGCCTCTCTTCATAGCCCAAGCCCTCCAGCCCCAGTAACATCATCTTTTCGGCACGCTTTCTAGCTTCATGACATCCTTCCTATACCCAGGCAACCAGAACTGCACAGAGTACTCCAAGTGTGGTCTCACTTATGAAGCGAGGTGAAGGTCTGTACATTTCAGATGATCTGGGTAGAGGAGATGAACACAGACGGATGAAAAAGAATGAAAAACAATGCTGGACCTTTGAGTCACAAAACGTTTGCTGGAGCGCAGCACATCATGGACACCAGCCTCCCCTCCTTAGACTCTGTCTTTACCTCTTGCTGTCTTGGTGAAGCAGCCAGCATAATCAAAGACCCCACCCACCCGGGTCATTCTCTCTTCTTTCCTCTTCCATTGGGTAGAAGATACAGGAACCTGAGAGCACGTACCACCAGACTTAAGGACAGCTTCTACCCCACTGTGATAAGACTATTGAATGGTTCCCTTATACAATGAGATGGACTATGACCTCACGATCTACCTTGTGACCTTGCACCTTATTGCACTGCACTTTCTCTGTAGCTGTGACACTTTACTCTGTACTGTTATTGTTTTTACCTGTACTACATCAATGCACTCTGTACTAACTCAATGTAACTGCACTGTGTAATGAATACATTGGTTTGTAAGACAAGCTTTTCACTGTACCTCAGAACAAGTGACAATAATAAACCAATACCAATAAAGAGAGAATGCTGAAAAAAAGGTCAGGTCGCATCTGTAGAGGGAGATAAACAAAGTTAATGTTGTAGGTTGATGACTTTTCATCAGATTAGGACTATTCTGCTATGACCATAAAATGTTAATTGTCTGAATTTGTTGAATTCAATCATGAATTCTGTCACATCTGTAAATGGTAGCGCCCTGGGGAGTGTTGTAGATCAGACAGACCTACGAGTACATAAGTCTTTGAAAGTAGTGACACAGGAAGATGGGGAGGTGAAGTGTCTGGCACCCTCGCCTTCATTGATCAGAGTTTTATCTGGAGGCTCATCCAGGAGATTACAATGCATGGGATCCATAATGATTTGGCTGTTTGGATTCAGAATTGGCTTGCCCATAGAAGACAGGATAATAGTTGATGGGACTTATCGTGGCTGGAGATTCGTGACTAGGATGTTCCGCAGGGATCCGTACTGGGACCTCTTATGTTTGTGATATATATTTAAATGACCTGGATGAAAATGTGGAAAAGTTCACAGATGATACGGAGGTTGATGGTGGTGTGGTGTAGAAGATTGCAAAAGGATGCAGCAGTATATAGATTAGTTGCAGATATGAGTGGAGAAATGGCAGATGGAGTTTAATCCAGCCAAATGTGAAGTGTTGCACTTTGGGAGATCAAATGTAAAGAGACGATTCACTGTTAGTGGCAAGACCATTAACAGTGTTGATATACAAAGGGATCTTGGGATCCAAGCCCATAGCGCTCCCTGAAACTGGCTGCACAGGTTGATAGGATGGCATGCTTGCCTTTATTAGTTGAGGTACTGAGTTATGCTGCAGCTTTATAAAACTTGAGTTAGGCTGCATCTGGAGTATTGTATTCAATTCTGGTCGTCCCATTACAGGAAGGATGTGGAGGCTTTGGAGAGAGTGCAGAAGAGGTTTACCAGGATGCTGCCTGGATTAGAGGGCATGTGCTATATGAAAAGGTTGAACAAATTTGGGTTGTTCTCTCTGGAGCAGCGGAGGCTGATAGAGGTTTATAAGATTATGAGAGGCATAGGTAGAGTAGACAGCCGGTATCTTTCTCCCAGAGTCGAACTGTCTAATACTAGAGGGCATGCATTTAAGGTGAGAGGGAGTAACTTCAAAGGAGATGTGCGGGGCAAGTTGTTTTACGCAGTGAGTAGTGGGTGCCTGGAACATGCTGCCCTGGGTGATGGTGGAGGCAAATACAATAGAGGCATTTAAGAGGCTCTTAGATAGGCACATGGATGTACAGGGGATGGAGGGATATGGTCATTGTGTAGGCAGAAGGGATTAGTTTAGTTCGGCTTTTAATTACTAGTTTAATTAGTTCAGCACAACATTGTGGGCCAAAGGGCCTGTTCCTGTGCTGTACTGTTCTTTATGTTCTTTAAGAGTTGGGATGTCATGTTGCAAATGTACAAGTCGTTAGTGAGACCACATTTGGAGGATGTGCAGTTTTGGTCTCCCAGCCAAAGGATGATATCATTAAGCTGGAAAGGGTGCAGAAAAGATTCACAAGGAGGTTACTGGCACTGAAGGGCTTGAGTTATAAAGAGAGGCTGGATAGGTTAGGACTTTTTTCCCTGGTGCGCAGAAGGCTGAGGAGTGACCTTATAAAGGTATATAAAATCATAGCCATAGATAAGGTGGATGACCACAGTCTTTTTCCCAGGATGGAGTCTAAAGCTAGAGAGCATAGATTTGTGAGAGGGGAAAGATTTAAAAGTGGAAACTTTATCAGAGAATTGTGGGTATATAAAACAAGCTGCCAGAGGAAGCTGTAGAAGTGGGTACAACTGCAATGTTTAAAGGATATTTTGGTAGGTATGTGGCTAGAAAGGGTTTAGAGGGAGATGGGCCAACCACAGGTAAATGGGACCATCTTAAGTTGTCACCTTGGTTGACATTGGATGAGTTGGGCCGAAAGGCCTGTTTCCATTCTGTATAACTCCACATCCCTTGACTCTCTTAATATCCTAAAATCTCTGTCTTAAATATACTCTGTAACAGAAGCTTCAAAGCCCATTGGCAAGAGAAGTCCAAAGATTCAGCACGTTCTGACTGAAGAAATTTCATCTCAGCTCTGTCCTGAATGGCAAACCCTTTATTTTGAGATGGTTACCCCTGATTCTAGACACTCCAACTAGGAGAAACATCATCCCCATACATAAATCCCAAAAACGGTTTGTATGTTTCAGTGAAATTAACTTGTATTCTAAGTTCTAGAGAGCATAGGTCTCGTCTACATCATCCTTCCTCAAGGGCCAGCCTCCATCTTAGGAATCAATCTGGTGAACCTTTGTTGCACTTACTTTATTGCAGTTTCTCCTCATAGAGATGTTTTGCGTCAAAGCCTTGCATCAAGACAGAGTGGAGAGGTGAAATGGCCAGTATAAAGAGGAGAGTGGTGAGACAGGTGACGTGGTCCAGCAGATTCCTCCAGCAGATTGTTTGATGTTACAAAGACCTTTAAAATACCATTTAAAAAAAAATCCCATCTTTCCATTTTTTCCATCTTATATTCCATCCGGCATGCCTTAGTCTATTCACTTAGGCTGTTTATATTCCTTTGAAGGTTCTGCATTCTCCTGGCATCCAATACTACCACCCAGCTTAATTTCATCAGCAAATAAAAACCAAACCAAAACAAAACCTGCAGATGCTGGAAATCTGAAATAAAACCCGAAAAGGCAGGCAATACTCATGGTCAGGAGGCATCTGTCAAAAGCGGAAAAAAGTTAACATTTCATGTTCAAAACCCCTCATCAGAACTGAGAACACAAGTTAGCTTCAAGGGCATGTAGACAAACCAATTTACAGGGCAGCACGATGAAATATTGTGAGGTTATCCACCTGTAGGAAAACAAAAATGCAGAATCTTTTTTTTATATGGTGAGAGATTGGGAAATATTAATGTTCGAAAGGACTTGATGGCCTTGTACTCAAGTCACAGATGGCTAACTTGTAGATTATCTTGGCTTTTATTGTAAGTCTACAGACTAAGATGGAAATTTAGATGTCTCTTTTGCCTTGTGTAGACGTGAATGGTTTCACTGTTTGCATAAATTTCTATGATACTCTACCAGCTCCAATATCCACCAGTGTCTGCAATCATGCCTTTGCTTTTTCCTCTGATCTCCCTTAATATTTTAAGATGTGTGCCATGAAGGTCCATTATTTTATCTTTAAGTTACATCAGTTTTTTTTAATATGTTGATATTTATATTTTCATATCGTTATTTTTGTACAGTTTTGTTTCCATCATCTGATCAGGTTTCTGCATCTGACGCAGCAGTGAAACAGCCCTCATCAACTTCCTAGATGTGAACTTGTATTCTGTTGCTCATCTTCTCTGACCTGCCTGCACCCTTTGACTGAGTTGACTACATTACGTTCTTCCAATGCTTTACCAATGTCCAGCTTAACGAGACTGCCCTTGTTTCCACTCTTGCCTATTCAGTTGTAGCCAGATCAATTCTGGTAATGGCTTCTCTGCATACTCCTGCATCATCACTTCTAGTGTTCCTTGAATATCTTCCTGATTCCTTTCTGTATAACATCAACATCCTGGATGCATCATCTGCAATCAGCAGCACCGTCTGCCACCTTTTGTCTTGCGTCCTCACAGGCTTTATGTTCAGACTGCTTGTCTGATGTTCAGTCTTGAATGAGCTGCAATTTCCTCCAAGTAGTATCTGGGAAAAATGAAGTCATTATTATCAGCTCCCACCATACACTTCTTAACCATGCTATTGACTGTAGCCCTTCCTCTGTCACATAAATTGGTTTATTATTCTCACATGTACCGAGGTACAGTGAAAAACTTTGTTTTGCATGCCATCCATACAGGTCATTTCATTACAACAGTGCATTGAGGTAGTACATGGGAAAACAATAACAGAATGCAGAATAAAGTGTTATAGTTACAGAGAAAGTGCAGTGCAGACAGACAATAAGGTGCAAAGCCATAACAAGATAGATTGTGAATTCAGGAGTCCATCTTATCATACTAGGGGACTGTTCAATAGTCTCGTAACAGCAGGATAGAAGCCACCCTTGAGCCTGGTGGTATATGCTCTCAAGCTTTTATATCTTCTGCTTAATTGGAGAGGCAAGAAAAGAGAATATCCTAGGTAGGCAGGGTCTTTGATTATGTTGGCTGCTTTACCAAAGCATTGAGAAGTATAGAAGGAGCCCATGGAGGGGAGACTGGTTTCCATGATGTGCTGGGCTGTGTCCACAACTCTCTGCAGTCTCAGGTAGAGCAGTTGCCATACCAAGTCATGATGCATCCAGATAAGATACTTTCTATGGTGTATCAATAAAATTGGTGTGGGTTAAAGGGGACATGCCAAATTTCTTTAGCCTCCTGAGGAAGTAGAGGCACTGGTGAACTTTCTTCACCATGGTGTCAATGTGGTTGGACCAGGACAGGCTATTGGTGATGTTCAGTCCAAGGAACTTGAAGCTCTCAACCCTCTTGACCTCAGCACTGTTGATTTTTACAGGAGGGTGTGCACCAGCCCCCTTCCTGAAGTCAATGACCAGCTCTTTTGTTTCACTAACTTTGAGGGAAATGTTGTTGTCATGACACCATGTGACTAGGCTCTCTATCTCCTTCCTGTACTCTGACTCATCGTTATTTGAGACTCAGCCCACTACGGTGGTGTCATCTGCAAACTTGTAGGTGGACTTAGGGCAGAATCTGGCCACGCAGTCATGAGTGTGTAGGGAGTAGAGTAGGGGGCTCTGGATGCACCTTCTGGAGCACCAGTGTGGAGGATAATCCTGGCAGAGGTGTTGCTGCTTATCCTTACTGATTGCAGTCTGTTGGTCAGGAAGTCAAGGATCCAGTTTCAAAGGGAGCTGTTGAGTCCCAGGTCTCAGTTGGAGATGAGTTTGCATGGAATTATAGTATTTTGAAGGCAGAGCTGTAGTCAATAAACAATAGTCTAACGTCAGTGTCTTTACTGACCAGATGCTCCAGAGATGAGTGTAGGCCAGGGAGATGGCGTCTGCCGTGGACCTGTTTCGGCGGGAGGCAAATTGCAGTGGGTCGAGGTTGTCCATGAAGCTGGAGTTGATGTGTGCCATGACCAGCCTCTCAAAGCACTCCATGATGGTGAATGTCAGAGCCACTGGGTGGTAGTCATACGGCACGTTGACTTTTTTTTTCTTAGGTACCGTGATGATAGTGGTCTTAAAGCAGGTGGGAACTTCAGATTGAAGCAGAGAGAGGTTAAAAATGTCTGCAAATACCCCACCAGCTGATCTGCGCAGGATCTAAGGACATGACCAGGGACACTACCTGGGCAGATGTTTTCCATGGGTTCACTCTCCAGAAGACTGATCTTAAGTCTGCAATGGTAACTATGGGTTCAGGTGTATTGGAGGCTGTCGGGGCAGGTGGTGATGTTCCAATCCCCTTCTGTTCAAAACGCATATAGAATGCGTTAAGCTCAATGGGAAGGGATGTGCTGTTGTCAGCAAAGCTGCCTGACTTTGTTTTGTAGCCGGTTATAACATGTAAGCCCTGCCACAATTAACAGCTGGTCTGGGACTCAATTTTGGACTGGTATTGTCTCTTGGCATAGATTTACGGAGTTCTGAAGTTCAACAAAATCTTGGCATTCAGTCTCAAGCCTTAACTCCTCTGTTCCAGGTCCCCATAGCTTTCGATCCTTCACTAACTTATCTATGTCCACTTTAAGTACTTTTAATGAGCTAAACTCCACAACTCTCTGGGACAGAGAATTCCAGAGATTCACCACTCTCTGCAAGAAGAAGGTAAGTGACTGAAGTGTAAGTGGGACCAGTGACCATAATTCTATTAATTTTAAAATAGTTATGGAATAGGATAGGACTGGTTCAGAAGTTAAAATCCAAGACTGGGGCACGGCTAATTTTGATAGTATTAGATAGGAACTTGCAAAGGTCGATTGTGTGAGGCTTTCAGCAGGTAAAGGGATGTCTGGCAAATTTGAGGCTTTTAAAAGTGAGATGAGGAGAATTCAGGGACAGCATGATCCAGTTAGAGTGAAGGGCAAGGCTGTCAGGATTGGAGAACCCTGGTTCATGAGGGATATTGAGGCTCTGGTCAGGAAAAAGAATGAGGCATATATCAGGTACAGGCAGCTGGGATCAAGAGAATCCCTTGAGGAGCATTAGGGATGTAGGGGTATACTTAGGAGGGAAATCAGAACGGCAACAAGAGGTAAATGAGGCAAAGGAGAATCCTAAGAGATTCCATACAAGATGTTGGTGAGACCACACTTGGAGTATTGTGCTCAGTTCTGGTTGCCTGGGTATAGGAAAGATTAAGCTAGAAAGGGTGCAGAAAAGACCAATAAGGATGTTACTTGGACTATAGGGCTTGAGTTGTAAAGCGAGACTGGATAGGCTGGAACTATTTTCCCTGGAGTGTAAGAGGCTGAGGGGTGATAAAATCCTGAGGAGCGATAAAATCCTGAGGAGCATATATAGGGTGAATGGTCACAGTCTTTTTCCAGGGTAGAGGAGTCCAAAACTAGAGGGCATAAATTTAATGTGAAAGGGGAAAAATTTAAAGGGAACCTGAAGGGAAATTTTTTGACATTGAGGGTATGGATTTATGGAAAGAGCTGCCAGAGGAAGTGGTATGCCCAGGTACAATTACAATGTTTAATTGACAATACACAGATTGGAAAGGTCCAGAAGGATATGGGCCAAATGGAAGTAACTGGGACCAGGTCAGGCAGGCAATTTGGTTGGAATGGAGGAGTTGGCTGTATTGATATTGACTTGGAGTGGGAGCTTTGAAAAGAGGTGAGTCTCTGTGCTTGTGGTTTTGAGTTTCACCTTGCAGGAGTCTAAAACAGGCACATTTGCAAATTGTTAATAGTTAATTGGCTAATTAACAACAGCCAATAAAAATAAGGTAGGGTCAAGTAGAGTGGATCAGAGTTGGCGGGGGGTGGGGACTGAAGCTTTGGCTCAAGAGGCTTTGGCCAGAGGAGGTGGAGGCTAAGGTAAGTCTCTGGTAACTTACTTTCTTTCTAGTGCCAGGCTAGAGATGTTAGAATGGTTCCAGGGTCAGTGGTGTGCTCATCTTGTGAGATGTGGGAATTCTGAGAGACCTCCAGTCTCCCTGATAGCTACATCTATATGAGGTGCATCCAGCGGCAGCTCCTTACAGACCGTGTTAGGGAACTGGAGCTGCAGCTACAGCTAGGTGACCTTCAGCTCCTACAGGAGAATGAGGAGTTCATAGATAAGAGCTACAGGGAGGCAGTCACTCCTAAACTGCAGGAGGCAGGTAGCTGCGTGACTGTCAGGAGAAGGAAGGAGAATAGGCAGGTAGTGCAGAGTACCCCTGTGGCTGTTCCCATCAAAAACAGGTATATCGCTTTGGATACTGTTGGGGAAGACAACCTACCAGGGGAAAGCCACAGTGACCAGGTCTCTGGCACTGAACCTGGTTGTGTGGCGTAGAAGGGAAAGGGGGAGAAGAGGAGAGCGGTAGTGATAGGGGATTCAACCGTAAGAGGGGTAGACAGGAGATTCTGCGGACGTGAAAGCGACTCCCGGATGATATGTTGCTTTGTGGGTGCCGGGGTCTGGGATGTCTCGGAGCAGGTCCACAGCATTCTGAAGGGGAAGGGCGAACAGCCAGAAACTGTGGTACATATTAGTACCAATGATGTAGGTAAGAAGAGAGATGAGGTCCTGAAGAGGGAATATAGGGAGCTGGGTTGAAAACTGAAAAGCAGGACCTCAAGGGTAGTTATCTCTGGATTGTCTCCTGTGCCACGTACCGGTGAGGGTAAGAATAGGTTATTTGGCAGATGAATGTGTGGCTGAGGAGTTGGTGCAGGGGGCAGGGTTTCAGATTTGTGGATCATTGGGATCTCTTGTGGAGAAGATACGACCTGCACAAAAGGGACGGGTTACACCTGAACTGGAGGGGTAGCAATATTCCTGCAGGCAGGTTTGCTAGGGCTGTTTGGGAGGGTTTAAACTAGTTTGGAAAGAGGATGGGAACCTGCACGATAGGTCAGAGGTTGGTGCATTTAGTGTACAAGTAGATGCAGCATGTAGAAAGTCTGCAAGGAAGGATAGGCAGTTGAAAGCGCAAAATTAGTCAGTTGGATGGTCTGAAGTGTGTCTATTTTAATGTGAGAAGTATCAGGAACAAGGGTGATGAACTTAGAACATGGCTAAGTACATGGAACTACGAAGTTGTGGACATTACAGAGACTTGGCTGTCACAAAGGTAGGAATGGCTGCTGGATATTTCGGGGTTAAGATGTTTCAAAAGGGACAGGGACGGCGGTAGAAGAGGTGGGGGAGTGGCTTTGCTGATCAGGGACAGTGTCACAGCTGTAGAAAGGGATGTTGCCCGAGAGGGATTGGCTACTGAGTCAGTATGGATGGAAGTCAGAAACAGGAAGGGAGCGATCACTCTATTGGGAGTATTCTACAGACCACCACCCCCCCCCCTCCCCCACAGCAGCAGAGATACTGAGGAGCAGATCGGGAGGCAGATTTTGGAGAGGGGCAAAAATAACAGGTTTGTCGTCATGGGTGATTTCAACTTCCCTAATATTGATTGGCACCTCCTTAGTGTAAAGGGGATAGATGGGGCAGAGTTTGTTAGCGGTATCCAGGAAGAATTCCTGACACAGTATGTGGATAGACCGACTAAAGAGAGGCCATACTGGACCTGGTACAAGACAATGAGCCTGATCAGGTTTCAGATCTCTCAGTGGGAGAGCATTTTGGAGACACCTTGGAGAAGGATAGGAGCAGACAATATGGGAAAGTATTTAATTGGGCAAGAGGGAATACTATCAGGCAGGAACTTGGGAGCATAGATTAGGATCAGATGTCCTTGGGCACAATGGAAATATGGAGTTTGATTAGGGAGTGCTTGCATGGGGTTCCATTGGTCACTCTTGGGCTCTAATGTTATTAGAACCTGTGGAAACAGAAATAGTTAGGTTAGGTTGGTCCCAATGAGGCAGGGTAAGGATGGTAGAGTGAAGGAACCATGGTTGACGAGATGTAGAATATCTTGTCAAGAGGAAGAAAGAAGCTTTCCTAATGTTCAGAAAGCAAGGATCAGACAGGGCTCTGGAGAGTTACAAGGTAGCCAGGGGGGAGCTTGAGAATGGATTAGAAGGGGGCATGAGAAGGCCTTGGTGAGTAGGATTCAGGAAAACCCCAAGGTGTTCTACACAAATGTGAAGAATAGGAGATTGACTAGAGTGAGGGTAGGACCGATCAGGGATAAAAGAGGAAATATGTGCCTGGAGTTGGAAGAGGCAGAGGAGGTCCTTAATGAATACTTTGCTTCAGTATTCACCAGTGAGAGAGACCTTGATGTTTGTGAGGATGGCGTACAACAGGCTGATATGCTAGAGCATGTCAATGTGAAGAAAGAGGACGTGCTGGAACTTATGAAAAACATTAGGATAGATAAGTCACTGGGGCCAGACAGGATATATCCAAGGTTATTACGGGAAGCGAGGGAAGAGATTGCTGCACATTTGGCAATGATCTTTGTGCTCTCACTGGCCACAGGAGTACTGCCAGATGATTGGAGGGTGGCAAATGTTGTTCCTTTGTTCAAGAAAGGGAGTAGGGTTAACCCTGGGAATTACAGACCAGTGAGTCTTACTTCAATGGTGGGCAAATTACTGGAGAAGGTTCTTAGAGACAGGACTTATGGGCACTTGGAGGATCATAGGCTGATTAGGGACAGTCAGCATGGCTGACTGTCAACGTGGCCCACCAGCATGTGAGGGGCAGGTTGTGCCTCACGAGCCTGATTGAATTCTTTTGAGGATGTGACAAAGCACATTGATGAAGGTAGAGCAATGGACGTGTTGTACATAAATCTTAGTAAGGCGTTTGATAAGGTTCCTCATGAAAGGCTTATTCAGAAAGTCAGGAGGCATGGGATTCAGGGAAACTTGGTTGTGTGGATTCAGAATTGGCTCACCCATAGAGGTGGTTGTAGATGGAGTATATTCTGCCTGGAGGTCAGTGACCAGTGGTGTTCCATTGGGATCTATTCTGGGACCCCTACTCTTTGTGATTTTTATAAATGACTTGGATGAGGATGTGGAAGGGTGGGTTAGTAAGTTTGCAGATGACATGAAGGTTGGCGGTGTTGTGGATAGTGTAGAAGGTTGTTGTAGGTTACAACAGGACATTTGATAGAATGCAGACCTGGGCTGAGAAGTGGCAGATGGAGTTCAGCCCAGAAAAGTCTGAATTGATGGACTTTGGAAGATCAAATTTGAAGGCAGAATACTAGGTTAATGGCAGGACTCTTAGCAGTGTGGAGGAACAGATGGACCTTGGGGTCCGCATCCATAGATCCCTCAAGGTTGCTGTGCAGGTTGATAGGGTTTTTAAGAAGGCATATGGTGTGTTGGCCTTCATTAGTCGGGGTATTGACTTCAAGAGCATGAGGTAATGTTGCAGCTCTATAGAACTCTGGTTAGACCACACTTGGAGTATTGTGTTCAGTTCTGGTTGCCTCATTATAGGAAGGATGTGGACGCTTTTGAGAGAGTGCAGAGGAGATTTACCAGGATGCTGCCTGGTATGGAGAGCATGTCTTATGAGGATTGGTTGAGTGAGTGAGGGCTTTTCTCTTTGGAGAAAAGGAGGATGAGTGGTGACTTGACAGAGGTGTACAAGATGATAAGAGGCATAGATCGAGTGGACAGTCAGAGACTTTTTCCCAGGGCAAAAATGGCTAACACGAGGGGGCATAATTTTAAGGAGATTGGAGAAAGGTATGAAGGGAATGTTAGAGGTAAGTTTTTTGTACAGAGAGGGGTGGGTGCGTGGAAAGCACTACCGGCAGAGGCGGTGGTGGCACACACATTTAAGAGACACTTAGGCCCATGAATGATGGAAATGATAAGAGGGAAGGGTTAGATAGAGAAGGATAAAGCACAAGATAAGATATCTTTATTAGTCATGTACATCGAAACATACAGTGAAATGAATCTTTTGCATTGAGTGTTCTGGGGGCAGCCCACAAGTGTCGCCATGCTTCCGGTGCCAACATAGCATGCCCACAACTTCCTAACCCGTACGTCTTTGGAATGTGGGAGGAAACTGGAGCACCCGGTGGAAACCCATGCAGACACTGGGAGAATGTACAAACTCCTTACAGACAGTGGCTGGATTTGAACCTAGGTCACTGGTGCTGTAAAGCATTACACTAACTGCTACACTAGTGTTCCTGCCCACACTACTGTCATGGGCAACATCATGGGCTGAAGGGCCTGCACTGTGCTGTAATGTTCTATGTATTTAGTGTCTTGAACCACTGCTTAACTGTTTCCTGTGCTTGTGCACAGCCTGTGAATTTTCACTTTACTTGCCGTGGTTCTCTTTCTCCAACAGCAGTTGTGATAGATGATGTTGGATTTGTTGTGCATTTTGGATGGCAAAAAAAAGGTCTATATGTATTCCAGTTGGCTGCTCAGAACTGATTTTACTTTTTGCAGAAATCCCGCAACATAAAATCATCATCCATCCCCTTGCAAAAACTAAGCGACATCGTCCTAAGAGCTGCACATCTAAAAAGATTTCTTGTACAGTAGAGAATCTGGAGGATTTTCCATTTTCAAGTAATGAGAGCAGAAAATAACATTAGAGCCCAAGGGTGCTCAAGGCTTATTGCAAGTGTCTTATTCATATTCAGAATGTGGTGTTCACACAAGGGTACCAGATAATATTGAAAGGAAATTATTTTTGCCATTCATTGTAAATTAATATATAACGTTGGAAGTGCACAAAACTTGGGGCCCCCACCTTAGATAGGTTAACCATTTGTGGGGACTGAGAAATCTTTGATAACTGGTGAAGTGAACACATGTATATTATCCAAAGTGAAACAAATGACAATGAAATAAACCAAGTAAACAGCTTTTGAGAATAAAATTAGCATAGGATATTTTGGAAAGGAAATGGCTGTCAACTGTAGATTTCCATTGTCAAAATACAGAGAAGAGAATCTATTACAAAAATGCAAATATGATTCTGGGATCCATAGCCATGATGTGTGAAGTTCACGTATATTAATGTACCACTTGGAGCACTGGGCAGCCTGGATCCTTGATCGAGGCTGCAAGGAAAGGAATTATTATGCCAAATGTCAAAAGCAAGTTCAGAAGGAGCATCTTGGACCTGAAATGTTATCTGTTTCTCTTTCCACAGATTCTGCCTGTCCTGCTGAAGAGTTTTTGGAATTTTCTGTTTGTAGTCAAAAGCCTGAGCTGTGTGGAAAGACTAGAGGAGTTTTAATTTCTACAATCCAAAGAGAAAGTTAAGAGGGAGTCGGCCTGATGCCTGTTAAGGATTACATTGGTACAGCTAAAGCAAATGCTTTGAGATAGTAAGACAAGAGGACGTGAATATAAATTACTGGGAAGTACTGGTGAGCCGCACTTGGAGTATTGTGTACAGCTTTGGTCACCCTGTTATCGGAAAGACATTGTCAAGATGCAGAAAAAGATGCTGCCTGGACTAGAAGGCCCGAGTTATAGGGAGAGGTTGGCCATGCTGGATCTTTATTCCTTGGAGCGTAGGAGAATGAGGGGTGACCTCATGGAAGTTTATAACATCATGAGGGATAATGGATAAGGTGGACGATCATTGTCCTTTCCCCAGGGTTGGGGAATCCATAACTAGAGGGCACAGATACAAGATAAGAGAGGAGAGATTTTAAAAGAGACCTGAGAGGTAACTTCTTTACATAGAGGGTGGTGAGTACCTGGAATGAGCTACCAGAGGAAGTGGTAGAGGCAGGTACAATTGCAACATTTAAGAGGCATTTGGATAGGTACATGGAGGGGAGGGGCTTGGAGGGTCATGTGCTGAACAAAGGCAACTGGGACTAGCAGGGAGGATGCTGTGGTCAGCATGGATTAGTTGGGTTTAGGGCCTGTTTCCATGCTGTATTACTCTATGATTCTAAATCAAAGATAAATGTTAGAAAAGCATTCTTGGTCCTATGAAATATCTGAAATCTATCAATTTGCTTCTTAATTTAGGACCCAAGTCAGAGAGGATAATGGGTTCAGGTCCTATTCCAAGATTTGAGCACATAAGGCTGTGCTTGGTACTTACAAATTAGTAAATTGTTGGAACTGCTATCCTTTGCAGGAGATATTCAGATGGACATCCCCATGGCACTCACATTGAACAAAGGGTTCTGGCCTGCTAGCCAAAACCAATGTGTATTTATGTCATGCATGTAGCAAATTGCCCCAAGGCATTTCACAGAAGAGTGCTGAACAAAACTTGACAATGAGCCGCTTAAGGAGAAGATGAACATTAGCTTGGTGAAGGAGTTGGATTTTAAGGAATGTCCTGAAAGGGAAGAGGAAATCACAGAACTTAGAGCCTTGGTACCCACAGTAATGGTTGAATGTTTAACTTTGGAACACTAGAAGGTGATCATAGGGTTGGAGGATATTACAGGGATAGAGAGTGACACCATGCAAATATCTGAAAATAAGGATGACAATTTCAAAACTGAGGCATTGCTTATATTGAGATTATTTCCTCAAGAAAAATTGTCATTTTAAGGACTTTGATGTGCAAAAATAGACTACTGATTCTGCCTGCGGAACACGTAATGGTTGTGAAGGCTTTAAAACTAATGGGGATGTGTAGAATAAAAATGCAGTTTGATAACTGAAGTGAAAGACATTGGGGCATTCAACTGGACTAGGTGGTTTAGAAAGAATGTGCATTTATATAGTGCCTTTCAAAAATCAGGGTTTCTCAAAGTACAGCTATGTAAGAACTTTTAATGACTGAGTAATCAATGTTAGTGGTTGTAAAGCACCTTGAACTTCACAATAACATAAGAAATCCTGTATGAATACAAGTCCTTTTTATGTTTTAAGCAACCTAACTCAGCTTTTTTTTATTTGTCTGTGCTCAGTCTTGAGAGTTCTAAACTGCTGATACTGCATATACTTTAACTTCTGAGAATTTAATTATCATGGACTGAGTTTAATGAGAAAAAGAACCAGTAGGAGGCCAAATGAGTCCCTTCAACTTGCTCTGACATTCAGTGATCTTGGCTGATATCTTGCTTCAAGGCTACTTTCACTTCCAATCCCCATAATGCTTGATTCCCTAGGTGTCCAAAACTCTGTAGCTCTCAGCTTTTACAATGCTCAGCAGTAGAATATCTGGGGTAGAGAATTCCAAAGATTCACAACCTTTCAAATTAAAAACATTCTCATCTCAGTCCAATGTGACCTAGTGCCTATTCTGAGATTCTGCCTCTCGTCAAATCATAGAGTTCTTACAACACCAAAGAAACCCATTTGATCCGTCAGGTCTTAGTAGATCAACCCTGTCAGTCCCTTTTCCTTGTTCTTTCCCTGTCAACCTGCAAATTATTGGATTGGTTTATCATTGTCACATGTACCAAGATGCAATGAAAAGCATTTGTTATGCGTGCCATCCCGTCAGATCAAGGCATACATAGTTACATTGAGGTAGTAAAAAGAAAATACAGAATATAGAGTTGCAGTTACAATGAAAGTGCAAAGCAGATAGACAAATAAAGTGCAAGGGCCATTACAAGGTAG
This sequence comes from Pristis pectinata, assembly GCF_009764475.1. Taxonomy (NCBI): domain Eukaryota; kingdom Metazoa; phylum Chordata; class Chondrichthyes; order Rhinopristiformes; family Pristidae; genus Pristis; species Pristis pectinata. The sequence continues at coordinate 8,798,464 of NC_067405.1, read as the reverse complement.
GTTGTGAGATCGAGTTCAAGAGAAAATGCCTATCAGATTCCCTTCTGAAGGCAGTTTTCATCAACCTTACAGGGTGAATTCCAGATCCTGACCACTCTCTGATATAAAGAGATTTTTCTCCCATTTCCACCCCCCCCCCCCACTTTTATCTTCTGCTCAAAATTCTAAATCTGTTGCCTCATCCTTGAACTATCTGCTAATCAAAACAACTTCCCTCTGCTCACTTAAATAAACTAGTCACAATTTTAGAAATACAAGAGACTGCAGGTGCCGGAATCTGGAGCAACAAACAATCTGCTGGAGGAACTTAGTGAGTCGAGCAGCATCTGTGGGAGGAAAGGAATTGTTGATGTTTTGGGTCAAAACACTGCATCAGTCCTGCTCTTCTTTCCCACTCACTAGGCTCCAGTTCCCGCACTCCCTTTCGACTCACCAGGGCCCAGTTCCCATGGATCGCTAGTGGTGGTTGAGTAGCTGATGGTCAGCACAGACTCAGTGGGCAGAATGGCCTTTTTCTGTGCTATATCTCTCTACGAGCTCTTCCAAAGAGCCGGCAAGAACACGTAGGCTCTTTTGCTGTTGTACGATTCTATAGTTCCTGTAGTAAACATAGAAAATTTGGGGGGTACTCAGCAAGTCAGCGTAATTTTTCAAAAGAATGTCTCTGCATCAGAAATGGAAAAGTGAGAAAGCAAGTACGTATTAAGTTGCAGATGGAGATAACAGAGGCAATGTATGTGATAGGGTGACACCAAGGTCATGCGGGCAACACAATTGCTTTTGGTGCCATCCAAGAGAGGGAAGTGACTCCTTATTAATCATAGCTAATCTGTCTGGAAGAGCATAGATAAAGGAAGATGAATGAGGGGCAGTAGAGAGAAAATGGAATGTGCAAATGAGTAAATAAATGAATAAATAGAAACAGTGATATGCAGAACAGAGCAACTGGTGGAAGTGTGAAATAACAGAGAACCCTAAAAATACTCACCATGTCAGGCAGCATCTATGTAGCAAGAAATACTCAGTTAATGTTACAGGTGGATGACCTCACATCAAAACTGGCCACTTCTCTTCCCCCTCCTTCTCCGCCCCCCCCCCCCTTCTCCTTGTCATCTTGTGGGTTTCCTCCAGGTGCTCCGTTTCCTCCCTTATCCCAGAGTTGTGGGGGTTAATAGATTAATTGACCACTGTAAATTGCCCATAGTGTGTAGTTGAGGGATAGAATCTGGGGACATTGATGGGAATGTGGAGAGAATAAAAATATATTCATGGAAAGTGTGGAATCAGGTACTTCAGCCCCCCAAGTCCATGGCAACTAGCAGGCACCTGTTTACATTGATCCTACATTAATCCTATACTGACTATCAAGTACTTATCTACACTAATCCCATTTCCCAGTTCTTGGACCCTAGCCTTCTATACCTTGCTGATTTAAGTGCTCATCTCGATACTTGTGAGAGTCTCTGCCTCCACCACCCCCTCAGGCAGTGTGTTCCAGATTCCAACCACCCTGTGAGTGAAAAAAATTCTTCCTTGGATCTCCTCTAAACCTCTTACCACTTATCTTAAACCTACACCTTCTAGCTTTAGACACCTCTGCTATGGAGAAAAGCTCCCTACTATCTATGCTCCTTAATTCTGTATACCTCTATCAGATTTCGCTCCCCCCACTTCCTTCCCCTCCCCACCCCCAGCCTCCTTCACTCCAAGGAAAACAAATCCAGTCTATCCAGCCTCTGCTCATAACCTGAAATATTCCATCCCAGGAAACATGCGGTGAATCTCCTCTGCACTATCTCCAGTGCAATCACATCATTCCTACAGTATGGTGACTAGAACTGCACACAGCACTACAGCTGTGGCCCAGCCAGTGCTTTATGAAGTTGCACTATAACCCCCCACTCTTGTATTCCAAGCCTTGGCTAATGAGGACAAATATCCTGCATGCTTTCTTTACTACCTTATCTACCTGTGCTTCCAGCTTCCACCTTCAAGGATCCTTGCGCTTACATACCGTAGTCCCTCTGTTTCTCAATAGTCTCTGGTCCCTACCATTCATGTCACTGGCATTTATTGCCATTTCTGGATAGCCTATGAAAAGATGGTGGTGAGCCACCTCCTTGAACTACAGTCCATGGTGAAGGTACTCCAGTAGTGTGATTGAGGACATAGTTCCAGTTTTGACCCAGCAATGATCAAGGAAAATAGCTGAACTTCCAAGTCAGGGTGATGTCAGATGCTGAGCAGATATTGCAATTGGTTCCATATCTTAGGAGCTTAAGGATTTGATAGAGCATTAATAAGAAATTCTTTCTTTACAGTAAACAAGCAAATGCACTGTTAGAATGTTACAGTCAGCTCATACAGCCATGATGACAAGAAAGCATTTCTTCACACAGAGTGATGAGAACATTCTCAGAAAGCTAGGTGATTAATAGAAAATTGCAATACTGTGCAACTATAGCCTTTGATTAGACGTCATAGAAAAGGGAAACAAGGGACTTTAGAAAACAAACTTCTGGAGGAACTCAGCGGGTCAAGCAGCATCTGTGGAAGGAAATGGAACTCCTTGCAGTCCAGATGAAGGGTCTCAATCCAAAACATTGACCATCCATTTCCCTCCACAGATGCTGCCTGACCTGCTGAGTTCCTCCAGCAGCTTGTTTCTTTCCTCTAGATTCCAGCATCTGCAGTCTATTCTGGCTCCAAGATAACTTAGATATGGATAAGCCGTGACCCAATTGAATAAATGATGTGGACAGCAAGAGATAGTGGGAATGTTAATACCTCTACTCCTCACTCTGAGAAATAAATGCTATAACTTTATTCTTGTAACAGAACTCCCTACCCAACAACAGCCATTTTACCTCAAGGACTGCAGTAATTCAGGAGAGAGTTCACCACCACCTTTACAACAGCAAGTAGAGAAGGGCAGAAAATACTGACCTTGCCAGCACCACCCACGTCCAATGAATGAATACAAAAAGAATTGGAATGGCAGGATAGACTGAGGTAGTTAACGGCCTTCTCCTATTCCCATTATAAGATTCTCCTTTGATAGTATTAGCCTGGAAATAGTGCACCCAATTTCTTAAAATGTTAATATACCAGGTGACTTAACTGCTTCCAAAAACAACACCATACTCAACAGAGGCACTAACATATTTTTCACTCTAGTGTAGTTTTGTCGCATGACGCATCAGGTTTTCATCCTGGTGTTTTTTTTCAATGTGATGAGAGTTTCTGTGTTTGCCTACCTTTCAGGCAGGGAGTTTCAGACCTCTCTGCTAAGAAAGTAGGTCTTTCCCATTTTCCTATCTAGGTCTCTCATAATTTTATGCACAGTCAGTGGGAAATTTGCAGAAACTATAGCATTTGCATAATCAAATCTGTCATGAAGCTTTGGAAGTATAATTGGCCGTCTGATTTTCTAAGTTGCAAACCCTGTCCTCATCAGTTTTAAGTGTTAATGCAGGTACTCTAAATTAGGGCTATTTCAAACTGAAATATTGATGTACATTTAGTGAGAGAAATAAATGCAACCCATACGTTTCTGCCTGAAATGGGCCTGAGAAGCAATTTATTTTTGAGTTATGTAATGACCTTAGTGGCAAAAGTACATCCAAAATCGCCCTTATTTACGTAATGTCAAATTACATCTGAGATGCTTCCCATTTTTAGCTAACTGGTCCCTGAGGTCTTTCCATTGCTTCAAACCTGCGGTAACCTCCAAAAATAAATGGTTTTATTGCTGGCCTGCCTGATATTCTCTGGGAACTAATCTATCACCATGAAGTGAAAAGCTCGGAATTGCACTCAATGAATGACTTCCATTACTTCTCAATTAACACTCGCAGTTACTAGGGTGACCCTCTATATTCCACATCACTCAGCTTTAATGCTAGAACAAAATTCAGTATAGCTCTGGGAGTTAACTTGTTATGAGATGACTCTAACTGTGCAATAATGTAAAATGAATTAAGACAGATTTCCATAGTATTTATTCATGCATGGAGTGTGGCTGTTACTGACAAGGTCGGCATTTATTGCCTGTCCATAAATGTCCCTGACAGAGCAGAAGTGAGGATGCACCTTTTCTATCGATTTCCCTATTTTTCCAGTAAACCTTTTCACCAAGTTTATTTAAGTTCCCATTCCTGGCCATCTTGCAGCATCTCACACCCTCACAGATGCTATCTCACACCCTTCACAGTTAAAGTTCTACCTGCAATTCATACCTTGTACTCTGTAATTTTATATAAGGAATGCATGTTTGGTTCATACAATCTAAACTCTTCTTGTGTCGTTAACATTATACTAACAGTTTTTTATATGCCTCCCTCCTGATTTAATGATTTTATATCCCTTAGTTTTCCCTCTGTCTGTCATGTTTAATCTATTTTTAAGACTGTCATTAAACCAAGCTCCATATTATTTAAGTTAGTAACTTCTCGTGGGTGTTTTATTGTGCTCTCTGCAGTATCCTGGAATGATTTACTACATAAATGCACTCTCTGTTATTACGGCTGTATTCAAGTCCATTTTGACCACTTGCAAGTCTGTGGTCACTCTGCAAGTAGCATAACCCTAATCAGTATAGCAGCACTATGACCACTTTGCACTAAAATTGACTTTTTATGTTCTAATCGTGTACATTCTTATAAAAGTTGTACTGTATATAATTTGTTTAATTTATGTTTTCTTGTGAATGCTGCTTATCTGCTGCTATGTGCCTGTGATGCTGCTGCAAGTTTTTCATTGTACTTGTGCACACATGTACTTATGCATATGACAATAAACTCGACTTTGACTTTGACTTTGAACCAATGTGCTTCAGAGGTCACTGGCTTCATGGTAAAGGAACAGTTTACTACCTGGTTTTATGTCCGTGTAACCTGGGTTCCTTGGTCCCAGAGAGAACCTGTACACATGAAGAGTCTAATCTCCATAATTTTAAGGACTTTAATCAAATCTCACATTCACTGTTCTAAAGTCAAAAGCTTTAAGACAGTGAATGTGAGATTTGATTTGTGAGCTTTCTTAGCCTATCAAGCCGATTAGAAGTTTTTACATTAATTAGCCAGTAAATAGTCCAAATTTTCAGGGACTCCATTTCACCTTTCTGGTGAAGACCAGAAGTGGACACAGCAACCTCTCAGATGGCTCCAATTACACTGGCCTGGAATCTGTTTTCGGAGATCTCTGGTGATCTTAGAATGAGTCTGCTCCTTCATGATAGTATGAAACATTCAGAACGGCTCAGTGACTACAGATTAGAATATGGTTTGCAGATACGCAGTTGATACATAGCAGTGTACTTGGGTCTAGCTACAGGCACCTTCTCAATGATAATATACTCGTCGTTGAATCAGAATGGGTCAATTTGGTTCACATACTGGACATTGCCAGTGAGGAGAGTTTTCTTATGTTCATTTTTAGGATCTAGGCATCATCAGCATTTATTGTCCAAGCCTTATTGCCCGTAAGAAAGAAGTGGTGAGCTGCCTTCTTCATTCACTACAGTTCTTCAGGTGACGGTTCTCCCACAGTGCAGTTGGGGAGAGAGTTCCAGGATTTAAACTCAGTGAAGATGAAGGACCAGTGACTTATTTCCAAGTCAGGATAGTGGGAACCTGCAGAAGGTGGCATTCCTGTGCACCTGCTTCCAAGTCACAGGTTTGGGAGGTTCTGTTGGAGTAAACTGGACAAGTAACTGTGGTGCATTTCCTAGATGGCACACATGAAGACACTGTGTACAAATGATGGAGAGAATGAATGTTTATGGAAAACCACCACCTGGAAGTTGCCCTCTAAGTTGCACACCATCCTAACTTGGAAATATACCACTGTTCCTTTACCGTTGTTGGGTCAAAATACTAGAATCCCTCCCTAACAGCATTGTGAGTATACCTGCAACTTGAACTGCAGCAGTTCAAGAATTGGAATTGGAACTGGTTTATCATTGTCACATGTCCCAAGGTACAGTGAAAAACTTGTCTTGTATACTGTTCATACAGATCAATTCATTACACAGTGCATTGAGGTAGTACAAGGTAAAACAATAGCACAATGCAGAATAAAGTAAAACAGCTACAGGCAAAGTGCAGTGCAGGTAGACAATAAGGTGCAAGGTCATAATGAGGTAGGTTGTGAGGTCAAGAGTCCATCTTATTGCACTAGGGAACTATTCAATTGTCTTATAACAGAGAAAGAAGCTGTCCTTGAGCCTGGTGGTATATGCTTTCAGGCTTCTGTATCTCCTGCCTGATAAAAGAGGGAAGAAGAGAGAGTGTCTGGGGTGGATGGGGTCTTTTATTATGCTGCTGCTTTACCAAGGCAGCAAGAAGTGTAGACAGAGTCCATGGAGGGGAGGCTGGTTTCTGTGATGTGATGTGCTGAGCTGTGTCCACAACTCTGCAGTTTCTTGTCAGGGTCAGAGCAGTTGCCATACCAAGCCGTGATGCATCTGGTAAGGATGCTTTCATCACCAAGGCAGCTCGTATCTCCTTCTCAAGGACAATTAAAGATGGGCAATTAAGTGTTGGCTCAGCCTGTAAAACTACATTCCTTGAATGAATTAAAAAAAAGGGTAGCAGTTGGGGTGCCAACCAAGCCGACTTGTTGAGAGTTCTGAAGCTGCTCTCATCTAGCAAGTGGAGAGTTCTCCATCATGCTCTTGATTTGTGCCTTGCAGATAGTGTAAAGGTTTGGGGAGTCGGCAGGTAAGACACTCGCCACAGGATACCCAGCCTCTGACCTGCTCTTGTAGTCACACTATTTCTGTGCCTGGTCCAGTTGAGTTTCTGGCCAATGGTGACCCACAGGATATTGATGGTGGGGAACACAGCAATGCTGATGTCAAAAGGTTAGATTCTCTCTTGTTGGAGATGGTTATTGTGGGGTAAAAATGTTACTTGCTACTTATCAGCCCATGCCTGAATGTTGTCAAGGCCTGCTTTCTGGGCTATGTTTCTGCATCACCAATAGCTTCTGTAAAGTATTTCAAACTGTTCCTTGCAGGGCCATGATGACTTAACTGAAATATCTGGTTACCCCAAACAGGTTGTAAACCAGTGTGTAAAAGGCAACTGGTCCCCTCATTAACCATGTAACTCTTAACAAGCCTCTAAAGTCATTGAACGTTTTTAATCAATTATAAATCTAATCATCCTTATTTTCTGTTATATTTTTATACTATAATTAGTTGGAGATAACAAAAAATAAAGGAAAGTACTCCTTGTGGGAGTGATGTACATGGCTCCTGAAAAGTAATTGCACGGTAGGAGGGTATACGTTAAATGGCAGGACTCTTAGGAGCATTGATGTACAGAGAAATCTTTGGGTCCAAGTCCATAGCTTCCTGAAAGTGGCAACACAAGTAGATAGGGTGGTAAAGAAGGTGTATGGCATGCTTGCCTTTATTGGTTGGGGCATTGAGTATAAGAGTCAGGAAGTCATGTTGTAGTATAAAGGTTTTGATAAGGCCACATTTGGAGTATTGTATTTACAGTTCTGATTGCCCCATTACAGGAAGGATTTGGAGGTTTTGGTGAGGGTGCAGAAGAGAATTACCAGGATGCTGCCTGGATTACAGAGTATTAACTATAAGGAGAGGTTGGACAAACCTGCATTGTTTTCTCTGGAGCGTTGGTGCTGAGGGGAGACCTGATAGAGGTTTATAAAATTATAAGAGCATAGATAGGATGGATTTGACATTTCCCAGGTGGAAATGTCAAATATTAGAGGACATAGCTTTAAGGTGAGAGGGGCAATGTTTAAAGGAGATGTGCAAGTGAAGTTTGTTTTTACACAAAGAGTGGAAGGTGCATGGAATGCACTGCCATGGGTTGTTGGTGGAAGCAGGAACAATAGCGGCATTTAGATATGCACATGAACATGCAGACAGATGGGATTAATTTAAATTGGAATCATGGTTGGCATAAACATTGTGGGCCAAAGGGCCTGTTCCTATGCTGTGTTGTTCTATGTTCTGCTATTATGTGTTCTGTTTGAGGGAGAGAAGAATGGGTTCAAGACTTGTATTCTAAACTGAAATAAGGGAAGTTATTAGGGCATGGAAACAGCTAGCTAAAGTAAACAGGAAAATTAAGTTAAGGGACTGGCCAATCAAAATGCAGTGAAATATATTTAAAGGGATCCTTCAAAATAAATAGAATTAGATACATGCAGGAATCTGTTGTAAGGGGGTAATAACAGGATATTTAGAAAAGCATCAGATTATTATAATGATAATAATGACAGGCAAAACTGTGGCAGAACAAAGGACTGTTGTTACGGAATAGGAGGCTGAGTTTAGTTGAGGCATATTTCCATGAGAAGCAAAGGAAGAATAAACAAGTCCAGAGCTTCCTGGATAATGAAAGAGATATAGTGGAAGATAAACCAACAAAGGCTGGTTGTGATAAGTGTCAGGTTGTAAATACCATCAAGGACCAGGCTGATAACAAAAGAATCGCAAGCGAAGTGAAAATTTAGAATAAGAACAGCAATAAGATCACATGAGGAAAGATTAGGTGCCAACATAAGTAGGAATCTAAAAGTGTTCTCTAGGCATATAGATAGTAAAAGGGCTGTACATGGAGTAGTAGGGCCTAAGAAGGAAGAAAATATAAACTCGGGTAGAGGCGGTTCGAACCACAGAACACTACAGCACAGAAAAAAGGCCATTCAGCCCTTCTAGTCTGTACCGAAACGTTATTCCGCTAGTCCCATTGACCTGCATCCAGTCGATAACCCTCCAGACCTCTCCCATCCATGTATCTATCCAATTTATTCTTAAACCTTAAGAGTGAGCCCGCATTTACCACATCAGATGGCAGCTCGTTCCACACTCGCACCACTCTCTGAGTGAAGAAGTTCCCCCTAAACCTTTCCCCTTTCACCCTAAGGCCATGTCCTCTCATACTTATTGCTCCTAATCACCCTCCCTCCTGAGAATATCAAGAACTCGATCCTAATCTAAAAGAATACTTTGTATCTGGTGCTTCAAAAGTAATGGTGAAGGAGGAGGCAGTTGACACACTAGATGTGTTTAAAAATATGATAGCATAGAGGTATCAGAAAAGTTGGCTAATCATGAAGAGGATAAGAAACCAGGGCCGGATGAGATGCATCCTAGGGTTTTGAGGGAAGTACTGCAGGAAATCATAGCAGCATTGACCATAATCTTTCAATGCTCTTCAGATACACTGGAGATAAGGTAATGCAAAACAGGCTTATCAGCAAATTTGAAGCCCATGGCATAAAGGACATTGATGGCATGAAGATGAAGTTGTCTAAGTAACAGACAACAGAGGACCATGGAGAATGGGTGTTCTTGTTTTACATGATGGTCGTTTTTTGCATTTAAGGAAGGCAAATAGTAGTGTTCCCAGGTATTGGTATTAGAGCCTTTGCTGCTTTTGATCTATTTTAATGACCTAGGTTCAGCGTGCAAGCCACAATTTTAAAATTTGCAAATGACACAGAACTTGCAAAGAGCATGGTGATAAATTGCAGCAGGACATAAACAGCCTGGTGGAGAGGGCAGACACATGGCAGATGAAGTTTAATGTGGAGAAACGTGAGGTAATGCATTTTGTTAGGAAGAATAAGGAGAGACGATATAGAATAAAGGAAACTGTTCTAAAAGGGGTGCAGGAACAGAGGGACCTAGGAGAATGGGTGCACAAGTCATTGAAAGTGAGAAAGTAGTTAGTAAGGCATACACATTCCTTAGAATTTTCTTCCAATTGAAGTACGGCTTGTTTCTCACCTCCATCCCAGGCTTTGGGTGTTGTAGCACAGCCTCATTCACCATGTTGGTTCTTGATGGGACAACTCGGGTCATTTCACTTCTGCCCCCACAGGAAGTTGCCTCATGGCCTTCATGTCCATGTCAACCAAGGTCGGTGAGGACTGCCTGCCTGCCATAATCTGCTGGTGGGTGTGGTAGCAGTCTATGAAGACCCTCCTAGTGTGCCTTTCGCCATTTTCCTTCAGCAGAGTCATCATGTGGCCAGAGATTTGGAAGCATTAACCAGGATACATTGGTAATCCATATGGTTCTCTTGGAAAAGTCTGGTTCTTTATAATCTGAAATTCCAAAGATTGTGTTCAATGCCATTACATTTGGAATTGAAATGACCATGTGTAGCCCTCAATATGAAACAACAACGTGGTTGCTTCTATCAGGATTTTGCAATGAAAAAACTTTAACCTGCTGTTTGTTTACTTTTTTTAACATTTTGTGTACTTATTAAAAATGTATTTGTTACTACAGGAGAGATGGCAGTTAATTTTTTTTTTAAAAAAAAGGCGGGAACGGGTTTCAGGGCACGCGCTCGGCGGCCGACCGTTGGCTGGAGGGGAAGGCGGGAAAAGACCGCGCGAGGAGACAACGACAGCCAATGAGGGGCGGGGTGGGCCGGGCCGTCGGGGCAAGCACGCGAGGCCCCGCCTTCTCCCCACGCATGCGCGAGCGGGGGTGGTGGTGGGTGGGGAGGAGCTGGTCGGGCGAAGGGCGACGCCGCCCGGGTCCAGCTGTTGACGCTTGAAGCGGCGGTGGCGCCGCCTGTTAACCGCCCGCCAACCGCCCGTGCCCGCCACATCTGGAGCCGCCCCGCTCTCCCGCAGAATGAACGTCCTCAAGCTCCACCGTCCGGTGCGTCGATATTTTATAGTCAGCATTAACGTTGTAATTATAAATACACCCATCATTATCTATTTTAATTAATAAAATGTTAGATTTTCGTTTAGTTTGTAATTTGTTGATCTATTTTCAATGCACGTATTTATGTGTTCAAGTGTACTACTTAGATATAAACTAAATATTACATGTTAATATTCAAACATAAACTGAATTATGATGTAAAGTATTGATATTCAAGCATACAATTTACATGGACTTTAGCTTTGTGTGAAGCAATTGGAAACAAGGACGGAAAATGCTGGAAACACCCAGTGGGTTGGGCAGCATCTGTGGAGAGAGGAGCAGGGTTACCGGTTCAAGTCGGAGGCTAAAATATTAACTGTTCTCTCCATAGATGCTGCCTGACCAGCTGAGTGTTTCCACTAGTGACGTATGTGTGTAATACATCATTTGTCCACGTGCGTACTCTTACGCATTTTCTAGACGTATCTTGACTGTATGCGTATCTATTTCCACCATCAGGTGTATTTGTGTGCGTGGCTTTGTGAAGGGCAGGTTGTCCCTCACGAGCTTAATAGGGTTTTTTGAGAAAACGACAAGACAAATTGCTGTAGGTAGTGCGGTGGATGTCGCATATATGGATTTTAGCAAGGTGTTTGACAAGGTTCACCATGGTAGGCTCATTCAGAAAGTCATGAGGTATGGGATCCCTGGAATAATCGGCTGTGTGGATTCAAAATTGGCTTGCCCACAGAAGGCGGAGGGTGATTGTAGACGGGGAGTATTCAACCTGGAGGTCGGTGACTGGTGGTGTTCCACAGGGATCTGTTCTGGGACCCCTGCACTTAGTGATTTTTATAAATGATTTGGATGAGGAAGTGGAAAGATGGGTTGGTAAGTTTGCAGATGACACGAAGATTGGTGGTGTAGTAGATAGTGAAGAAGGTTGTTGTAGGTTGCAATGGGATTTAGACAGGATGCAGAGTTGGGCAGAGAAGTGGCAGATGGCATTCAATCCGGAGAATTGTGAAGTAATACACTTTGGAAGAATGAACTTGAAGGCAGATTACATGGTTAATAGCAGGATTCTTAGCAGTGTGGAGGAACAGAGATATCTTGGGGACCAAGTGCATAGATCTCTCAAAGTTACCTCACTAGTGCATAGGGTAGTTAAGATGGCATATGGTGTGCTGGCCTACATTAGCCGGGGAATTGAATACAAGAGCCGAGAGGTAATGTTGCAGCTCTATAAGACTCTGGTTAGACCACAATTGGAATATTGTGTTCAGTTCTGGTCACCACGTTATAGGAAGAATGTGGAAGCTTTGGAGGGGGTGCAGAGAAGATTTACGAGGATGCTACCTGAGTTGGAGAGCATGTCTTATGAGGAGATGTTGAGTGAGATGGCTTTTCTCTTTGGAGCAACGGAGGATGAGAGGAGACTTGATAGAGGTATATACGATTATCAGAGGCATAGACAGAGTGGACAGCCAGCATCTTTTCTCCAGGGTGGCAATGGCCAGTACTAGAGGTCACCCGTTTAAGGTGTATGGAGAAAAGTCAGGGGAAATGTCAGAGGTAGGTTTTTTTTACACAGAGGGTGGTGGTGCCTGGAATGCACCTCTGGTGGTGGTGGTAGGGGCCAATAAGATAGGTCATTTAAGAGACTAATAGATAGACACATGGGCAAAAGAAAAAGGGAGGGCTATGGAGGTGAAGTAGAGAGGGGGATAGATTGAATGGGGATAAAGTTTATATAGGTCGGCACAACATGGTGAGCTGAAGGGCCCATACTGTGCTGTACTGTTCTATGTTCTATATATCTTTCTGCATTTTATCTCTTAACCATTTCCTTGATGTTCAGAGTCCAAATGTCTCTAAACGTTGACTGTCCACTTCCCTCTACAGATGCTGCCTAACCCGCTGAGCTCCTCCAGCAGTTTGTTTACTTGCTTCCAATTCCAGCATCTGCAGTTTCTCTTGATGTTATGTTTTTTGGTATTTCTTATTTTTCTGGATTTAAGAGTGTTAGCTATAAGGAGAAATTGGACAGATTTGGGTTGTTAACTCTGGAGTGTTGGAGGCTGAGGGGAGACTTGATAGATGTTTATAATGTCATGAGAGATGTATTGTTCTATGTTCTATTATATGTGTATGTATGTAATCATGTATAGACACACTTACATAAAAGATATAATGTACACTAAACTAACTCAACTGGAGCAACAGTCTGCTAGAGGAACTCAGCGGGTCAAGCAGAATCTATGAAGGGAAAGGAATTGTTGATGTTTTGGGTTGAAATCCTACATCAGGACTTTCCCCGCCACAGATGCTGCTCCACCCACTGAATTCCTCCAGCAGATCGTTACTCTAGATTCTAGCATCTGCAGTGTCACCACTATAACTGGTTTTGTTTGCAAATCTTGGGGTGAGGTTGTGTCTTGTTACCTCTACTAACAGGGCAATCTGTTTGGTTGAGTTCAATTCCTTCCTGGATTCCAGTTAGACAGTATTGTTAAAACATCATTGGATAGCTTTATCAAGGGATTACAGCTTCCCAAAGCATTTCATGTCAAGCAAGCTGGTTTGGAAGCAGATTAGGTATGTATTGGAGGTTCACATATAACAAGCTCCCACCCAAGAGGGAACTAAGGTAACCACCACCAGTCAAGCTGGACTGGACCTGGAAAAGCATTTTCTTTTGACTGGAGGGTTGGTCACCAGACTGTAAAATAATCAGCAAAAGAACCAGAGGCAAGATGATGAGAATATTTTTAGGCAGTGAGTTGTGATCTGGAACATATGCCTAAAAGTATAATTTAAAAGAGAATTTGATGAAGAATTGAAAAAAGAACAGGAGAGTGCAATTGGTTTGATCAGCTGATTGGACTCCTTTTGTGCATAGTATTTCTATCATTAATTAGTTCATTAGTTTTTTTCTTGCCTTGGTCGAGGGGCTAAGTTGGAACCTTGTTTTACTATGATATGGTGAGTAGGAATCATTTTTGAAGGCAATGGCCTTGTTTAGTCATAGTCATAGAGAAGTATAGCATGGAAACAGGCCCTTCGGCGACCATCAAGCACCCATTTTTACACTGATCCTATCCTAACCCATTTTATTCTCCCCACATACCCATTAACCACCCAACCCACCACCCCCCTGTCAGATTCTACTCTACCTATAAGGGCAATTTTAAAGTTATAGAGTTGTACAGCACAGAAACAGGCCTTTGGTCCACTATGTCTATTAGTGGCCAATTAAACCACAAGCCTGCACATTGTTACATTTTTGGAATGTAAACCAGAGCACCCAGGGGAAACCTATGTGGTTACAGGGAGAACGTGCAAACTCCATGGAGACAGTATGGGAGGTCAGGATTGAACCCAGATCAGTGGCACAGTGAGGCAGAAGCTTTACTAGTTGCACCACAGTGCTGCCCTGTCTTTGAGTTGACGTAACTGTCTTTGAGAATTTAATTGCAAAGTAAAAGTGAAATTCTGTATCATTTCATGCAGATGGAATTGGATCTAATCCAGATTCATGTTCTGGTTAATCCATGTCATGGATGACAGCCTCTTGTAAACCTTTTGCAACATTGACTGCTAGTTGTACTCTTCCACCTTATCACTGTTTAAAAAGTCTCTTTATTTCATAATATCATTCATTTTCTTCTAAATTAGATGCTAATATTTGACAGGCTACACAAGAACTTTTAAAGTATATAATCTCACTTCTTTAGTCAGCATCCTACATGGTTGGAAACTTCAAAACAAGAATTTGTGTTTATACAATAAAGGGAAAAATGTACATTTATATTATAACCAGAATCTCAGGATGTCTCTAAATGCTATATAGTCAATGACAGGTATTCATTGTGGTAATGTTGCAAATGAAATACCCTATTTGCACACAGCAAGAACTCGCAACTAGCAATCTGATAATGACCAGGCAGTATTTGAAAGATGTTGTTTGAGAGCTAGCATTTGCCAATAAAGAAGTGAGGCCATCCTTTCTTTACTTTCAAGCAGGCAGATAGGGCCACAGTTGAACATCTCACCTAATATATGGCCTTCTTGATGGTACGTTGTTCCCTTAGTGCTGGAGTGTCAATCTAGACTTTTTGTTCAAGTCCGTGAAATGTAATCTGACCACACGATTTTCTAAATTAGAAGTGTGATTTCCCAATTTCACCAAGGTTGAAAAAGCATAATTCTGTTTTATGTTAAGGTTTATAAATTCATCAAATGGGGAGTCTTTTCATTAGTAAAACCATATCTAATCTTTCTAGCAACCGTGGGTGATGTTTTATTTAGTAGACCTGCCTTGGCAGCTGGAATCTAATTCCTTGCCAAAATCTTTAGCTCCTGTGCCTTGAGCTGCCACTTCAAGTTAGTGTGAAACAATTTATGGAGAATACAAATTTAGGAGAATAAACGATGATCTAACGAGTTATTCTAAGGAGCATCATGAATAATGCCAAGTGACCATCCTTGTAGGAGTGAGGCAATTCGTATGTTTCCTTTCTCAGGAGACTCTTTAACACAAGATAAATTCAAGCTCAGGGAGCGGTTTGGCCCTTGTTTTATTATACAAGAGTGTGATTTTTCAAGATAAAGGGTATGTGGCAAGAAACCCTGTTGGTTGAGGAGTCTAGGTCTAGGGGGCTTAGTTTAAAAGAAACGCACCAGAACTTTAAGGAATGAAGTTGAAAATCAATTCTATATGTTTTGAATTTGGATATTTGCAAGTGTAAATAAATGCTAGGCCAATTGTTATTTGTATATATGAGATTGATAGATCCAGAGATATTAAAGAAAAAAATGGGAAAAGTTGAGTAGATGGAGTTAGGACAGCCAAGAACCTGTTGATTGGCAGTACAGGGTCGAGGCACTAAATGGCCTAAACCTGTACCATTGTTTGTTCAGAAATGTCATTGAGTCTTTCCTAGCAGAATGTGGTCTGGTGCCAATTCGCTTCAGCACTATTTTTAGAATGCTTCTTAAGAGAATGAGAATGACTAACAGATTGGTAATCATAAAGTCAGATGTCCGCATTATTTTAATATGAAATCACTATTATTCTAATTCGTGTATGAAATGAAGAATTTTTGAATAGCATTGTTTTAGTATTTAATAATATGCAAATAAAAATCATAATTGTACAAATTAGGAACACACCAGTCTGCCCATAGTCTGTGCCAGTTTCATGAATCTATATTGATGCATCTGGTTCCATTGTTTTGTTTCCACTTCCTACTCTTTATTGCCTCTTTATTTTTAAAGAAACTGTAGAATTTGTAGATTTTTTCAGCAATCTTTAATCCAGGTCCTCCTCACCTTACGAACGCCTGACATATGTACATACAAGCATTTGAGAGTCTGGCGGGATGGATTTGCCAGCTGTTGCAGGACCACAGGTGACTATTCTGACACGAGCTGGAATTTTGCCACATCGAACCCAAGAATAATACATTCTAGTTAACGCATTGATCTCCATTTGCAAATCCTATCTAGAGACACACCATCCAGGCCAGCAGCAGTGTCCTTTTTAAAACTATAAATAGCGTTTAAAACCTCGTCTGCAGTAAAATCTTCTAAAAGAAAAATCATAATTAGCCTGAGATGGGGTCTAGCTAAATTTGTTAATGTTAGCTTTATTGTTAAGAATGGCAAAACGAGATTTAAAATGCTTCTCCAGACTATCTGTTCCTATAGGACAACCCACCTCTGCAGGCTTTTTCTGCCTTATGGGAACTCGGTTTGTTGCCCCACTTCTGACTTGCGAACTGTTTGGGTTACAAACAATTCTCAGGAATGGAACCTTTCCGTAACCTGAGGAGTATCTGTATTGGGAGTGTGTGTTACTGACACTATGGATAACATGGCCCAAGGACTACCAGAAAGATGTTATAGATTAAATAATGATATGGTGCGTATTCTTCCTTCTGATTTTGTTTACACATTGCCCTCATTTCAGATTGTTCCTTGTACTGCAAAATTTGATGAAGAATTAAGTGAAGAATCAATAGTAGTTATTAAAGGAAAGTTGACTGATGATCCTCTTAGGTAACGTGATCATTATTTTAGTTTGAATTTTTTTTTATGCTGAGAAATAAAAATCCTGCACATGCATGATATTTGCATGCATCCTCTTGATTTTGTTAATGATCTGGGTGATTTGTCTATATTATTTTGTATCTGGAATACATTCACTAATACAATAAGTAAGTTACTAAATTGTTAGTTGCTTAGATTAAATTTAAGAAGTTTTTATTAATATTTTCAGGTATTTATTGATGGATTTTGGAAGTTTTAGAGCATACATTAATAGATGAATGAAAAAAATGTAGTAGCCTTTTTACTACCTTAGGAAGGCGCAAACACTTTACTGCCAATGAAGTACTTTGGAACTGTCGTGGCTGCTGTAATGTAGGAGCCACAGCAGACAACATGTGAATGTGCTTTTATGTGCACCCAAGAGGGCAGATGGGACCTTAGTTTAACATCTCATTCCAAAAGGCAGGACGTCTGGTGATCCCACATCACTTGGCTGGAATAAAAGCCTAGGTTTTTTTTGTGCTCAAGTGTCAAAAGAGGTACTTGAACTGGCAACTTTGTGATTCAGAGGGAAAAGAAGTTAATAGGCCCGTGTCTTGAAAATCTACTGAATTGGGATAGAAGAGGAAGAATAATCTGAAACCACAGCATTTTAATAATTTGTAATTTTTAGCTAAGGTGAAGATATTGCACAAAATAAATATATTACAACCTAGATTTGTTTTACATCTTTTCCACCCAGTAACTCCAATACCAAGTTCAAAACATCCATACTTAAATTCATCTCTAAAATTGACATTATTTATGCACCTGCCACTGCTGTTTACTTCCCTCCCTCCTCCAGACCTTCCCTTGCTTTCCACCCTTTTCTTCCTGTTCCTTTGTCAACTACTTCTCTATCTTCCCTGGCTTATCTCTAAATGAGAGCCATCTTCTGCTCCCTCAACATATACAAGACCTGAAAATTCATTCTCGGAATCACTTTAACCTACTGGGTCTTGTATCAGCTGACAATGCCCAACGTCAAGTCATGCATGAACCATGACTAAATAAGAGGGCTGAAATCATTATTTTCATTTTTACTATTAACTCTGCTTAATTGCAATTGACTCCACCAGCTGTCTGGCCACTCACTCAGATTATGCAGAACCTCGTGAAACGTGCTTTTTATATCAGTCGTTGAGCTTCCAAATCCTTACCATCAAATGCTTGCATCATCATTTTTTTCAGGGTTTTCAGTTTTTCACCAAAGTTACAGTGGGCAAGAGGGAGCTCATTCCCCTCCTCACCAACTGAAATTTGGCCCAATTAAATTTAAAATCCCTGGCCCAGATTTTGTAGTCAGCCATGAAATGCTGATTCTTGCATTGACTGTGAAGAAAACTGCAGGCAGAGATTTTGCAGTACTTATGGTGTGGATTTCCGTTTTTTCCCCCAGAATCTGTTGATACTGAGCATTAGTTCTCTAGCATCCAGGAATCATGAGGTCATCAGGCAGGCTGAGCACCCAGTTATATTGATGGATTCTCAGTCAGCAATGCAAGAAAAGTACAATGTTTAAACATTTCAGATTAATCATTATTTTGCACAGAGCATTCACATGATTGAAGTAGAAGATGAAGTGTAATTTTTTTAAAGAACTAAAACATTTTAAAGTCTGCAGAATAGTGAAATATTTATCTGGGAGAATGAGAATCTACACATATAAAATTATATTTTAAAGCCAGAGGCATTGTTCTTAGATTTTATCTAAAAAGTACAATATTTTAGGGACTATTGCAGCAGATACCTCATAAATATCTGAAATTTTCACAAGCACGTTGATTTCTGAAGATTATGCCAAGGGAGTTTATAAATAAGCACATGCTTTGGAGGAGTATGGAGCGCTAACAGCAGGTTCTGGCTTTCCACTTTGAACCACACAAATGCATATTCCTGAGGCTGCTGTTATTTTCATAGTGTAATGACAGTGAACAGAGACTATTTCACCATCTGTGGCTCAGATTTTCCTGAGGAATGCCAGCAGTTTCAATGTGCAATTGCTGGCAATTCCCCATATATCTGTTAGGAAGCTCGACATCCACAAGAACATGGAAGTCCTGAACTTCTTGATGTTTCCTGGCTGGCAAGTTGCTAACTGTACTCATGAGGTGGAATGCCAGCTTTCTGCAGTTTTCTGGCAGTTCTAGGAAATCTGCTCATTGTACCTGCATAAAGTAGACCTGGCATGGATTCGACGTCTCTATTCATTTCATTGGAGAGGAATGGGTGCAAGAGATAAGAGTTAAATTTTAGGTAATTTAATTGTGTTTAAGTGTTTTTAATCATTTTTAGAAACATTAAATAGTATGTTTAATTATTTTGAATGTTTAACTGGTTGTTAAAGCATTTCAATGGATAGGACTTGTTTAACTCACACCAAACGCTGGAATTTATGATAGGAAAGTTTTGTGCTGTGCAGGGTTTTGTTATTTAGGTTTGACCTAGTTTTGGCGATGCCCCAGGTTCCTACTGAAAGATCTACTCCAGTTAAGTGCAGACCTGATGGTTATTGGAGTAGCATGCATGTATGGCTTGCCACTCCTAGAAAATGACATCCCATCCCATAACATTCAGGTCCGTATCCCAACTCCCTGTAGTTTCACCTAGCCTCACTTCAGTCTTGTTTTTAGTGCCTGAGATTTAATCTATCTGCCAAACAGCTTATAACATTGCTTTTAAAGGCCTCACACCAAACAATAAACCAAACACTTTGACCAAGCTTTATTCAACAGTGCTATATATATTGCATTTTATTTATTCCTGATTAAAACTCAGGAAATGGAGTATAGTGAGGTAATGACCAAAGGAAGTAAACTGTCAAGGCTTTGTATCATGTAATAAAAGTCCTAGTAATAAAGGTATCAGATGTGGTATGTTTTCCACAAACTATTCAGATGTCCATTTTCATGTCATTTAAGGCTAAACTGCAGTAGCTGCCAAGTATAATGTTTGTTTATTTATTTGTATCAATAACATTGTTACCTCTTATGAAGGATATCTTTTCTTTAGGTTCGATGTTAATTTTCAGAGGGGCGACCATCCTGATGCTGACATTTTATTCCATTTCAACCCCCGCTTTAAAGAGGAACTCGAAAAAATTATCTTTAATTCTCGGGGACCTGATGGCTGGGGATTTCAGGGTGAAAAGTATGAAAGGATTGCTTCCAGAGGCTCACCATTTAAGCTGGTTTTTATGGTGTGGAACAACTCTTTTCAGGTATCATCTTACCAATCTTATAAATAATCTGTCACTTGTTTTATGAGAAAGAGCCTAACTGAGAGCAGCAGACGGTAATTTGGAATAATTATTGGTCTTTGCTTTAATATTTCCTTGAACTGTGACTATTCCACCAAAGACATTGACACTTATAAATGTGGCTCTTGCTACATTTGACTAGTTTTATCATTCATGCCAGTAATGTTTTTATCAATTCATTGCTACTTCCCACTTTGTTTACAAGTTAATCAGTCCAGAGTCTGTGTACAGCCATTTGGAGGATAACGTAATAAAATACCAAACTGCAGCACTCTGAATGATGAGTTATGGTTTTGTGCTAATAGTGGCTTACATCTCTGATCATATCTTTGTGTAGAAATGCCAAGCAAAGGCTAAATACTTTGTTCTGGCCTGAAATGTTAACTGTGGCTCTTTCCACAGATGCTACCTGTTTCTATTTCAGTTTTCCAGCATCTGCAGTTTTTGATTGTCTCTTGCCAGAGGGTGATCTGTCTTTTGAGAGTGCATCATGGACCGTGAGCATCTTAGTTATGTTTTGGAGATTTCTCTCATAAGTTAAAATCAGAAATTTCTTTCGGATCTGATTAAAACATGGAACAGTACAGCACAGGAACAGGCCCATTAGCCCACAATGTCTGTGCCGAACATATGTTGAATTAAACTAAATCTCTTCTGCACGTACATGATCTATTTCCCTTCTTTGCTTGCATATTCACGTGTCTACCTAACATCCTCTTAAACACCACTGTCATATCTGCTTCCATCACTCCCCCTCGCAGCCTGCTACAAGCACCTACCACTCTGTAAAAAAAACACTTGACCTGCAAATTTTCTTTAAACTTTCCTCCTCTAACCTTGAATGCATGTCCACTGGAACTTGACATTTCATGTTAAATGTGGATCTATATAAAGCAGCTGATTAGGAGAAAAAGAAAAACTTGTGTATATATAAAGTATCTTCCAATTCTAAAGAAAATAAGGGCATGAAATGTTAATACTAACCAATGGTCCATTACAGACTCAATTGTCCAGCTTTTCAATCTTTCTCGCCATTATATTGTACCTCACCTCCAACAAGTTGCTCACTGGAGTGTAACTAATCTACAGGATGAATGGGAAACTGTTCATCCTACAGCTTCTCTACTTCAGAAGCAGAGTAACTCATTCATTCAACTACTGCGTCAGATGAACACATGAAGTACTTTTGTAGTCACTCTTGCAACGTAGGAAATGCAGCAGCCAATTTGTGTCTAGAGAGCTTCCTACAAACAGAGTTGTGATAATGACCAGATAATCTATTCTTTAAATAATGTTGAGTGAGCAATAAACACTGGGCAGGATACTTGTGAGAATTTCTCTGCAATTCCTGTTAAGGTGTTTAATTTATTTAGTCCCATCGAATATTTCATTGGATAATTTAACTTAATGACGTTGGTAAAATAAGAAGCAAAGAAAATACTCCATGGTTCATTCTGGGAACAGTAATTAGTCCAGATTTACAGTCTTACTGGTTGTCACTGTTACAATTCTCATGTGATAGGATGACGACAACTTTCTGAAATAAACAAAAGGGCCTAGGAATATGGCAGGTTAGTCAGTGTCAATGAAAAGATGGGTTATGATTTTAAAGGTGTGTGGCTTTCATTGAACTGATATCTCTGAAGCACCATGTGGGATTTCTGTAGAATTTGGTCCAAATTATTTCAATTATAGCAACATTTGTTAGACATTAACTTCCCCAAGATGGATTAATACAGTAGGAGAGAACGCTGGTGCCGTTTACCATTATATTTACCATTTCAACTTATTGTTGCCATTTACTGTAATATTTTCTTTCCTGTATCCTGTGAAATGTGCTTCTAGTTTTCATGTGAGTAAACAACAAAGGTGATAGGCTTTTCCCCAATATAAAACCATTTGGTGCGAGACGATGCCTGACAAACATCAACCTTGCTAAAATGAATCGTGCATGGGAGTGCTCGTGCTATTTTACAAATGGGCATTTTTTTGATTTGGAAATAATAACTTTTGTGATCAAATCTGGCAAAAATTGTTTTAATCTCCTATTTGTGCATAAAAAATCTGGCAAATGGGTCCAGTTTTAGATAATAGTTTACTGGCTTGTTTTTGAGAACTAAGATATCTTTTGAAAATGCTTTATTTAGGTATCTGTGAATGGTAGACACATCCTGGACTACCCACATCGATTAGAAGATTGGAAGCCTGATACTGTTATAGTTTTTGGAGATATACAAGTAGAAAGTATTGATGTTCTTAAACTTTGAATCTAAGACAAGGTAAGTATGTCTAATCCCATGAGTACCAAATGAAAATAGTGAAGGGAAAATTATGTAGTGGTGCTGACAGCTCAATATACAACCATTGCATGCTATGTGAACATAAACTGATGAAATGATTGGATTATTTTCTACAACATGCATTTTTCCAATATTTATTTTATTTCAGAAATGTTAATTGCTGGTGTCATTTGGCATTTAGCAATATGCAATAAGTGAAAGACATGTCCATAGGCAGTTACAAATTTTCTAATTTTTCAGCTTAGCCTTGAAAGATTGGTTAAAACGTGGAAATAAATTTAAATCATTCCAATAGTGCATACTGGACAATATTGTTTTGGCTGCTCACTCTAGTATACAAAGGCTAACAAATGTAAAACTACTCACATTGCATCTTAAACTAAAGTTTAAAATGACTTATTTCTCATATTCATAAAGTTCGGTAAGTTGCCCTTGTAACAAGCTTTTCGAATATATAGTTAACACAGAAAGAAAGAAATGCATTCCACAGTTGGGCACCCATCATTCATATATTCAAGTTGTTAAGCCACTTGAGAAACGTGAAATTAGCATCATAAGAGGTTCATTATTTCTGGCTTGATTTCTGTCTTGAATATTACCAAAGAAATGGTGAAAGGCTGCTCCCAACTGGAAACATGTGGGATTTCATGTGGAAGAATCCAAAAGTTAACAGAACCATAGAATGGCATGGACTGAAACTATAAGCATAAAGCATAATCATATTTAAGCCGCCAGTCTTTTTGTCAATATCTTGACATTTTTATGTGGACATGGGGGAGTTTTTACCATAATACGTATTATATTAAGCAATTGATATTTAACTTTAACTCCCTATATGACCAACTATCTCTGCATGTATATTTAACAGAGGGTCACTGGAGGTTAATGAGTCTGAAAAATTATTAAAGGCTAATAAGCCTGAACATTGATAAATCTCTAGGACTAGAGTTTTGAAAGAGATACTATGGAGACATTGGATGCTCTGCTTATCATCTTCCAACATTCAGTGGATTCTGGAATGGTTCCTGCAGTGTTGCAAATGTGACCTCATTGTTTTAGAAAGCAGGGAGGGGTAAAATAGGGAAGTATTGACCAGTTAGCATGGGATTGCTGGTTTGGAAAATGCTGGAATCTATAATAAAGAATATGATATCAAGACTTAGAAAATGACAGTATGTTTGAGCAGAATCAATATGGACTCTGAAAGCAGCAGAGTAGATGGATATGGCACATTTGGATTTTCAGAAGGCTTACAATAAAGTCTCACACAGGAGGTTGATGATTGAGGTTAAATCACATGGAATTGATAACATGCAAGTGTGGATAGAGAGTTGGTTGACAGATGGAAAACAAGGAGTAGTAATAAATGGGACATTCCTAGACTGGCAGGCTGTTATTAGTGGGGTGCTTGGGCCCCAGCTACTCACAATCACAAACTTGGCTGAGGGGACCGAATATATCATTTCCAAGTTTTTTGATAGCACCCTGGTTTCCTGAAGTTGGGCATGCTGGGACTTTATTCCTTGTAATGTCGGAGATTGAGGGATGACCTTATAGAGGTGTGTAAAATCATGAGGGATATAGATAGGGTGAATGCACATCGTCCTTTTCACAGGGAAGGGGAACTAAAAAACTAGAGGGCACAGGATTAAGATGAGAGGTGAAAGATTTAAAAGGGACCGGAGGGGCAATTTCCTCACGCGGAAAGTGGTGCATATATGGAATGAGCTGACAGAGAAAGTGGTTGAGGCAGGTACAATAATAGCATTTAAAAGAGATTTGTATCAGTACAGAGATAGGAGGCACTTAGAGGGATTATGGGCCAAATGGGACTAGCTTGGTGGTCGATGTGGACAAGTTGGGCCAAAGGGCCTGTTTTCATGCTGTATTACTTTACGGCTGTATGACCAAACTAAGTGGAAATGAGAGTAGGGTGAGGATGCAAAGGGGTTTCAAGAGGATATGGAAAAGTGAGTGGCAGATGGAGTATAATGTGGAAAATTGTTAGGTTATCCACTTCAGTAGAAGAGCACAGAGTGTTTTTCTTTAAGTGGTGAGAGATTGGGAAATACTGATGTTCAAAGGGACCTGGTTATCCTGTACAAAAGTAACTGAAAGCTAAAATGCAGGTTCAGCAGGTAATTAGGAAGGCAATTGGTGTGGTGGCCTTTGCCACAAGAGGATTTGACTAAAAGAGTAAAGATGTACAAATGCAATTATGTAATTCCTTGGTGAGACCACACTTGGAGTATTGTGTACAGTTTTGGTCTCCTGACCTAAAAATGGATATACTTGAGGAAAGGCAGTAGAGATTCACCAGACTAGTTCCTGGTATTGTTGTTCTGTCATATAAGGAGGAATTAGGCGGCCTTTTTTCTCCAGAGTTTAGAAGAATGAGAGGTAACCTTAAATGTAACAAAATCTATTCATAGAGGCTTGAGAGATAGATACAGAGAGGATGTTTCTCCTGGCTGAGCAGTCACAGTCTCAAAGGGGTGAGCTGTTTAATAATGAGAAATTTCTCCACTCAGAGAATGGTGAATCTTTGGAATTCTCTAGCCTGGAAGGCTGTAGGCATTGATTCCATTCAAAACTGTGATACATTTCTGGCCATTAGAGGAATTTAGAAGAATCAAAAGATATGTAGGGAAGGTCAAAGAATAGAGCTGAAGTAGAAGATCAACCATGATCTTGTTGAATGGAAGAGTGCACTCGAGGGGCTGAATGACCTACTTGCTCCTATTTCTTATGTTATTCCACTTCCATTAATCTCTTGCATTATTATGTATTTATTATATTACCATTAGCCTCTGTATTTATCTCCAATTTGTTGTGGTATAATTATAAACTTCATTTATAATCAATTAATTTGTAATTTATTACATTGGAATTAAATGGTGCATTTATATTAATTTGCTACACTGCAATTAACTGTTCAGTTATAATTAAGTAATAATATGGTATACTGCAATTAAATGCTGTATTTGTATTCAGTTTGTTCCATCGTCGCAATTCCTTATCTTGTATACCCAACCTTTGAAAGTAGTGTTAAGTTTTGAATTTTTAAAAATTTTCATTAAATTCTACAGCTGGTGCATTTCCAATGTGACATTGTAAATGTGGCACCTATGCATGCCAACATTGGTCTAGGCTGGCCTGTTTAAAAATCCTAGGCTCAGTTAATTTAAATAATGTTGATTGTATAAAGCCAGGAGCTGTCCAGCAAGAGATTATAGATCAGCACTTTAGTTGCTCACCAAAAGTTGTTGCCCTGCTGGGATGGGATTAGCAAATTCTGTCTTTCCCCAATCCTGACTTGATGGGACTGCTTTGATACCCACTTTATTACACTGCCAATAACCTGCATGTCCCTAATTTATTACACCACCATTAATCTAATATGTGCACAACAAATATATTCTGCTATAGTCCAGTTCTCCAAGTATATCCATTTTATTGCTCCACCTGTAATCTCAAATTTTGTTACTCAGTTTATTACTTTGTCATTTAAACCCCACATTTATACCCAATTTATCACCACTCTAAATGTATATCCATTATCCTAAAACCATTAATCTCTTACAAGTATATTCAATTAATTACATTATTATTTTCTTTTTTACACCTAATTATCACATTGTGATTAGATGTGGCACACATACCTAATTATTTACAGTGCTATTAATCTCATGCATGTATACCCAGTTATCACAATCATTAAACTCCACATGCATCCCCAACTTATTACCCTATTATTAATGTTACACATTCAATTAATTTCAAATTTAATGCACAACCATTAATCTAATATGTTTTATTACAGTCATTAAACTCTGCATTTATTCCCAATTCATGGCAGTATCATTAACCATTATATTAATACTCAGTTTATTACATTATCCTGAGATTATTTCTGAAATCTAAAGTATTGCCACTAATTTCATGTTTATCTCCCCCCACCTCCCCCCCCAACCCCCATCATCCTTCCAGGATAGCCAATGGAGCAGCTGAATGAAACTTACAAAGCAAAGTTGAATTACATGTCAAGAATAAAAAATAGCAAGTTATCAGCTTCATCATTTCATTCTTTTTATCTTGGGAAACATGTTAGTTTGTGTGACTTTTGTTCTATTTATCGCAAAGCAGATATTTTCAACATAAAAAATGAAAGAGAGCCTTATTGAGTTTGTTGAAGAGTTAGTTCCATTTAGTTTGAGTGTTCAATCTACATAATTTTCTACTAGGTTATTAAAGTAATATCTTTAATGAATTTACTGCATTCATTTTGTCTTAATTTACATTTTTTTCTTTAAATCAAGTATTAATTAAAGGATGGATCCAAACTTAGAGGAAACAGACCTTTAAAAAAAGAGGGTAAAATGAGACGAATTGTTTTCAAAATTTAAATTCCAAAACAAAAATAACTGTTAAAGGACAGATATTTTAATAAGTTAGTGGGGTGAATTATAGAAGAGCATTTGATATAGTTTGTGAGATCAGCATCTGTAATGAGAGAAATGGTAGCCTGTTACAAAGAAAGCAATTCAAGAAATCTGGCAAGAGTGGAGGCAATAAATCTCAGCCAAAGTGGGTTCATGAAAGGCAGGTCATGCCTAATAGGCTTAGTGGAATTCTCTGAGGTAATGTGACTGACCCTCTTTGTATCTTGACTTTCAAAAAGTCTCTTATAAGAGATTTATAGTTAAAGTGAAAGTTCTAAAGATCAAGGAGGAAATCATATATTAGATGATGAATTGGCTAGATAATTTGAAACATACTGTAGTTAGCAATTAAATCGTTCTAACTGAGCTAGTATAATTAATGGACTTCTTCCACCATCAACTCAGGGACTCTATCATTTGACATATGCTTGTTAATTGTTTCAGTGGTTACTTTGTGGCTAATTGTATGGCAAAGCGAAATTCTACAGAAGTGATACCAGTGAAATATACCTACCACGTGTTTAAATGTTAACCCCGATCTTACCTTATGAAGGACCACGTGGGTATCTCTCTGATCCCCACTATTATAGCCAGGAGTTGAAAGAATTGATGCATGACCACCATGAAATGGTATCTGCTATAATGTTTTAAATCATTTACTACAAAAGGGGTAAATTAGATAAATTGATGAGCAAGAATTGAATAGAAGGTTATGCTAACATACTTAAATGATTTGGGAACAAGCGTGTGAAGCGCAAACAACAATATAGATTGAACTAACTCAATAATTCTATGTAATGTTACGCAATTTATTTTAGCTATATTTCTATATGGCTACTCCATATTGTGTGCAATGCAGTATAGCTCAGTAATACATAACATTGTTGAAGCATCTTCTATTTGTAACCTGGAGGTTAAGTTTGGATTCTTTAAGAAATTTGATTACCCCTGCAGGACCCACTGTTTTAAACAAACTAAACTAAATTTACAAAAGTAAAGAATTAAATTCAGGCCATGAGAAAATTATTGGAGTATAACTCATTACACACTGAAAAAAATAGTGTCCTCGCACACATGGCACGGTTTCAAGTGTGTTGAAATAACAAATAATAGATCAAAAATTGTAGGTTGAGCACTAGATTCTAAAATATTACAGTTGCAAGCCGATTAAGTTGTTGCTGCACAGGTGGCGAGGTGCCAAAACTGGGTCATGTGAGTGCTGGTGTGGATGCAGACAAGTGGGAAATAATGTCAAGGGTCACTGTTGTACATTTCCTAACTAATAATTATGTAAAAACATTGGCAGAACAATGAGCTTGTGCTCATTGCAAGAGTGTCTGAAGGAAATCTGGAAGTGGTTAGTGAATAAAAATTAAAAGACATTTATGTAGTGTTTTTCAAAATCTCATACCAACTTTACAACTCATGAAGTACTTCATGACTATAGTCACTGCTATGTAGCACTCAACTTGTGCACAAAATCCCACAAATAGTAATGTAATAATGTACAGATGATCTGTTTCAATGATAATAGTTGAGGGTAAATATTGGCCAAGGCGCTGTAGACAACTTCAGACAGCTCTTTAACATCTTGTGTCCAACTGAGAGGGTAGGTCTCATGGTTTAATGTCTCATTCCAAAGGATGGCACTTCACCAAAGCTCTGCCAAGCTGGAACCATGTCTTAGGGTATGCAATCAAGTCTGAGGAGTGGCACTTAAACCCACAACCTCCTGAGATGGAGATGAGAATGCAGCCTGTTGCAGCTGACACCTAAAGGGAATGTGGAACATTACTAAATATAAAATGTTCAGACCCTCGATGTTGGCCTGGTGATGTTCACCTGGGAGAGGAAACTGCTGTTGCTTTGCTTATCCTGCTAAAGGATTCAGAAGATTTTGTGGAAACACTCTTGCTAATACCTTCCCAATGCTTTGAGATCCATGACTCTGATGTGTATTGGAGACAGGGATTACTTCTGCCCAGCTTGTCCCATGTGTTACAAGCCAGGTTACTACTTGGTGAGTGCCCCTTTAAGGCACCTGAACAGTAGTGTGTGTAGTTTTGTCTGACTGATGTGAGTGGGAGCGAAAAGCTTCTATAACTGGAATGATACAAGTGTCTGAAAGCGGATTCACTGAAGTGCTGGCAACTGCAGACGCTGACAGAAGAAAGAGAGAGAGAGAGAGAGAGAGAGACGTGAGTGTTGGTAGCACTGACTGCCAGCCCCTGCGTCTATGAGTGAAGCACAATTGTTGTAACTATCACTACAATCCCTATATGGATTGTTGGAGCAATCTGTGGAGTCCACTTTGTCGTTAACCTGTAGCAGGAATCAGTTATATCTGTGGGCAGCCACGTATTGAGTGCCCTCGGTGTGGCAGATACTTAGGAACAAAGTAACAGAGATCTTCAGTGATTGGGTTGTTGTATTGGTTCCATAGTGGAACGTGTGGAATTCGTAAACTCCTTCTCTCTACATTCTCTCTACATTATAACGTGGGTTTTCAGAAGCTTTTGCTCCATCGTCTTGCTTTGTGACTGAACGGAACTGAACTTTGAGAACTGTTCCTAGACTTGGGGTTTGGGAACTTGCCACCACACACACTTTGATTTATTTTGGTCAATGTCTGATATTTAACGTTTTTATTTCTCTTATTATTACAAGTAATCACTAATAAATAGATTCTAACACTTAAACATGGCTCGTTGTGATCCTGTTGTTGCTGGTACGTAATGCATGTTTGAGGTCTTGATCTTCAAATACTCTTGCTCAGATGGCCAAAAGTTACCTCTGACAGATTTCATCATTATTCTCCACCTGCATTGAGAGGTGCCTCCCATGCTACAGGAAGTGGTCCATACCTTGGGACCTACATAGTAAGCCATTGATGTACAACAGGGGTAGGTTTCTGGAGGACCTTTGTTTTGCTGATGTTAAGTTTCTAATTCATCTGTCGTGTTCTGGGCATTGCTGGCAAGGCAAACATTTATTGCCCTTCCCTATTTGCCTCTTGAGAAGGTGGTGGTGAGCCCACTCACAATTCAGTAACTTGCTAGGCTATTTCTGAGGGCACATAGAGGGTACTGATATGGGGTGGGTCAGGACTCGTATGTAGGCCAGGCTGAGTAAGGATGGAAGAATTCCTCCTTTAAGGATGTTAGTGAATCCGATAGGTTTTGTTCAACACTCCAGTAGTTTTTGTGGTCATCGTTACTAGTCACTAGATATTATTCAAATTCCACGTTATTCTGAATTTAAATTCCAATGTTGCCAACAGTGACATTTGAATTCAGGTCTCTGGATTGTTAGTCAAAATCTCTGGATTCCTAGTTGAATAGTTTAAACACTACCACCACCATACTCTGTGGAGGTCTGTTCTCTTGTATGCCTTGGTGAATTAGTCAGTGCTGGACTTTGGCCTTGACGTGTGCATATGTAAGCATAGTGTGCATACTGTAATGCAATAGCTGAAGTTGGATTGACCTTGGTTCTGGAGCAGAGATGTCATACGTTGAACAGGTCCCCATTTGTTCTGTAAATTAGCTCCATTCCAGCAGGATGCTTGTGCTTGAGGCACAGCAAGAAGAACAATTGAGAGGAGTGCTGGGGTGATGGCACAGCCTTACTTGACACAGGTCTGCACTGAGGTTGCATCAGTTGTGCACCTGTTCGTTAAGATTATGGCTCGTACGCTCTCGTGCAGCAGAAGTCAGTGCCGCAAATTCTGCAGACAGCCTAGTTTGCGGATGATTTCCCTCTGCAATTTACAGTCAAGGTCTTCTCTTGCTTTTGCATTTCTCTTGGAGTTGACATATCCTTTCTGGCTGAAGTTGGATGGACTCAACACTGTGATTGGGGATCAGCGGTTCAGCTACTGGGAGGCAGCGGTTGAGGACCATGGCAATGACTACTACAACTGGATTTGACTCCTTTCTTAAAAGTGATCATGATTGCAGCATCTCTGAGGTCCACTGGCATGTCTTCCTCTTCTCAGATGTGAAGATGTGATTGTGAATTTAAAACTGGAGTTCCTCTCTGCCAAGTAGGTTTACAGCAAGAGTGCTGTCTGCTCCTGAATTAGGAATAGAAATAGGTTACTCAAGCCTGCTCTGCCATTCAGTGAGAGCGTGGCTGATTTAATTGTTGGCAGAACTCCACTTCCCTGCTTACCCCGCTAACTTTCACTCTTTTGCTTATTAAAATTGATGTATTCTGCATAAAAATATCCAAAGACTGCTTCCATTATCCTTTGAGAAAGAGAATTCCAGAAATTTGTAATCCTTTGTGTGAGAGAGAGAGAGAGGAAAGAAATCACTTTGTATCTACATTAAAAGGTGACCCCCTATTTTTACACAGTGACTCCGAGATCATCCCACAAGACAAAATGTTTTCCCCGCACATCCATCCCTTCACAGTCTCTTAGGATCTTGTATGTTTCAATGAAGTCTCCCCTCATTCTTTTAAGCTCCAGCAGAATAAGCCTTGCCTGTCCAACCTTTCCTAGAAGACAATTCGCCCATATCCTGTATCAGGCTAGTATACCTCTGGAGACACGAGACTGCAGATGTCATCTGGAGCACAAAACAAACTGCTGGAGGAACTCAGCGAGCGAGGTGGCATCTGTGGAGGCAGAGGTTTGGTTGATGCTTCAGGTCAAGACCCTGCATCAGGAGTGTAGAGAGGAGATAGTATAAAGAGGTAAGAGAGAGTGGTGAGGCAGGGGCTGGCATATGATAGGTGAAACCAGCTTGAGGAGTGGGATGGTCAGATGGAGCTAGGTGGAGGAGGGGTAGGGGTGGTTGGGACTCTGGCTGGTGGGTGATAAGTAGAGACAGATGGGGCCATTTGGGGGGGAGGGGAGGATGAAGGTAGAGACAGAGGCTGGAAGGTGATAATCAGAGACACGAGGATGCCGATGCTGGAACCTGATATGGTGATGTGGAACCAAATAAGGAAAGGGTGATGGGCAGATGGAGCCAGTTGGGGGAGGGAAACACAACTGGATGATGGTGGGGCTGGGATGCTTGGAAAAAGTGGAGAGAACCTGGGTGGATCAGAAGGAGAAAGGAAGGAACACTGGGGATGTGGGTTACCTAAAATTAGAAGATTCAGTGTTCACACCATTGGATTATAAACTACACAGGTAGAATATGAGGTGTTGTTCTTCTAGTTTCTGTTTGGCATCACTCTGGGTGAGGACAGATGGGTTGGTGCAAGAATGGGAAGGGGAGTTGAAATAGCAAGCAACCGGGAGGTCAAAATGGCCACTGTTGACAGAGCACAGGTATTCTGCAAAATGGTCACCTAGTCTACACTTGGTCTTGCTGATGTAGATGAGGCCACATCAAGAGCACGGAATGCAGTAGACAAGGTTGGAGGAGGTCACCTTTGCCTGACCTGGAAGAGCTATTTAGGTCGCTATCTAGTAAACTTCTGAACTGCTGCTAATGTATTTACATCCTTGCTTAAATAAGAAAATCAGTCCTGCACACAGTGTTCTTTCTAGATGTGGTCTCACCAAAGCCTTATATCACTGAAGCATAACTTCCCTCAATTATCTTTGCAGTAAACAATGACACCCTGTTAGCTTTCCTAATTCCTGTTCTTCCACAGTAGCCTTCTTTCAAATTATGCACCAGGGCACCCACATACCTTTGCACCTCAGATCTTGGCAAAATTCAGATAATATGCTTTTTTTACTTTTCTTGCCAAAATGCATAATTTCACATTATGTCACATTACACCCCATTTACCTGACCTATTTGTATCCCTTTGCAACCTCCTTTTGTCCCCTTTGCAACTTCCTTCCTATCCCTCTTTGTATCATTGGCAAATTTAGCAACTATATTTTTAGTCCTTTCTTCCAAATCATTTATATAAATTGTCAAAGGCTGAGGCCCCAGCACCGTTCCATGCAACACCATGAACTTGTATTTTCCACAGTAACCTTTGATGTGATATCAGGTGCCTTCTGGAAGTATAGTACATCCAACAGATTTCCATTATCCACATTATTCTTCAAAGGACTCCAGTATCTTGGTCAGATAATGATTTTGTAGCGGCTGCTACCACGATGTGAAAGCAAGACACTAGTTGGTGGGCTGCAGAACAAAAACTGATTTATTTTCCTGCCTTGCGCGGGCCTTTTAAGAGGAACGGTTCCCGCCCACTGAAAATGGAAATGAAGTATGCGCTACGTCAAAATTTTCCCACGTGCGGGTTCTCCCCGTTGCTCAGGGAAGACAAAGGCCCAATGCCATCCTGGGCCTCGCCGCTCCGACAACGCGCGACCCGACCGCCAAGCCAGTGAGTCACTACACACACCACCACCCCCCCCCCCCCCCCCCCGAACCGGCGATACAATCCCCAAGGTTCGCGGGCTGTGCTAGCCATTGCTTAGGAGGTCGGCCTCTGCGTCGCAGTGTTGGGACCTCGATCGGTTATTGTAGATCTAAATGGGCTGGTTTGAGGCGGTCCGTCGTGAAGACCTCTTCCTTGCCCCCAATGTCCAAAATAAAGGTGGAACCATTATTCCTGATGACCCGAACAGCCCCTCGTATGGTCGTTGCAACGGTGCCCGGGGTGTGCCCCGCGAACGAAAATGAACTTACAGTCTCATAGTTCCTTGGGCTCACAGGATGGGGCTTGACCATGCTGCGAAGTGGGAATCGGTGCCAAGCTGCCGAGCCTTTCGCTCAGTCTTTCCAGGACTGCTGTGGGTTGTTCCTCTTGGTCCCGAAGGGCGGGTATGAAATTCCCTGGGACGACCAGGGGTGCCTCGTACACGAGTTCAGCTGATGAAGCATGGAGATCTTCCTTGGGGGCAGTGCGTATGCCGAGCAGGACCCAAGGCAGTTCGTCGACCCAGTTAGGACCCTTCAGGCGGGCCATCAGGGCTGATTTTAGATGGCAGTGGAAACATTCCACCAACCCATTTGATTGAGGGTGGTAGGCCGTGGTGGTGTGCAGCTGCGTCCCTAGCATGTTCGCTAATGCAGACCAGAGGCTGGAGGTAAACTGGGTGCCCCTGTCTGAAGTGATGTGGGCCAGAACACCAAAACGTGAGATCCAAGTTGCGAGCAGCGCCCGGGCACAGGAATCAGTCGTGATGTCGGACAGAGGGGTTGCTTCTGGCCACCTCGTGAACCGGTCCACGATGGTAAGGAGGTACCGGGCTCCTCTTGAAACTGGCAGAGGACCAACGAGGTCGACGTGGATGTGGTCGAACCTTCTATGGGTAGGCTCAAACTGCTGTGGCGGGACCTTGGTGTGTCATTGGATTTTTGATGTCTGGCAGTGCGGACAAGTCCTGGCCCACTCACTGACCTGTTTGCGAAGGCCATGCCAGACAAACTTGCTGGCGACCAGTCAAACAGTTGATCTGATGGATGGGTGCGCCAACCCGTGTACCGAGTCGAAAATGCGTTTCCGCCAGGCTGCAGGAACTATAGGGCGGGGTTTACCTATTGCAATGTTGCAAAGGAGGGTCCGCTGACCAGGACCGACTAAGAAATCTTGGAGCTGCAGGCCCGAGATTGCGGTTCTGTAGCTGGGCAGCTCGTCGTCGGCTTGCTGTGCGTCAGCCAGGGCCGTATAGTTGACACCCGGGGACAGGCTGTGGATGGTGGGTCTGGAAAGCACGTCAGCAACGACATTGTCCTTTACGGAGACATGTTGGATATCCGTTGTGAATTCGGAAATGTAGGACAAATGTCGCTGCTGACGAGCTGACCAGGGATCAGAGACCTTGGAGAAGGCGAAGGACGAAGACTTATGGTCAGTGAAAGCAGTGAAAGGCCTGCCTTCTAAAAAGTATCGGAAATGCCGGACTGCCAGGTACAGCGCTAGAAGTTCCCAGTCAAAAGCGCTGTATTTCAGTTTGGGTGGTCTAAGGTGCCTGCTGAAAAATGCCAAGGGTTGCCAATGGCCTTCGATTAGTTGTTCCAGTACTCCACCAACCGTGGTGTTGGATGCATCCACCATGAGGACGGTTGCAACGTCTGTTCTAGGGTGTACCAGCATCGCGGTGTCTGCCAGGGTGTCCTTGGCCTTAACGAAGGCAGCCGCAGCCCTGTCATTCCAGGCAATGTCCTTGCCCTTGCCAGACATCAGCGAGAACAAAGGGCACATGATACGGGTTGCTGCAGGGATGAACCGATGGTTAAAGTTGACCATCCCCAGGTATTCCTGCAGGCCTTTGACTGTGTTGGGATGGGCAAAATGGCAGATAGCGTCCACCTTGGTGGGTAGGGGTGTTGCTCCTTCGCTGGTGATTCTGTGGCCGAGGAAATCGATAGAGTCAAGTCCGAATTGGCACTTGGTCGGGTTGATAGGCCGAAATCACGGAGATGGGAGTACAGTTGGAGGAGGTAGGAAAGGTGTTCTTGGCGGTCACGGCTGGCGATTAGTAATATCATCTAAGTAAATGAACACGAAGTCCAGGTCTCGGCCTACCGCGTCCATCAGCTGCTGGAAAGTCTGTGCGGCGTTCTTAAGGCCGAACGGCATTCAAAGGAATTCGAAGAGACTGAATGGAGTGATAAGCGCAGTTTTGGGGATGTCATCAGGGTGGACCGGGATTTCGTGGTATCCCCGGACGAGGTCCGCCTTGGAGAAGATGCGGGCCCCGTGTAGGTTAGCCGCGATGTCTTGGATATGAGGGACAGGGTAGTGGTCCGGGGTGGTGGCGTCATTCAGCCTGCGTAGTCGCCGCAGGGCCTCCACCCGCCGGTAGCTTTGGGGACCATGTGCAGGGGGGAGGCCCAGGGGCTGTCTGACCTGCGAACGATCCCCAGCTCCTCCATGCGGCGGAACTCTTCCTTTGCCAGGTGGAGCTTGTCCAGAGGTAGTCATCGTGCTCAGGCATGAAGGGGTGGCCCTGTGGTAATGATGTGGTGCTGCACCCCGTGTTTGGGCATCAAATTTGTAAACTGAGGTGCCAAAACCAATGGGAACTCAGCTAGGAGCTTGGTGAAGTTGTTGCCAGGCACGGGGGGTAGTCTGCTTCTCCCAGGGGGTAGGCTTGGAAAGTTCTGGAGCGCACTAGCCGCTTCCCTCGCAGGTCGACTAACAGGCTGTGGGCCTGAAGGAAATCGGCTCCCAGGAGTGGCCGGGCGATGGTGGCAAGGGTAAAGTTCCAGGTAAAACGGCTGTTGCCAAATTGTAATTGAACTGTACGGGCACCGAAAGTCCGTATCGTTGTACCGTTTGCAGCATTGAGTACAGGACCTTGTTGCCTGTTACGAGTGTCACGGCCAGTCGGGGGCAAAATACTGACCTCTGCTCCAGTATTGACAAGGAAACGACGCCCGGACTGCTTGTCCTGAATGAATAGGAGGCTGTGTTGGCGGCCAGCTGCCGTAGTCATCAGCGGCAGCTGGCCCTGGTGTTTCCCTGAAACTTGCAGGGTGGGCGGCATCGACGGGCCTCCATGCCCCACTTCTGATGGTAGAAACACAGCTGGTCACCAGTGTCGTCGTCTGTGTTTCTAGGGTGTGATCGCTCAGTTGCTGGGACTGGTTTAGGTAGGTGTTGGGCTCGCGGCCTGGCGATTTGGCCGACGGACGACCCGCTCTCGCGTTTGGCCTTCCACAGGACATATGCCAGGGCAGCTACCTCACGTGGGTTGCTGAAATCGGCGTCGGCCAACAGCAGGTGAATATCATCGGGTAGTTGTTCCAGGAAGGCCTGTTCGAACATTAGGCAAGGCTTGTGTCCCTCAGCCAAGGCCAGCATCTCGTTCCTTAGGGCCAATGGGGATCTGTCCCCCAGGCCGTCGAGATGAAGCAGGCGGGTGGCGCACTCGTGACGGGAGAGGCTGAAGGTCTGAATAAGAAGGTCTTTGAAAACCAGGTACTCATCCTCCTCCAGAGGAGACTGGATGAAGTCTCCGACTTGGGCAGCTGTCTCCTGGTCCAGAGAGCTGACCACATGGTAGTACTTTGTGGAGTCGGAGGTGATGTGCCGTAGTTGGAATTGTGCTTCAGCCTGGTCGAACCAGACGCTGGGCTGAAGTGTCCAAAAGGTGGGCAGCTTGAGTGCCACTGCGTTGGCTGCTGCATTGTCGTCCATTGTGCGGGTCCAAAATCCATTTGGACCGTCGGGGTCACCAACGTAGCGGCTGCTACTGCGATGTGAAAGCAAGAAACTAGTCGGTGGGCTGCAGAACAAAAACTGATTTATTTTCCCACCTTGCGCGGGCCTTTTAAGAGGAACAGTTCCCGCCCACCGAAAAGTCATCAAACTTTTCCTGCGCGTGGGTTCTCCCCGTCACTCGGGGAAGACGAAGGCCCAACGCCATCCTGGGTCTCGCCGCTCTGATGACACGCGACCCGACCCCCAAGCCGGTTCACTTGCTCAGACGGTGAGTCACTACAATTTCCCTTTCCCAAAATGATGTTGAGTTTGCCTGTTTATCTTGAATTTTTCTAAGAGCCCTGTTCTGCCATCTTTAATAACAGCTTCTAACACTTCCCCATGATCATTGTTAAGCTAACTGGCCTGTAGTTTCCTGCTTTCTTTTTGAATAAAGTAATTACACCTGCTATTTTCCAATGATGTGGAACAGTCCTCTCTCCCTTCCAGTTTCTGTTGCAAAAAGTCTTTTGACTTCTTGTTAGTGTTGCAAGGTGGCAAAGTTGGACCATATCTTTTTCTGCGAGTCAAAGACACTTATGTTCAGGACTTTGAAGTTCTCCTTCCAACATCTCTGCCCTTGCTGGGTTTGTCTCAGTCCCTGGTTCTCAGTGAGGTGGGCCCTCAGATGGTCTTGTTGCTGAAGAATCCATCATGGTTATCAGTGAATTTCTGCACTTCTTGCATTCCTTCCACCCACCAATTTTTATAGATGCGCCACAGAAAGCATCATATCCAGAACGATCACAGCTTGGTATGGCAACTGCTCTACCTGAGACCACAAGAAACTGCAGACAGTTGTGGACACAGCTCAGCACATCACAGAAACCAGCCTCCCCACCATAGACTCTATCTACATCACCTGCTGCCTTGGTAAAGCAACCAATGTAATCAAAGACCCCACCCACCCCAGACATTCTCTCTTCTCCTGCCTCCCATCAGACAAAAGATGCGAAAGCCTGGAAGTACTTACCACCAGGCTCAAGGACAGCTTCTATTCCACTGTTATAAGACTATTGAACAGTCCCCCTAGTACAATAAGATGGACTCTTGACCTCACAATCTACCTTCTCATGGCCTTGCACCTTATTGTCTGCCTGCACTGCACTTTCTCTGTAACTGTAACACTATTCTACATTCTGTTATTGTTTTCCCTTGTACTACATCAATGCACTGTTGTAATAAAATGATCTACATGGATGACATGCAAAACAGAGTTTTTCAATGTACCTCAGTAGCTGGGACAATAATAAACCAATTTACCAATTTACACTTGTCACAGGATTCCTGCTGGCCGTCGGGTGCCCGTAGATCTTTTGCTTCTTTCTTGGGGTGTTGTGGAATTTCCAATCCTAAAAGGCCCTTCAGTTGCAGCTAATTAGCTCCAGGGTCTCCTGATTGTTCTTATCAAATCAGTCCTGGTATTTTTTTGGTAGAAAAACCAAGAGTCTCTTCATAGGTGATAACATGGTGGACACAGAAATAGGTGGGAGGGCATGCTACAATGAAGATATTTGGACTGTGCAACGGGGTATAGATAAGTTGAGTGAGTGGGTGGAAACTCAGCAAATGGAGTTTACTGTTGGAAAGTGTGAAGTCATGCATTTCAGTAGGAATCAAAAGGAAGACTGTTGTCTCTTTGGAGAGAGGTTGGAAATGAAAGGAGTAAAGAGGCATCTAGGTGTTCTCGTGCATGAAACGTGAAAAGTTGGCATGCAGATGCAGCAAGCAATTAAGAAGACAAATGACTGCTAGGAGCATGGAGTATAACAATAGATGAGAATTGTTACAATTGTACGGGGTGTTGGTCAGGTTGCACAGATGTTCAGTTTTGGTCCTTTTATTTAAGAAAGTTGATATTGAAGTGGAGGCAGAGCAGAAGTGATTGTCTCAGCTGACTTCCTGGGATGAGAAGCTTGTGCTGTCATAAACATCTAAAAAAGTTAGATCTGCATCCTTTTGAGTTTAGAAGAATGAGGGGTGATGTTATTGAAACATATAAGATTCTAAGGGGGCATGACAGGGTAGATGTTGAGATGTTTTCACTAGTGGGAGAGTCTTGAATGAGAGGATATAGTCACAGAATAAAAGGGTAGTTATTAATAATGAGGTGTGTATGAATTTCTTCTTGCAGAGAATGGTAAATTGCTGGGATTCTCTATCCCAGAAGACTGTGGAGGCTAGATCACTAGAAGTATTTAAACAGAGGCTTAGATACATTTTTGAAAGATTGGGGAATTGAGCGGTATGTAAAACTGGCAGAGGAGAGTTGAGGCCTGGGGCAGATCAGCCATGATAATTCTGAATGATGGAGAAGACTTGAGGAGGCTTTATCCTGCTCCTATTTTGTGACCTCAGGGCAGTCCTGTGGTTACTGTTGATTGCACTATCTGAGAAGAGCCATTGTTGAGGGGTCCTTAAGACTTTCAGGATTGCTTTGCAGTGGCACTTGGGTTGTTGTCTTGGAGCCAGGCAGACAGAGACAACAAAGCTGATTGGACAGATGTCAGTCCAACAGTCAGTTGTATCTGTCACGATGCAGTTGATTGCCAGAGAGCTGCCTTTCGAAGGAGATATTAAATGTGGCTTCTCTGCCATTCAATATGCTGCCTCTGTCAGGTGGATTAAAGATTCATGGCATGACTTAGAGCAGAAGTGGGGAAATCACCCTGGTGAACTGGACAATGTTTATCCCTCAAGCAACATCAGTAAAATTCCAGAGTGAGGGAACGATGGTGAGGAGAGTGAAGGGAGGTGAAACAGTAGAAGATTCATTGCAGGAAAGGTTTAAGTTTGCATTCAGAAGTTCTGGTGATGTACAGTCTGTTATCTCTATCTGACAATTCCTACATGGACTCCTATTTTGTACCCTCACAAACTTAATCCCTTCTAACCTCTTCATCCTAACCCTGATGCCCATGTCCTGATGCAGGGTTTCAACGGGAACCGCCAACAATTCCTGTCCCTCCACAGATGCTGCTCGACCCACTAAGATCCTCCGGCAGATGGTTTGTTGCTCTAGATTCCAGCATCTGCAGTCTCTTATGTCTGCCCATGTCCTAACTTGTACCATGTTCTGAGTGCCCATCAATTCCTGTGTTCACTGAAATACAGTAGTTTCCTTTTGCCCAAAGCCTCACTTTTACAATTCTCATCTTGTTTTCAAATGAAGAGTTCCTTTCTTTGTTTACTCTGGGTGTAACTATGCTGTAGGTTATATTTTACTTTTAAATCCTATATAACTGTATAATAGGGCATGGAGGAGTTCATCTGGGGTACTCTACACAGTGTTGGTCTCCTAACTTAAGGATGGATGTTAAAGGACTGGAAGCTGTTCAGTGGTTTACTAGATCAATACCAGGTTTTACCAGGTAAGATTAGTAGGTATATTTTCTTACTAGAAATGGTTCGACAGGCTAGATTTGTCCCAGCAGGAATTTAGGAGGGCTTGACTGAAACGTATAAGAACCTGACGGGGATGGAGCGTTACAGCTCTGAAGAGAGACTGATAGGCTGGATTTGTTTCGAGGAGTGGAGGAGGCTGAACTGGAGAGTCGTAAATAGCATAAATAGTGAGAGACTTTTCTCCTTAGCAGAAGTTTAATGTAAGGGTTGGGAGACTTGGAGGGGATTTGAGGAAGAATTTTTTTCAGCCAGTGGTTGGTCAGAGTCAGGAACAGACTACCTGAGGGGTTGGAGGTAGGTACTTTCACCACGTTTAAGAAACACTTAGATGAGCATTTGAAGCATTGCATAGAAGGCCGAAAGCTGAGTACTGGAAAAAGGATTGGTGTAGAGAGGTACACAGTGGGCTGAAGGATCTGTTTCTGTGCTGTAATTAGAACATAGAACAGTACAGCAAAGGAGCAGGCCCTTTGGCCCACAAATCTGTGCTGAACATGATGCTGAATTAAACTAAATCTCCATCGTATCTGCTTCCACCACCACCCCTGACAGCCTGTTCCAGCTACCTACCACTCTGTGTAAAAAAAAACTTGACCCACACATCTCCTTTAAACTTTCCACCTCTCACCATAAATGCCTAGAGTCATACAGCACAGAAACAGGCCCTTTGGCCCAACTTGTCCATGCCCACCAAAGTGCCTACCTGAGCTAGTGCCATTTGCCGGTATGTGGGCTAAGGATTAGCAAATAGCTTTCAATCCAGATAAATGTCAGGTATAGCATTTTGAGAGATCAAACCAGGGTAGGCCATACACTGAATAGGAGGGCCCTGGGGAGTGTTATGGAACAGAGGGAGTACAATTGCATAGTTCACTGAAAGTGGTGTTTCAGGTAGATAGGGTGGTGAAGAAGGTGTTTGCAATGCTGCCCTTCATCAGTCAGGGCAGTGAGTATAGGAGTTGGGAGTTTATGTTATAAGACATTGGTGAGGCCTCACTTGGAGTGTTGTGTACAGATTTGGTCACCCTGCTATAGGAAAGGTATTATTAAACTAGAAGGAGTACAGAAAAGATTTACCAGGATGTTTCCTGGAAGGTTGTATAGACTAGGATATTATTCCCTAGAACATAGGAGATTGAGGGGTGACCTGATCGAGGTATATGGGATCATGAGAGGCATAGACATGGTGAAAGCTCATAGTCTTTTTCCCAGGGAGGACTGCTAAAAGATCGGAGGCGAGAGATTTAGAAGGGACGTAAGGGACAGCTTCTTCACACACACGGTGGTGTGTATTTGGAATGAGCTGCTGGAAATAGTGATTAAGGCAGGCACATTAGCAATGTTTAAAAGCCATCTAGATAAGTACATGGACAGGAGAGTTTAAAGGGCTATGAGTCAAATGTGGGCAGATGGGACTAGCTCTTTGGGCAACACATTTGGCATGGACAAGTTGGGCTGAAGGGCCTGTAAGACTCCATGACTAAACACTGTAATTGTACCTGCCTCTACCACTTCCTCTGGCAGCTCATTCCATATACCCACCACCCTCTGTGTGAAACAGTTGCATCTCAGGTCCCCTTTAACTCTTTCCCATCTCACCTATGCCCTCCAGTTTTAGACTTCCTTCTTTTGGGAAACTGTGAGGGCATCTCAGGTAAGTAGGGTGGTGAAGAAGACATTCTAGCCCAACTATGCTGCTCATGATTTTGTAAACTTCTGTAAGGTCACTGCTCAGCCTCTTATTGCTCCTGGGTAAAACTGCAACATCCCACAGGGAGAAAATGTAACTCCACACGGACAGCACCTGAGGTCAGGATTGAACCAACAGTTCTGCTAATTGTGCCACTGTCCTGTCCCTACGTAACTTGGTATCATTTGCTACCTTTCCTCTTAAGTATCTTGGGATATTTTACCAAATTAAAGATGCTATAAAGTGAAGGTTATTGTTATTTCTGTCCTTTATGTTAGTTTTACCCTACTGATGATGTGTTGCTGCAATAGTAGCAACTTTTCCTTTCTTGCACTATTTATTTATTTTTGTAAATTATAGTAATTTTTATGTCTTGCACTGTACTGCTGCTGCAAAACAACAACTTTCACGACATATGTCAGTGATAATAAACCTGATTCTGATAGTAATCCTGCTGAGTACGAGAGAAACCGCAGGTTCGGACATTTGGTGTATGTGCTTGGCTGAGGAGCCAGTGCTGCTAAGCTACCATCCAGGAAATTATGACTGAACG
Source organism: Pristis pectinata (assembly GCF_009764475.1). Lineage (NCBI taxonomy): Eukaryota > Metazoa > Chordata > Chondrichthyes > Rhinopristiformes > Pristidae > Pristis > Pristis pectinata. The sequence goes on along the minus strand of NC_067405.1, from coordinate 8,755,931 downwards.
CCTCTAAGTCCGAATCCCTCCTATATGTATCGAACATTTTGCATCTAAACGGTACTAATAAAAATCCCAACAAATGATACATAAGACATTTTGCAGTGAAGCAATATTTTGTTTAATACAGTTTATAATAAATTATTGAACACATTTCAATTTCCATGGGAAATTACCATAATGTCTGCAAGATGTGGATTAAAAAAGTGCATTTCCCTCTTATAATTCACTGAAGTTTATCTTACCAATTACATTCCAGCTGTCACAGACCCATAACTGACCCTCTCTGTTGGCCAAATGTAGCTGATCCCTGCTCGCAGACTGCTCATACAGTGCTCGTAATGCTGCAGTTCATCGGCCCATGGAACCAGATATTGTTTCAAGAACGTAGGGAAGAATATGGGAGGAAGGAGAAAGGGAGGGGTTCTGCGAAGCAAGGGGGAGAGGGCTTGGGGTGGTAGTGCGAGTGGCACAGGAGAGGGTGGGGACGATCGTTGGGTTCTGCATGCAACAAAGCCTTATTGCAAATCAAGATGAGTGCGTAGCTGGAAGAGACAGAGTGTATTACACAGAGAGGGTGCTGTAGTTGGTGCTTGTAATGGCATTAATACATCAGAATAATATACACTGGTGTACGCAGCATTCGCTGTTACCTTTACAAAATATAGAATTCTAGTTCTCTGCTAAACTCGCAGTAATATTACAAATTCTTTTAAAAAAAGGTGGTAGATTTGAAAGTGTTTCATTCTCCCCCACCAACACCCCATTGCCCACACCCCTATCCTTGTCTACTACAGAGGGATGGTTTCCCTTTACACAGAGATCAACCTGATGAATAGAACAGTCTCTTTACCTCCAGAGTCTGGGCTACTGAGAGAGCAGCAATGGTTGGTTGAACAAGTGGAGTTAACTGCCGGCAAACAGACCAGCTTCACCCATGTAGGATGAAACCTGGGCTTATTTTAATTGGGCAGGTGTGTAGTAATGTCACAGTGGTATAGGCTGGGCCATCCGAGTGTTTGTATGTGTGGGTGTATGTGTGCATGTTTGTGTCTATGTATATCTGTGTGAGTTTGGGTACATGTATGTGCTCCTTCTGTCCATCACAGAAACTAGTCTTTGGCCCAAGTAGTAACATCAACAACTGGCTGGCAGCTCTGGACACCAAGGGTATGGCACCAGCTATAGGGCTTAAAGACTTGGGCCCCAGAATTAGTCACACCTCCAGCCAATCTGTTCCGCCACAAACATGGGTGACTACCCAACAAAGTGAAAAATTGTCCTGTAAGGCCAGTCTACATAAAAGCAGGACAAATACAACCTGGAAAATCCCTGTGCCATTAATTTACTCTCAGTCATTGGCAGAATGACGTGGGGTGTCATCAGCAGACTATTAAGCAGTAGTTGCTAATGACATGCTCACCAATGCCCAGTTTGGGTTCCACCAGGAATACAGGAAGTCCCCAACTTACAAACGTCCGTACTTACGAACCAACCTTCGTGGTTGGTTGGTAAGCGGGCCCGGCCCCCGATCCTACCACGGCAGCGGTACACCGTCTTAGGCCCAGCCCCGGGCCAAGTGCGCATGTGCGGCCGCGATCCCCGGGCCAAGTGCGCATGCGTGGACACTGTTCCGAGTTACACACAAAATCGGGTTACAAACAGTCTCAAAAATGGAACTCGTTCGTAACCCAGGGACTTCCTGTACTTGGCTCCAGACCTGGTATCACTGCTTTGGTCTGCACATGGACAAAAGGGCTTAATTCCAGAGGCAGCTTTTGAATGTGTGTGGCATCAAGGCACCCTGGTAAAGCTAAAGTGAATGAGCATTAAGGGGAAAACACGCCAGTGGCTGGAGTCACACATCACACAAAGGAAGATGTTAGATGTTAATGGTTCTTTGAAATCAACCATCCCAGCCCCAGGACCTGACTGCAGGTGTTCCTTGGGGAAGTGCCCTTGGCCCAACCAACTTCAGCAGACACATCAATGACCTTCCCACCATTACATGATCAAACAAGGATCACTGATGATGCACAATGTACAGTTTCATTCACAACTCAGCATGCAGTGGGACAGTTCGTATCCATATGTACTGAGGCCTGGACAGTGTTCAGGCATGGCTGATAACTGGCAAATGACATTTGTACCACGATTCCCATCTCCAGTACATGGGAATCTAACCACCTCCCCTTGACAGTTAATGGGATCGTCATTGTCACCATCACCTGGGGATTATCACTGAACAGAACTTAACCAGACCAGCCACATAAATAACAACTGCCCAGAGGCTCAGTGTCCAGAGGCAAATGACTCACCTCCTGACACCCCAAAGCCCTTCCACCATCAACAAGGCACAAGTCAGGAGTGTGACTGAAAACTCCCCATCTGCCTGGATAAGTGCAATGCCAACAGCACTTAAGAAACACAACACCATCCAGTTCAAAGTAGCCCCTTTAATTGCCACCGGATCCACCACACGTTTGCATTACGTACCATCTATAAAAGCACTACAGTTACTTGCTCAGGTTACACCAACAGCACCTCCCAAAAGCCACAGTCCCTACAACCAAGTAGAACAAGGAGACTGAAAAAGTAACCAGCTATGTTCCCCTCCATGTAGCAGTTCACCCCGAATTTAAATAATATCATTTACTCTTTTATCATCACTGGATCCTGACAGCAGCAACATGGGAGCACCTTAGGTAGAGACAACAGTTCAAGAAGGCAGCTCACCCATCACCTGCTGGGGTGTAATAGGGGGACAGGGCATTAACAATAAAAGCTGGCTAAGCCAATGACGCCTAGCCTATGTCTTGTGTGGGAATTATTTGTATTTGTGTATATGTCTCTCTGCATCTGTGTATGTGTGTGTATGTGTATGTTTAGGTGTCAGTGCATCCGTGAGTAGGTTTAAGTATTATAAGTATACAATCTGCTGGAGGAACTCAGCGGGTCAAACAGCATCATTCTCTCTTCTCTCCTCTTCCATCGGGCAGAAGATACAGGTGCCTGAGGGCAAGCACCACCAGACTTAAGGACAGCTTCTACCCCACTGTGATAAGACTATTGAACGGTTCCTTTATACAATGAGTGGACTCTGACCTCACGATCTACCTTGTTGTGACCTTGCACCTTATTGCACTGCACTTTCTCTGTAGCTGTGACACTTTACTCTGTACTGTTACTGTGTTTTTACCTGTACTACATCAATGCACTTTGTACTAACTCAATGTAACTGCACTGTGTAATGAATTGACCTGTACGATCAGTTTGTAAGACAAGCTTTTCACTGTACCTCGGTACAAGTGACAATAATAAACCAATACCAATAACAATACCAAAGGAATTGTCGATGTTTTGGGTTGAAACCCTGAATGAGAGTGGAGGGGTGAGATGGCCAGTATAAAGGGGAGGAAGGAGCGGTGAGACAGGAGTCTGAGGAGGGGAGTAAGATGACAGGGAGGTTGTGCCTGGTAGAGGAGGGGAGGGGGGTGGGGGGTGGAGTTGGGAAACAGTGGCAGGTGCAGGCAAACAGAGAGAGAAAAAAGTATATAGGGAGGCAGATGGAGCAGGGAAGGGGGAGGAGAGGGTGAAGGTTGGAGACGGCTCCTGGAGGGAGATAAGCTGGAACACAAAGGCATACCAGTGCTGGACTCTGATAGGTGAAGGAGGTGATAGTGGCCATCTTGCCTCTCCGCTCTCAGTCCTGATGCAGGGTTTCGACCCAAAATGTCGATAATTGCTCTCCCCCCACAGATGGTGCTCGACCTGCTGAGTTCCTCCAGCGGACTCTGTGTTGCTCCAGATTCCATCATCTGCAGTCTGTTGTGTCTCCTAAAAGTATACATATGTGTCGATGCACATGTGTGTGTGTGTGTGTGTGTGTGTGTGTGTGTAGCTGCGTGTGTATACGTGTCTTGTTCCCGCCACATTAAGTTACTGGAAGGGTTAGTATTCAGTGTACTTTCTCAGCTTGTGTGACAGGTGGGGCATCTTCTCCAACAGGATTCCACCCTGCCCAGAGGCATCACAGTTTTGGTGCCTACGACACGTGGAATCAAGCAGGGTGGTGAGAGTTATGATACAGATCAGCCGTGAACTCGCGTTGGGACAGGTTTGAGGGACGGAATGGTCTCCTCCTGCTCGATGGCTGCCTTTGCTAATTTCGTGTGTCTGTGTCGGTTGGCGGAGGGGTGGGGGGGTGGTGGTGTGAGAGGGGAGTGTTTGAGAAGCTCTCCGTCTGGTGTCCTGTTGGGGTCGATAACATCACTCAGCAGTTGTGTTAACGCTGCAGGTCCTCAGTCCATCCCTCATTATCACGAAAATGGCAACGGCTTTCTGAGCATTTGATGGCCAGAGTTCTTCATGACCATGCTTGTTGTCGCTAACTGTTGTCCGGCCCCTCGTTCAGGAAATATGTGGACATCTCGCCCTTGCCTTTGACCTTGACCAGTCCCCGGTACTCCAAGCGATAGCTTTCAGCTGACAGGACCTGGTACATATCTGTAGTCACCTGCGAAGACAGCAAACTGCTGGTTTCAGGAGAAGTTACAGGAGGCACAGTGACACAGCTAGTCATGCCGTAGAATTATAGAAACCTACAGCCACAGAAATGGGACCTAATAAATGTTAACTTAAGTTTATGTAATTTATGTTTGTAATGTACGTACATAGTATATTGTATATCAATACTATATATTATTAATTGAATCCATTAGGCAGGCACGGTAGTGTAGCGGTTAGCGTAATGCTTTACAGCGCCAGCGACCCGGGTTCAATTCCGGCCGCTGTCTGTAAGGAGTTTGTACGTTCTCCCCGTGTCTGCGTGGGTTTCCTCTGAGGGCTCTGGTTTCCTCCCACATTCCAAAGACGTATGGGTTAGGAAGTTGTGGGCATGCTATGTTGGCGCCGGAAGCATGGCGACACTTGGGGGCTGCCCCCAGAACACTCTACACAAAAGATGCATTTCACTGTGTGTTTCGATGTACATGTGACTAATAAAGATATCTTGTACCATATGTATATTATATAATCAAATAATTTATATATAAATATATAAACATTATATATAAAATCCAAAAAAAATAAAAACAGCTCATTTTCATGGCATTTGTACGCTGAGTATGTATGACCATGACAATAACCTTGAAGAATGAAAAACACGATGATGCTGGAGGAACTCAGCAGGCCAGGCAGTATCCGTGGAGAAAAGCAGGCGGTCAACGTTTCGGGTCAGGACTCTTCCTCAGGACTGAAGATAGGAAAAGGGGAAGCCCAATATATAGGAAGGAAAAGCAGAGCAGTGATAGGTGGACAAAAGAGGGGAGGCGGGGTGGGCACAGGGTGGTGATAGGTAGATGCAGGTAAGAGATAGTGATAGGTATCTAAGATATTTTTATTAGTCACATGTACATCGAAACACACAGTGAAATACATCTTTTTTTTGCATAGAGTGTTATGGGGGCAGCCCACAAGTGTTGCCACGCTTCCGACGCCAAAATAGCAGCATGCCCACATCTTCCTAACCTGTATGTCTTTGGAATGTGGGAGGAAACCGGAGCACCCAGACGAAACCCACGCAGACATGGGGAGAACATACAAACTTCTTACAGACAGCAGCCGGAATTGAATCCGGGTCGCTGGCGCTGTAATAGCATTATGCTAACCGCTACACTACTGTGCCTGCTCTAGTGATAGGAGATACAAGTAAGAGATAGTGATAGGAGATGCAGGTAAGAGATAGTGATAGGATATAGAGTGATATATATTGGGCTTCCCCTTTTCCTATCTTCAGTCCTGAAGAAAGGTCCTGACCCAAAACATTGACCGCCTGCTTTTCTCCACGGATGCTGCCTGGCCTGCTGAGTTCCTCCAGCATCATCGTGTTTTTCATCTAGATTCCAGTATCTGCAGTCCTTTGTTTCTCTACAATAACTTTGAAGTTGAACCTATTGAACCACCTTGTCCATGCCAACCATGATGTCCACCTATGCTAATCCCATTTGGCTGCATTAAGCCCACATCCCTCTATGTCTTTCCTATCGAAGTACCAAACACCTTTTAAACATTGTAGCTATACCCGCCTCAACCACCTCCTCGGGCAGCTCATTCCAGATATTCACCACCCTCTATGTGGAAAAACTTACCCCTTAGATCTTCTTTAAATTTCTCCCCTCTCACCTTAAACTTGTGCCTTCTAGTTTTGAACTCCCCTGCCCTGGGGAAAAGAGTCTGACCACCTATCCTAGCTATGCTCCTCATAATTTTATAAACTTCATGAGGGTGTTCAGTTCTGGTCGCCTCATGAGGATGTGGAAGCTTAAGAGAGGGTGCAGAGGAGATTTACCAGGATGTTGCCTGGATTGGAGAGCGTGTCTTATGAGGATAGGTTGAGCGAGCTGGGGCTTTTCTCTTTGGAGAGAAGGAGGATGAGAGGTGATTTGATAGAGGTGTACAAGATGATAAGAGGCATAGATCGAGTGGACAGTCAGAGACTTTTTCCCAGGGTGACAATGGCTAACACGAGGGGACATAATTTTAAGGTGATTGGAGGGAGGTATAAGGGGGATGTCAGAGGTAAGTTTTTTAACACAGAGGGTGATCGGTGCGTGAAATGCACTGCCGGCAGAGGTTGTGGGGGCAGATACATTAGAGACATTTAAGAGACTCTTAGATAGACACATGAATGGTAGAGAAATGGGGGGGGGGTGTTATGTGGGAGGGAAGGGTTAGACAGATCTTAGAGCAGGATAAAATGTCGGCACAACATTATGGGCTGAAGGGCCTGCACTGTGCTGTAGTGTTCTATGTTTAAGGTCACCCCTCAGCCTGCTATGTTCCCATGAGAATAAACCCAGCTTGGTAAATTGACTGGTTGCTGTAGAATCGATTGTAGATTGCTGGCCATGAATTTTCCCTCCAACTCTGGAAGCTGCAGAGGCGGGTACAATTACAATGTTCAAAAGACATTTGGACAGGTACATGGATAGGAAAGGTTTAAAGGAAAATGGGCCAAATGCAGGCAAATGGGATTAGCTCAGATAGAAATCTTGGTCAGCATGGACAAGTTGGGTTGAAGGGCCTGCTTCATTGTTATATAACCTCCAACTCATGGCTGACTCCATTTGGCAATAAATACCCAGAACTTTGCATTGGTGGTATTGGCAAACTAGTACTTTTTAAAAATCTTCTAATGGACTCTCTCTACATTTCTCACTGCTCCAGTAAAGCAGCCAACATGATTAAAGACCTCACCCACCCTGGACACTTTCTTCTTCCCCCTCCCATCGGGGAGAGGATACAAAAGCACGTACCACCGGACTCAAGGACAGCTTCTATCCCGCTGTTATAAGGCTACTGAGTGGACCCCTTGTACGATAAGATGGACCCTTGACCTCACAATCTCATTCGTTATGGCCTTGCACCTTATTGACTGCCTGCAGTGCAATTTCTCTGTAACTGTAACACTTCATTCTGCATTCTGTTATTGCATTTCCCTTGTACTGGCTCAATGCACTGATGTGATGAAATGATCTGTATGGATGGCAAGCAAAACAAAGTTTTTCACTGTACCTCGGTACATGTGACAATAATAAACCAATTTACCAATTTAACACAAGAGCAGAACTACCTGAATTCTGTCTGGGACTCCCGTGCTGTCCATCCGACTTGCTACATTGACGGTATTTCCCCAGATGTCGTACTGAGGCTTGCGAGCTCCAATCACTCCAGCTACCACCGGCCCAATGTTGAGTCCTAGTCAAAAAAGCAGAAACCCTCAAATCACTTCTGCTCTCTCAGATGTCCAACTGAGCCACTGCCTTTTACCTTAGGATCTTCTTATTGTTTCACTTATTCATGGGATGTGTCTCTCACCTAGGATATTGGAAAATAGTTGGCGATTCATATTAACAACAGATTCGATAGAGGCGTTCAAGGGATACATAAATAGGCAGGGAATGGAGGGATATGGATCATGTGCAGGCAGAAGAGATGTTTAATTTGGCATCATGCTCAGCACAGGCATCGTGGGCCGAAGGGCCTGTTCCTGTGCTGTACTGTTCTATGTTAACTTAGTTAAAGAAATGTTGTGAGAGGCAGTATCCTTGCTGTGGGTTGCTGCCATACAAGTTAACCAGTTCTGCGCTGTTCTACACTGAAACATTTGTAGAGACATACACATAGCAGCTACTATTCTTGCACCCAATATTACATAAACCATTTATATTAGAGGGGACCCCTGCATTACAGGGAGGGGTTGTGTTCCTAGAAGACAGTCCGTTTCATGATTTTCCGTAATGCGAAGCTGCACATTTCTGCAGATGCGTCAAGAAACATCGATTAATATGATTCCCTCCTGATCTTTCCCTTCAATATCCCTAACCCTGCAATTTTTCCCTTCAAGCCCTGCCTTCATTGTTACTTCAGAACATAAGAAATTGAAGCAGAGGTAGGCCATTCAGCCCTACATGCTTGTTCTGCCATCCCATGCAAGACCATGGCTGACTTTTTACCTTAAAGCCCTTTCTCTGGCTAACTCCACGTCCTCGATTCCCTTAATATCAAAAAAAATTAATGGTATTGTTAAGGATGCCTGCCACCCTGGCCATTTCCTTTTCTCTCTTCTACCTTCTGGGAGAAGATACAGGAGCTTGAAAGCCTAGATATCCAGCGTCAAGAACAGCTTCTTCCCCACTGCTGTCAGACTTCTGAACTAATCACCTCTTTCACACCCCCTTCCCAGTGGTGCTGCCATGTTCTCCAACCCTTAATTCTATTTCTTCCCTTTTTAGTATTTCTTTCTGTACTGCCTCAGTGTGCACCAGTTTACTTTCACCATTCTGTTGTTTTCCACTGTATTTATTGTTTTTGTCATTACCATGTACACTGTGAGCCTCGCGCAAGCAAGAAATTTCGTTGCACCCTGGTGTATATGACAATGAACTAATCTGACTCTGATTTAGAACCTGCATCTGAGCTTCCTCAGCCCTTAGGCTAGAGAATTCCAAAAGATTCACCACCTTCTGGGTGAACATAGAACATTACAGCACAGTATAAGCCCTTCGGCCCATGATGTTGTGCCGACATTTTATCCTGCTCTTAAGATCTATCTAACCCTTCCCTCCCACATAGCCCTCCATTTCTCAATCATCCATGTGTCCGTCTAAGGGTCCCTTAAATGTCTCTAATGTATCTGCCTCCACCACCTCTGCAGGCAGTGCATTCCACGCAGCTACCACTCTCTGTATAAAAAACTTGTCCCGACATCCCCCTTATATCTTCCTCCAATCACCTTCAATGTATGCCCCCTCGTGTTAACCATTGTCGCCCTGGGAAAAAGTCTCTTACTGTCCACTCGATCTATGCCTCTTATCATCTTGTACACCTCCATCAAGTCACCTCTCATCCTCCTTCTCTCCAAAGAGAAAAGCCCCAGCTCGCTCAGCCTATCCTCATAAGGCATGCACTCCAATCGAGGCAGTATACTGGTAAGTCTCCTCTGCACCCTCTCTAAAGCTTCCACATCCTTCCTATAGTGAGGCGACCAGAACTGAACACAATACTCCAAGTGTGGTCTAACCAGAGTTCGAAAGAGCTGCAACATTACCTCACGGCTGTTGAACTCAGTACCCCGACTAATGAAGGCCAATACACCATACGCCTTCTTAACAACCCTATCGATCTGCACGGCAACTTTGAGTGATCTATGGATGTGGACCCCAAGATCCCTTTGTTCCACACTGCTAAGAGTCCTGCCATTAACCTTGTATTCTGCCTTCAAATTCAACCTCCCGAAGTGTATCACTTCACACTTTTCCGGGTTGAACTCCATCTGCCACTTCTCAGCCCAGCTCTGCAGTCTATCAATATCCTGTTGTAATTGACAGCAACCTTCTACACTATCCACAACACCACCAACCTTCATGTCATCAGAAAACTTACTAACCCACCCTTCCACATCCTCATCCAAGTCATTTATAAAAATCACAAAGAGCAGGGGTCCCAGAACAGATCACTGCGGAACATCACTGGTCACTGACCTCCAGGCAGAATACACTCCATCTACCACCACCCTCTGTCTTCTATGAGTGAGCCAATTCTGAATCCACACAGCCAAGTTTCCCTGGATCCCATCCCTCCTGACTTTCTGAATGAGCCTTCCATGAGGATCCTTATCAAACGCCTTACTAAAATCCAAGTACACCACATCCACTGCTCTACCTGCATCAATGTGCTTTGTCACATCGTCAAAGAATTCAATCAGGCTCGTGAGGCAGGACCTGCCCCTCACAAAGCCATGCTGACTGTCCCTAATCAGCCTATGCTTCTCCAAATGCCCATAAATCCTGTCTCTAAGAACCTTCTCCAGTAATTTGCCCACCATTGAAGTAACTCACTGGTCTGTAATTCCCAGGGTTATCCCTACTCCCTTTCTTAAACAAAGGAACAACATTTGCCACCCTCCGATCATCTGGCGCTACTCCTGTGGCCAGTGAGGGCACAAAGATCATCGCCAAAGGCACAGCAATCTCTTCCCTCGCTTCCCGTAATAACAGTGGATATATCCTGTCCGGTCCCGGTTACTTATCTATCCGAACGTTTTTCAAAAGTTCCAGCACATCCTCTTTCCTCACATCGACATGCCCTAGCGTATCAGCCTGTCGTACGCCATCCTCACAAACATCGTCTCTCTCTCTGGTGAATACTGAAGCAAAGGATTCATTAAGGACCTCCCCTACCTCTTCCGACTCCAGGCACATGTTTTCTCTTTTATCCCTGATGGGTCCTACCCTCACTCTAGTCATCCTCCTATTCTTCACATACATGTAGAACATCTTGGGGTTTTCCTTGATCCTACTCACCAAGGACTTCTCATGCCCACTTTTAGCTCTCCTAAGTCCATTCTTAAGCTCCCTCCTAGCTACCTTGTAATTCTCCAGAGCCCTGTCTGATCCATGCTTTCTAAACCTCAGGTAAGCTTCTTTCTTTCTCTTGACAAGATATTCTACATCTCCTGTCAACCAAGGTTCCTTCACTCTACCATCCTTACCCTGCCTCAATGGGACAAACCTACCCAGAACCCCATGCAGGTATTCCCTAAACAACCTCCACATTTCCCCTGTGCACTTCCCCAAGAACATCTGTTCCCAATATATGCTCCCAAGTTCTTGCCTAATAGCATCATAATTCCTCCTCCCCCAGTTAAATACTTTCCCATATCATCTGCTCCTATCCCTCTCCAAGGTGTTGGTAAAGGTCAAGGAGTTATGGTCACTGTCTCTAAAATGCTCTCCCACTGAGAGATCTGAAACCTGGTCAGGCTCATTGCCTAGTACCAGGTCCAGTATGGCCTCTCCCGTCCACATACTGTGTCAGGAATCCTTCCTGTACACACCTAACAAACTCTGCCCCATCTATCCCCTTTACACTAAGGAGGTGCCAATCAATATTAGGGAAGTTGAAATCACCCATGATGACAAACCTGTTATTTTTGCCCCTCTCCAAAATCTGCCTCCCAATCTGCTCCTCAGTGTTTCTGCTGCTATTGGGGTGGGGGGGGGGGGGGGGAGGTCTGCAGAATACTCCCAATAGAGTGATCGCTCCCTTCCTGTTTCTGACTTCCACCCACACTGACTCAGTAGCCGATCCCTCTAGGACAACATCCCTTTCTACAACTGTGACACTGTCCCTGATCAGCAAAGCCACTCCCCCACCTCTTCTACCTCCGTCCCTGTCCGTTTTGAAACACCTGAACCCCGAAATATCCAGCAGCCGTTCCTGCCCTTGCGACAGCCAAGTCTCTGTAATGGCCACCACATCATAGTTCCACGTACTTACCCATGCTCTAAGTTCATCACCCTTGTTCCTGATACTTCTCGCATTAAAGTAGACACACTTCAGCCCATCCAAATGACTTTTTCCCTTTCAACTGCCTATCCTTCCTCACAGTCTTTCTACACTCTGCATCTACTTGTGCACTAAATGCACCAACCTCTGACCTATCAATCTGGTTCCCATCCCCCTGCCAAACTAGAAGAAATTTCTTCTCTTCTATGTCCTGAACAGCTGACCCTTACTTTGGGTTCTACCCAGGGGAAACATCAACTTTCCATCAGCCCTCTCAAACCCCTGAACAATTTTATACAACTCATCACATGAAATAAACCTTCATTCGTTCTGTTATTGGATATTAAGATAATATCAATTATCTTGTCTGTGTCGGAAATACCTAAGGAAGTAGGAACAGGAGAAGGCCACTTGGCCCTTCAAGCCTGTCCTGCCATTCAATATGATCGTGGCTGATCTACCCAGGCCTCAACTCCTCTTCTGTGTCATTTCCACATCGCTCTGAACCTCCTGATCTTTTAAAAATCTACCTCCTCTTTAAATGCCTACTTAACCTCTGGTTGCTGACACTCTAGCCTGCAGAACCAGTTCTTTCCAGACTACAGTGTCAAAACCCTGCATAATTTTGAACTCCTCTAACAATGACTCTATAAAGAGAAACCCCAGATTCCTCACATAACTCCTCATCCCTGGGTCCATTCTGGTAAATCTCCTCTGTACTCTCACCAAAACCTTAATATCTTTCCCCAATCCAACCCCTCCTCCCCCAAGTTACCTATTTTCATCTGGAAGTTATTGAACGAATGCTCGTTGATATACTTCATCTGGTCCATCAGTTTCATGGCATAATCAGCCAGAGCCTTGATGTGTGTCTTGCCCACTTTGTCATAGGTGGAATCATTCAGACCAGATGCTGCCATATATGTGCTGCCTATGGTCTTAATCTTCTCCAGTTGGCGGAACTGGTCTTCGCTGATGATCTGTAATGATCCAAGCAATAGCTTGCTGTAAATATGAGACACTGGATGGAACAAGGTCATTTATACAAGAATTTATACAAGAATGATCCCAGGAATGAAAGGCTTAACATATGAGGGAAGTTTGATGTCTCTGGGCCTGTACTCGATGGAGTTCAGAAGGATGGGGGTGGGGGGGGGCATCTCATTGAAACCTACCAGATACTGAAAGGCCTGGATAGAGTGGACGTGGAGAGGATGTTTCCATCATTAGGAGAGCCTAGGGTCTGAGAGCACACCCTCAGAATAAAGAGACGTCCCTTTAAAATTGAGGTGAGGAGGAATTTCTTCAGCCAGAGGGTGGTGAATCTGTAGAATTTGTTGCCACAGAGGGCTGTAGAGGCCAAGTCATTGGATGTATTTAAGGCAGAGACTGATAGGTTCTTGATTGGTAAGGGGGTTAAGGGTTACAGGGAGAAGGCAGGAGAATGGGGTTGAAAAAACATCAGCATTGATTGAATGGCGGAGCAGATTCGATGGGCCAAATGGCCTGATTCTGCTCCTGTATCTTATGGTCTTATAGTCTAAAAGCAGAACTAAGAAAGAGGATTTGCATCTTATATCAGGTATCCAGAGCTCTCTCTATTCTTCCACACAGCTCATGACTTTTATATTTAAAAACTTTTTTTTGGGGGGTCTGGGCGCTGCTGACTAGAATTTACGGCCTGCCTCTCACTGTCATTGAGAAAGTGATTGTGAGCCACCATTGTCAACTGAATGGGTAGCTAGGTCATTTCAGAGGGGATTTAAGTCATTCACATCAGTGGGTCTGGAGTCAGATGTAAGTCAGAGTGGATAAAGGTGGCAGATCTCCTCCCCTGAAGGATATTACTCAACCAAGTAGGTTTTCAGGAGAAACTAGTAGTTCTGTGGTCATCATTACCAGTGATAGTTGTGTTGTGATTCCTGGGACTTTGCTTCTACTGGCTAACCATTAGTACATTAAGGTCCCAAAAGCACAACACTGTAGATGTTGGGGATCTGAAATCAAATGCTAGAAGTACTCAGCAGGTCAGGCAGCATCTACAGAGGGAGACACAGAATTAATGTTTCAGGTTAATGATCATTCACCAGAATCCCATTTAAATGCCATGGCTCTGACCTGCTGAGTATTTCTAGCATTCAATTTCAGATCCCTAACATCTACAGTGTTGTGCTTTTGGGACCTTGATGTTCCAAGGGTTAGGTAGTAGAAGCAAAATCCCAGGAATCTACAGCATCTACAGAGGGAGACACAGAATTAACGTTTCAGGTTAATGATCTTTCACCAGAATCCCATTCAAATGCCATGGCTTTGGAGAAGGGTCTTCAACCGGAAAAGGTACCTGATCCTTCTTCACAGATGCTGTCTGACCTGCTGAGTGCCTTCACCATTTTCTGTACGTTTTAGAGTAAGAAAAAGTTTTCTCTGAACACTTTTATTAGTTTTCAGAATACAGCAGTTGAAGGAAGAGAAGTTATCTGACATTTGAGAGTGATCTAATTGCGTTGTGAAGAGTCAGAATGTTTCTCGTTTGGCATCTGTTAAAGGTGTGAGATGAGGGCATAGTATGATGTAAAGACTGGGAGTTTTTCCAAGCACATTCCTAAAACACACTCCATGCATTATCATTGGGACAGGCTTTTAGCTGACAGCAGTTTTAAAATACTCCCTCTTATTCATAGAATCACAGAGAGATACAGCACGAAACAGGCCCTTCAGCCCACGGAGTCCTTGCTGACCATCAAGCACCCCAATTTTACACTAATCCTCCCTAACCCATTTTATTCTCCCCACATTCCCATCAACTCCCCCCAGATTCTACCCCTCACCTACTCACTAGGGGCAATTTACACAGCCAATTAACCTACCAACCCGCACATTTTTGGTATGTGCGAGGAAACCAGAGCACCCAGAGGAAACCCATGTGGTCACAGGGAGAACGCACAAACTCCACACAGGCAGCGCCGGAGATCAGGATCGAACCTGGGTCTCTGGAACTGTGAGGCTGTGGCTCTACTTGCTGTGTTACTGTGCATTCCATCCTCTGAACCAAGCTCTGTGCTCCTCCAAGTCTTGCATGTCCTTGATTTCCATCACTGAATTGGTTCAGCTCAAACTGTTATTCTGTAAACCTCTCTCCACACACAGACATCCTGTCAATTCTCAGGGTTAATTATTCCATCGCTACCTGCAGTGCCTCAATGCTGAAGAGTTCCCTCCTCAAACTTGTTCACTTTACTTCCACTCTCTTCTAATTTAAGATGGTTCTGAAATGCCATGTGTTAAAAACTACCCTGAAACTTTTCACAGCAATGCTTGTTACACAAAACTTGACACAGAGCCAGATCGAGAGATATATTGATGATTTAGATTATGGAATAAATGGTTATATCAATGCTTTAGATTATGGAATAAATGGTTTTGTGGCTAAGATTGCAGGTGACACCAAGACAGGTGGAGGAGCAGGTAGTGTTAGAAAGATTGCAGAGATACTTGGACAGTTTAGGAGGGTGGGCAAGGAAATGGCAGATGAGATACAATGTTGAGAAGTGTGAGGTTGTAGACTTTGGAAGAAGAAATAAACGGGCAGATTATTATCTAGATGGAGAGAAAATTCAAAATTCGGAAGTGCAAAGGAACTTGGGGGTTCTCATGCAGGATACCCTAAAGGTTAACCACCAGGTTGGATCAGTGGTAAAGAAAGCAAATGCTATGTTGGCATTCATTTCAAGAGGAATAGCGTATAAAAGTAAGGATGTGTTGATGAGGCTCTATGGGGTACTGGTGAGACCTCATTTGGAATACTGTGTGCAGTTTTGGGCCCCTTATCTTAGAAAGGATGTACTGATGTTGGAGAGAGTTCAAAGAAGATTTACGAGGATGATTCCTGGAATGCAATGGCTTACATACAAGGAGCGTTTGTCGGCTCTTGGACTGTATTCATCGGAGTATAGAAGAATGAGAGGGGACCTCATAGAAACATTTAGAATATTGAAAGGACTGGACAGAGTAGATGTGGCTGTTTCCCTTGGTGGGTGAGTCCAGGACAAGAGGGCACAGTCTTGGAATTAGAGGGTACCCATTTAAAACAGAGATGAGGAGAAATTTCTTTAGCCAGAGGGTCGTGGATTTATGGAATTCGTTGCTACATACAGCTGTGGAGGCCCTATCATTGGGGGTATTTAAGGAGGAGATTGATAGGTATCTAATTAGTCAACGTATCAAGGGATATGGGGAAAAGGCTGGGAATTGGGGCTAGATGGGAGAATAGTTTAGCTCATGGTGAAGTGGCGGAGCAGACTCAATGGGCCAAATGGCCTACTTCTGCTCCTTTGTCTTGTGATATTGGACAGCTTAAACGATGGTCAAAGAGGCAAGTTTGCAAGAATGAGAACTGGGAAGTCAGAGGCTGAAGAATTCCAGCAGCAGCTGAAAGCAACCACAGCCAGAGGTGGAGTGAAGAATTTGGGAGGTTTGCTGAGGGGGGGGGGGGGGGGTGCGTGCAGAATTGGAGGAGTGCAGGGATTTCAGAGGGATGTAGACATGCAGGAGGTTACATTGTGGGTGAAGGGAGAGGCTGCAGTGGTGCAGCGGTAAATTCCTGGACTAACAACCCAGAGACCCGAGTTCGAATCCCACCATGATAGCTGTGGAATTTAAATTCAGTTAATAATCAATAGGAAGGACGATCACAAGACTGTTAGACCTTAGTGAAAGCCCATCTTACATGGTAGTGTAGCGGTTAACATAACGCTTTACAGCGCCAGCAACCCAGGTTCAAATCCAGCCACTGTCTGTAAGGAGTTTGTACATTCTCCCAGTGTCTGCGTGGGTTTCCTCCGGGTGCTCTGGTTTCCTCCCACATTCCAAAGACGTACGGGTTAGGAAGTTGTGGGCATGCTATGTTGGCGCTGGAAGCGTGGCGACACTTGCGGGCTTCCCCCAGCGCACTCTACACAAAAGGTGTATTTCACTGTGTGTTTTGATGTACATGTGACTAATAAAGAAATCTTACCTTATCTGGTTCACTAATGTTAGAACATAGAGCACAGGAACAGGCCCTTTGGCCCACGATGCCTAAGCGTGGCGACACTTGCGGGCTGCCCTCGGAACACTACGCAAAAGATGTATTTCACTGTGTGTTTCGATGTACATGTGACTAATAAAGATATCTTATCTTATATCCCTCCACTCCCTGCATATTCATGTATCTATCTAAAAGCCTCTTAAACGCCACTGTTGTATCTGCCTCCACCACTCCCGCTGGCAGTCCCTACCAGGCACCTACTAGTTCCTGTGTAAAAAACTGTCCCACGCATCTCCTCTCCCCCTCTCACCTTAAATGCTTGTCCTCTAGTATTTGACATTTCTACCTTGGGAAAAAGATTCTCACTGTCTACCCTATCTTTATAAACTTCTGTCAGGTCTTCCCTCAGCCTCTGACACTCCAGAGAAAACAACCCAAGTTTGTCCAACCTCTCCTTATAGCTCATACCCTCTAATCCAGGCAGCATCCTGGTAAACCTCTTCTGTACCCTCTCCAAAGCCTCCACATCCTTCCTGTAATGGGGTGACTAGAAATGCACACAATGTTCTTCAGGTGAAGAAATCTGTGTTTTATCAGTCTGGTGTAAATGTGTTCCCAGACCCACAGTCCAATAGCACAGCCTCAGAATAAAGGGACGTGCCTTTAAGACTCAGATGAGGAGGAATTTCTTCAGCCAGAGGGTGGTGAATCTGTGGAATTAGTTGCCACAGAGGGCTGTGGAGGCCAAGTCACTGGGTGTAGTTAAGACAGAGATTGATAGGTTCTTGGTTGGTAAAGGGGGTTAAAAGTTACAGGGAGAAGGTGGGAGAATGGGGTTAAAAAAATTAGCCATGATTGAATGGTGGAGCAGACTTGATGGGCTGAATGGCCTAATTCTGCTCGTATATCTTATGGTTATGGTCTTATTAAGGATGGGTAGTGAATTCTGGTCTTGCTGCTGCCAGTAATGAAATAAAGACTACTGTCAAGAATGAGAATTTTAAAACTGAGGCATAGATGGGCTGAGAGCAAGAACAGGATGGGAAGGTACAAATTAAGGGTTGACAGCAGAGTTTTGGATGAGCTTTAAAGACAAGTCTGGAGGATGTGAGAGGTGATCGCTCCAACGCACCCTGGGAACAAACACACCCTTGCTCCTGGTCACCCACGTCACCATCACCAGCCACACTTGCCTCATCAAAGTCAGCGATGATCTCATTCAGGAGCCGGAGACACTCCACACCTTCATTGTTGGCCTCCAGCTCGACGTAGAACTCGGAGAAGTTGCTGATGGAGGCGAACATCACCGCCACACACTCACAGCTCTGGTAGTACAGCTCGTCGTTGCGCCTCTCGCGAGCGAGGAAGTGGGCGGCTACGTCTTTGGGCAGGATGTTGTGAAGAAGGCGTCTATTGTATGCCTGCAGCTCCTCCATTTCTTCTTTCTCTTCTGTGGCCTGCAAAAGCCAAATAGCAAAGGTGTATTTAGCATATTTGCAATTTGCAAAGGTGGTTCTTAAAATGATGCTAGATATACATTTAAAATGATGACCCATTATACCTTCTGCACAAACAGAATTATTTTTTCTTAAATTTATTGAAGATACTAGAATATACTGGAATGTTACCGGGTCTTCAGGAGTTGAGTTACAGGGAAAGATTGAACAGGTTAGGACTTTATTCCTTGGAGTGTGGAAGAATGAGGGGAGATTTGATAGAGGTTTACAAAATTATGAGGGGTATAGACAGAGTAAATGCGAGCAGGCTCTTTCCACCTAGATTAGGAGAGATAAGTACGAGAGGACATGGCTTTAGGGTGAAAGGGGAAAGGTTTAGGGGGAACATTAGGGGGAACTTCTTCACTCAGAGAGTGGTGGGAGTGTGGAACGAGCTGCCATCCTACGTGGTAAATGCGGGCTCACTCTTAACTTTTAAGAATAAACTGGATAGATACATGGACGGGAGAGGTCTGGAGGGTTATGGACTGGGTGCAGGTCAATGGGACTAGCGGAATAAAGTTTTGGCACAGACTAGAGGGGTCAAATGGCCTGTTTTCTATGCTGTAGTGTTCTATGGTTCTATTCATTTTCAACATCTGGTATCACTAGTAAGGCCAGCATTCACTTCCCATCCCGAATTACCCTCGAGAAGGTGCTGGTGAGCTTTTCCCTTGGAGTGTAGGAGGCTGAGCAGTAACCTTATCAAGGTTTACAAAATCACGAGGGGCATAGATAGGGTGAACGGTCACAATCTTTTCCCCCGGGGATATGGAACGAGCTGCCAGAGGAAGTGGTAGAGGCAGGTACAATTTTTAAATGATACTTGGACAGGTACATGGATAAGAAAGGTTTAGAAGCATATGGGCCAAACGCGGACAAAGGGGACTAGCTCAGTTAGGCACCTTGGTCGGCATGGACAAGTTGGGCCGAAGAGTCTGCTTCCATGCTGTATAGCTCTGTGACTATGTGGAGTGAACACAAGTGGCTGAAGACTATTTTCTGCGACTGTGGGGATCTCAAGAGGAAGCTGAGATGAATCAGAATCAGATTTATTGTCACTAACATATGTCGTGAAATGTGTTGTTTTGCGGCAGCAGTACGGTGCAAGACATAAAAATTACTACAAGTTACAAAAATAAATAAATAGTGCAAAAGGGGAATAACGAGGTAGTGTTCATGGGTTCATGGACCGTTCAGAAATCTGATGGCGGAGGGGAAGAAGCTGTTCCTGAATCATTGAGTGTGGGTCTTCAGGCTCCTGTACCTCCTCCCCGATGGTGGTAACGTGAAAACGTCATGTCCGGGTGGTGAGGATCCTCAATAATGGATGCCGCCTTCTTGAGGCACCACCTCTTTAAGATGTCCTCAATGGTGGGGAGGGTTGCATCTATGATGGAGCTGGCTGAGTCGCTTTTGAATCTGCGTATTGGAGCCTCCATACCAGGCAGTGATGCAACCAGTCAGAATGCTCTCTACAGTATATATGTAGAAATCTGTAAGAGTGTTTTGTGACATACCGAATCTCCTCAAACTCCTAATGAAGTAATGAAGCATGCCTTCTTTGCGATTGCATCAATGCATTGGGCCCAGGATAGATCCCCTGAGATGTTGACCCTCTCGAACTTGAAGCTGTTCACCCTTTCCACCACTGACCCCTCAACGAGGACTGGTGTGTGTTCTCCTGACTTCCCCTTCCTGTAGTCCACAATCAGTTCCTTGGTCTTGCTGAGGTTGAGTGTGAGTGTTGTTGTGACATAACTCAACCAGCCTTTCTATCTCACTCTTGGGCGCAGTCAGTCGTCCACTCTGTACTTCTGGCTGAAGATGGATGCAAACCCTTCGGCCTTGCCTTTGGTATTCACGTGCTGCGCTCTGCCGCACTTGAGGTTGGGGATGTTTTTGTCGTCTTCCCATTTAATTGTCTTCCACCATTCGCTTCCAGACATGGTAGGACTGCAGATCTTCCATTTGACCCCTGGATTATGGGATCATGGCTCTGTCTATTTTTAGGTACAGAATGCTCCCAGAATGCCCTGCTGCACTGAGCCAAGGTTGAGCCGCTGACTTGACTGTACAGTGTGGAGCGAGGAATGTGTTGGTCGTGAGGTTACAGACTGCAGTGGGGTTCATTTCGGCTGCTGCTGAATGTCCATAGAATCACGTTATGTATAAACGTCGGCCTTCACCTTCCCCTCACCTGGATCCACCTGCCTTTTGTTTGGTGTCTGCCTCCACCTATCACCCACCTGCCTCCATCGCCCAACTCTATCCCTCCCCCTCCCCTACCTGAATCCATCTGCCTGTCATCCTTCACCCCTCCTCGGTCCACCAATCACCAACAGTGACCACCCGGGCACTGACCGTCCCCTCTCTTTCCGGACACTGACCATTCCCTCTCTCTCCGGACACTGACCGTCCCCTCTCTCCCCGGACACTGACCGTTCCCTCTCCCTCCCCGGACACTGACCGTCCCCTCTCTTTCCGGACACTGACCATTCCCTCTCTCCCCGGACACTGACCATCCCCTCTCTCCCTGGACACTGACCGTTCCCCCTCCCTCTCTCCCCGGACACTGACCGTTCCCCTCTCTCTCCGGACACTGACTGTCCCCTCTCTCCCCAGACACTGACTGTTCCCTTTCTCTCCCCGGACACTGACCATCCCCTCTCTCCCCAGACACCGACCGTCCCCTCTCTCCCCGGACACTGACCATTCCCCCTCTCTCTCTCCCCGGACACTGACCGCCCCCCTCTCTCTCCAGACACTGACCATTCCCCCTCCCTCTCTCCCCGGACACCGACCGTTCCCCTCTCTCTCCGGACACTGACTGTTCCTCCCTCTCTCTCCCAGGACACTGACTGTTCTCCCTCTCCCTGTCTCCCCACTCCCCCTCTCCTCTTTACACTGGCCATCTCCCCTCTCCACTCTCAGTCCTGATGCAAGGTTTTGACCTAAAATGTCAGCAGTTCCTTCCTCCCCCACCGATGCTGCTTGACCCACTGAGTTCCTCCGGCAGATTGTTTGTTGCATGCTCGGTACAATGTACCTAGAAAATGGCACGGTGGGGGGGGGGGGAGCGCGGGGAGGTGCAGAATGTAGGAGAATGAGGGGCGACCTTATAGAAGTGTTTAAAATTATGAGAGGCATAGATAAGGTGGACGGTAACAGTCTTTTCCCCAGGGTAGGGGAGCCCAAAACTAGGGGGCATAGACAGGGTGAGAGTGGAAAGTTTTCAAAGGGACCTGAGGGACAACTTTTTCACACAGAGGGTGGTGAGTATATGGAACGAGCTGCCAGAGGAAGTGGTTGAGGCAGGTATATTAGATACATTTATTAATACGATAGTATTATTTAAGAAGCACTTGGACAGGTACATGGAGGGCAGGGCTTAGAGGCATATGGGCTGAATGCAGGAAATTGGGACTAGCTGGGTGGGCACCGTGGTCGGCATGGACTGGTTGGGCCGGAGGGCCTGTTATGTGCTGTACTGTTCTATGTTCTAAATTGGTCCATGTTTGGACCATATCCCTCTAAGCCTTTCGTATCCATGTATTTTTTAAATGTTGTTATTGTACCTGCCTCAACCACTTCCTCTGGCAGCTCGTTCCATAGACGTCCCACCCTCTGTGTGGAAGTTCCCTCGGGTCCCTTTTAAATCTTTCCCTCTATTATGTGTGATAATTTGGGTATTTTATCACCCACAAACATTAATTGGATATATGTCTATATTTAGCTTTCCATGCAACAGCTTGCAGACAATTTTAACTTGCAGTGCTGGAGCACAATCAGGCTAATTTTTAAACCTTTAAAAGATAAATTATATTTCCCCGAAGCTGCGCATTGTTCTGAGAGGTCTTGACTGAATCTTTGAGGCACTTGAATGATTTCTGCAATGATTCAACATATTTTTTTTTCATTTCCTTACGGTTTTTATTTCAATGTTTTATTGCAACAAGTCCCTAAATTTGCAACGCTGACTTTGTGTTAAGCAGTCCAATTGTTGGGACGCTGTTTAATAAAGTGCACTGCTGGTTCCACACCACAGGGAGGCACTATTGTCAGTACTTTGATGACACTGAATGGTCACAAGCAGAGTCCTCCAGGTTGATCCAGTGAATGCTGTCCAATTAAAGGGACCATACTGATATAGGAATGAGGAGCCTGAGTAGGCCAAGCTTGCTTTGTCATTCAATAACAGCCAGAATTACGTGCCGTTCTGGTCGCCCCATTACAGGAAGGATTTGGAGAGGGTGCAGAAGGGGTTCACCAGGATGCTGCCTGGATTAGAGGGTATGAGCTATAAGGAAAGGTTGGACAAATTTGGGTTGTTCTCCCTAAAGTGTTGGAGGCTGAGAGGAGACCTGATAGAGGTTTATAAATTTATGAGAGGCATAGATAGGGTAGACAGTAAGAATCTGTTCCTCGGGGTAGAAATATCAACACTAGAGGACGTGCTTTTAAGGTTGGGGGGGGGAGTTTAAAGGTGCTGTGAGGGGCAAGTGTTTTACGCAGAGAGTGGTAGATACCTGGGATGGGTTACCGGGGTAGTAGTGGAAGCAGGCAGTTTGGTGGAGGTTGAGAAGCTTTTAGACAGACACATGAATATGAAGGGAATGGATGACACACAGGAGGAGGACATTTAGTATAAATTGGCATTAAGATGGGCACAACATCGTGGGCCGAACGGCCAGCCCAGTGCTGTACTGTGCTATGTCCTATCTGACTGTAACCTCAACTCTGCATTCCCACCGCCCCCAGTAACCTTTCACTCCTTGCTTACAGACTGTCCCTGGTAACAAATGGGTTCTGTTTTTACAGACGTCCATAAGTCAATTTTGTCCAAAAGTCGGAAAATACACAAAAATCGCTCGACATGGTACAATATGAATTACAGTTCATATTGTAATGAATGGCATCAAAAGCACATAAGGCTGATAAAGAACAATTACTAAAAGTGGAAAGAGAGAGGAAACTAATTTGTTCGTAGGAACCAACGTACGTACCTATATCGGACTTTTGAATTAAATATTATGGGAGCTCATTCATATATATGGGTGTCTGTAAGTTAGGTGTCCGTAACTTAGCTACTTCTGTTATCTGCTGTTAACTTACTTACTGTTTTCATTGGAGCGCAAGTGAATGAGGGCTGATCTTATCGAGGTGTATAAAATTATGAGGGGCATAGACAGGGTCAATGTGCACAGTCTTTATCCCAGAGTCGGGGAATCAAGGACTAGAGGACATAGGTTTAGGGTGAGAGGGGAGGGATTTAATAGGAACCTGAGGAGCAACTTTTTCTCCCAGAGAGTGGTCCATACTGGCAATGAGCTGTCAGAGGAAGTGGCTGAGGCAGGTACATTAACACTTAAAAGACACTTGGACAGGTACATGGATAGGAAAGGTTTAGAGGGATATGGGCCAAACATAAATAGGACCAGCTTAGATAGGAGTCTTGGTGGCATGGACCAGTTGGGCCGAAGGGCCTGTTTCCATGCTGTATGAAGCTATGACTCACGACCGTCTGAATATAAATACTTTGCTCTGTATTAAATGGATGGCTGCTTATTTTTAAAGTGACCCTCAGATCCAGATTCTTTCACAAGAACCTCCACATCCACCCTGGGACGTTGTGGACAACACCCAGACTACAGGACATCGTGGACAACCCAGGGAACCGAAGGACTCTGTGGACAACCAGAAATCACCGAAAATTTGGCAAAATCAGCAGCTTTGAAAATCGAGACAAGAAGTTGTTACCAAGAGTATTTTAATTGGTTCATGGGACCTAGCCCTGATGGAGGGACAATCCCATTATTGCCGGGATGTTTGGACAACTCAGAATACTTGCCTGTGATGCCCAGCCAAGTCACTGAATGAACACAAACAACGCAAGGAGATGCGGAGGGGTTTCGGCATTTTGGGAACAAAAACTCAAAGTGGGCTCCGATGAGGGATCTGGGCTGGAATCTTACCTGCAGCTTCCACAGGAAGTCAAGCCTGGCTGTCGACTCCACCTGCTGTGCGTGGAGGTAAAGAGCCAGGACAAACACCGTGATTATAACTGGAGTCATGATCTTCAGGGACACTTTCGAGAATCTCGGCGAACTGTTTAAAGGAAAGAAGTCGTTGAATAAATGGCCAGTAAATAAACTGAAGAAACTACATTCATCTCCCCACTGAGTCAAATACAAATCGTACAGGATATCAGCCCACCAGGTCAATGCTGATTATCAAGTACCCCTCTTTTCTAATCCCAGTTTTTAAGATTTCTTTATTAGTTACATGTACATTGAAACACACAGTGAAATGCATCTGTTCTGGGGACAGAACAGTGACAGAAGGGGGACATCTGTTCTGCATCTGTTCTGGTGACAGAACATCTGTCCCCAGGGGACAGCCCGCAAGTGCTGCTATGCTTCTGGTGCCAACATAGCATGCCCACAACTTCTTAACCCATACGTCTTTCGAATGTGGGAGGAAACCGGAGCACCCGGAGGAAACCCATGCAGACACAGGGAGAATGTACAAACTCCTTACAGACAGTGGCCGGAATTGAACCTGGGTCGCTGGTGTTGTAATAGCGTTACGCTAACCAACGCTTGGTCTATGCCTTGGGTGATTCAAAAGCTTGTGAGAATTCCTGCCTGCACATCCCTCACACAGTGTATTCTAGTTTCTAACCATATTTGAGGTCTCCTTTAAATCGCGGGCCTTTTATCTAGAAGTTAAGCCCTCTGATTTTAGACATCTCTGCCATGGGTGTGTCCTCTACTGGCTATCTCTTGTCCTGGACCATCCACCACTGCTGAGAGTCAGTCCCACACACTATGTACAAGAACAGGAGAGAAGGCAGCACACTCGTATTCTTCTGATGTTGGGGTGACTTGGTGGGTTTGGCAGTTTGATATTCCCCTCCTGCCCACTGCTCCTTAAAATTAATCCCATATCCAGCTGTGGGAACAGCTGTCAAGACATATTTCCAAAGGATCAGACTCAAACAGGTTCCTGGGAAAAACAAAGCAAGGCATTCCCAAATCCGACTTCCCAGTGGTCGGCCAGGGCTCATCTTTGCAAGGTTCAAAGGAAAGAAAGACTTGTAGAACATAGAACAGTACAGCACAGGAACAGGCCCATCGTCCCACGATATTGTGCCAAACTAATTAAGTTAGTAATTAAAAGCCTAATAAACGAATCCCTTCTGCCTACACACTGTCTATATCCCTTCATTCTCTGCACATTCACGTGCCTATCGAAGAGCCTCCTAAACGCCTCTATTGTATTTGCCTCCAAAGACCCCACCCACCCGGTCATTCTCTCTTCTCTCCTCTTCCATCAGGTAGAAGATACAGGAGCCTGAGGGCACATACCACCAGGCTTAAGGACAGCTTCTATCCCACTGTGATAAGACTACTGAACGGTTCCCTTTTCGATGAGATGGACGCTGACCTCACGATCTACCTTGCACCTTATTGCACTGCACTTTCTCTGTGGCTGTGACACTTTACTCTGTACTGTTATTGTTTTTACCTGTACTACATCGATGCACTCTGTACTAACTCAATGTAACTGCACTGTGTAATGAATTGACCTGTACGATCTGTATGTAAGACAAGTTTTTCACTGTACCTTGGTACAACTGACAATAATAATCCAATACCAATACCAGTGTATTCCAGGCACCCACCACTCTCTGTGTTAAAAACTTGCCCAGCACACATTAACTGTCCCCCTCTCACCTTAAATCCATGCCCTCTGGTACTAGACATTTCGATCCTGGGAAAAAGATACCGGCTGTCTACTGTCTACCCTATCCATGCCTCTCATAATCTTATAAACTTTTATCAGGTCTCCCCTCAGCCTCCGCTGCTCCAGAGAGAACAACCCAAGTTTGTCCAACCTCTCCTCATAGCTCATACCCTCTAATCCAGGCAGCATCCCGGTAAACCTCTTCTGCACCCTCTCCAAATCCTCCACATCCTTCCTATAGAATTGAATGCAATACTCCAGATGCGGCCTAAGCAGAGTTTAATAAAGCTCCAACATAACTTCTTGGATTTATATTTTTTATTTATTGTGAATGTTGCTGCTAATGTCTTACCCTAATTATTCCTGGTTGGATGAGGTGGGTAAGAATGAATCACTTTGGTGGGTCTGGATTCACGCAAAGGCCGGACTGAGTAAGGGCAGTGGATTTCCTTTCCTGAACGGTATTGTGGAACCATGATGGGTTTTTACAAAAATCAACAGCTGCATTGTCACTTTTCTTTGGGACTAGTAAAAATAACCAAGTCCTGTACAACCACCGCAGAAATCACAGCATCTCGCTGCATCAGGAATGACTCCAGAGTTTGAGGCCTTGAATGGTCAGCACCCTGGTGCACCAGGAGTGTGGCTGCCTCACAGATCCAGGGACCTGAGTTCAATCCTGACCTCGGGTCCTGACTGTGTGGAGCTCGCACGTTCTCCATGGGGATTTCCACTGGGCGCTCTGGCCTCCTCCCCACCACCCAAAGCCACCACTGTAAATTATCCCTTCGTGTAGGTAAGGGGCAGAAAAATCAAAAGGCAATTGATGGGCTGAGAATAAGCTGCAGGGGTATTGGGGAAGTGGCGACTGATGGGATAGGTCTGCTGGGATCAGATGGGCTGAATGGCCTCTTTCTGTGTTATAGCAATTAGCTAATAATCTATGGTGTTGGTTGAGGGATAAATATTAGCCAGGACAACAAGATCCTTTGTTGAAGTCGTGCCAAAGGATCTGTTACACCTATGTGAGAAACAGGTTGTCCCCTTGTTACTGAAGCACAGACAAATGATTTAAAGGTTTTTGGTTCAGCCAATGTGGTTGACTCGGAGATGGTTCAGCAAGCCTCTCAGTTCAAGGGCAATTAGGGATGGGCAATAATGCTGGCCTTTCCAAGGAAATTGAATGAATGAAGAAAAAAAGGTCAAGCCGGATAATGAGAGAGAAGTGAGGAAAGGGTAGGTGGGGTTGGATGGATGGAGGTGGGGCAGGCTTGGGCAAAACGTAAGAACCAGCAGACCATGTGGGCTGAATGGCTGTATGTTGGACATAATCCTATCATCAGGGATCCCATTAATATGAAATAATAATATTGACTGCTATAATGGTATTGGCCTTTAATTTCCACCTGTATTGATCTTTTATGCAAGCATTGCACTAAAGTGAATTTCATTTATCATTAGATTACACCAACAGATTGGAGAAATAACTAACTATTGATGAGAGGCAGTGATTTGAGGAAATGAATTACACTGTTGATACAAACAATCAAACTTCAACTGTTCCCCATGACCTGCACCACTTGTGCTCTGTGCTCACAGTCTGTACTGTCTATAAAATACCCTCAGCAGCTCAATGAGGTTTTACCTCCTCGAAGGATGAATGCAGCAGATGTATGGGGACAGCTCCACCCATAGGTCACCCCTTTCATCATAGCTGGGTCTAGTTCCTGGAACTCCCTCCCCAACATCATGGAGTCTACACACTCTCCCTGTCACCATGTGGGCTTCCCCTGGGTGCTCTGGTTTCTTCCCAAATCCCCGAGAAGTGATGGTAAGTTAGTTGGCTGCTGTAAGTTTGTGCTTTGTCATTTCTCCAATACTTTATCCCTTGTAACTGGCATTGTTGTAAGTTCTATGTGTTATTTGATATCTTACGTATATTAGCAATGTCTTCACACTGATGCAAAAAAATTATTTCAGACCATCAGTGACAGATAAAAGCTTATGGAATTTGGTATTGGATAAGGGATTGGCTGACTATGGAAACAGAAAGACTACAGAAACAGAAAGTCAGGATAAGTGATTCATTTCTGTCCTGTCAAACTTTAACTGGTGGTGTGTCACAGGGATCAGTGCTGGGCCTCAACTGTTTACAGACTATGTTAATGATTTAAGTATAGGGATTAAGTATACAGTAGCTAACTCTGCTAACGATACAAAGGTGGGCAGGAAAGCAAGTTGTAAGGAGGATGCAAAGGGATAGGTTAACTGAGTGGGCAAGAATTTGCCAGATGGAGTATAATGTAGAGAAAGGTAAGGTTATCCACTTTGGAAGAATAGACAAGCAGAATTTTGTTTTAGAAAATCAAAGAAACTGCAGATGCTGAAAATCTGACATTTAAACAGAAAATGCTGGAAAGACTCAGCGGGTCAGGCAGCATCTATGGAGAGAGAAACGGAGTTAATGTTTCAGGTCAAAGACCCTTCATCAGACCTGTTCTGGTCATGTTACCTTCCATAGGTGCTGCCTGGCCTACAGAGCGTCTTCTGTTTTTATTTCTGATTGTGAGAAAGGGTCAGTCACAGAGGAACAACACAAACAGGCCCTTCGGCCCATCGAGTCCATGTCGACCATCAACCACCCATTTACCCAAATCCTATATTAATCCCATTTTTATTCCCCCCTTACCTGCACACTCGGGGCAATTCACAGTAGCCAATTAACCAACCAACTAGCCAACGGGGTTTGGGAGGAAACCAGAGTACCTGGAGGAAACCCACAGGGCGAACGTGCAAACTCCGCACAGACAGTACCGGAGGTCAGGATTGAACCCGGGTCTCCAGCGCTGTGAGACAGCGGCTCTACCTGCTGCGCCATTGTGCTGCCTGGTCTTCCACCTGAAACATTAACTGTGTTTACCTTTTGCAGGGATGACGCCTGAGTGTTTCCAGCAACTTTTGTTTTTTATTTATTTCAGAATATTAAATGGCATGAGATTGCAGAAAACTGTTATACTTGAATCAGCAAGTTAGCACAGAGGTATGGAAGTACTTAGGAGAGCAAACGTAATGTTGGCTTTTATTTCAATGGGAATGGAGTAAGAAAGAAAGGAAGGACGGCCAAACCTTTACAGGTGAGTAGATCACTGCTGGAATACTGCACACAGTTTGGTCTCCTTACCTTCGGAGGGATATAATTGGAAGCAGTTTTAAGAATGTTCACAAAGAAAGGTGATCGTACTAATGCATGTAAGATTCTGAGAGGGTCTGACCGATGGATGCTGAGAGGATGGCTCTCCTCGTGGGGTTACCTAGAACCATAGGTCATGGTTTCAGAAGAAGAGGCCGTCCATTTCAGACAGAGGCAATGAAAAATTTCTTCTCTCAGGAGGTCATGGATCTCTGGAATTTATTATCCCAGAGAGTGGAGTCATTGATTGACTTCAAGTCAGAGATAGATTTCTTTTCTATAGGTTATGAGGAACAGGCGGGAGATGGAGTTAACTCAAAGATCGGAACAGCCATGATCTTATTCAATGATTGATTAGGCTAATGGGCCCATAGAGGCTACTGTTGCTGCTACTGCTTGTGTTCTTGTGACGTAATAGGGCTGAATGTTGTTTCAAGCTCCTGTGCTGTTTGAAACAGATGTAGAGACAACAGCAGCAATTCTTTCACTTGATCACAGATTTCCTTGGGGCTTTACACTGAAACTTGCTGGACCTTTAAGGCTGAAACAGCACTGTGCCTTCTCTCAGGCAGCCAGGACCTGTGTGAGCAGGAGAAGTTACCACACATCTCCTTGACCATTCAGTTTAAAAATTCCTGCTGAGGTAGTCAGAGCCTAAATCAGTCTGAATATTAATTCAAGATAAAATCTAATAGAAAGCAAAGTTAAAATTGATAGGGAAATGAAAGCAAAAGAGTTAAATAAGGCAGAAAGAAAAGGTCATTTTTAGAAATATTTGAATTTGTTAAAATCTCCAATAATAAAATCTGAAGGAATGAGATTCACGGTAGTGTAGTGGTTAGTGTAATGCTATTACAGCGCCAGCGACCCAGGTTCAATTCCAGCCACTGTCTGTAAGGAGTTTGTATGTTCTCCCCGTGTCTGCGTGGGTTTCCTCTGGGTGCTCTGGTTTCCTCCCACATTCCAAAGACGTAGGGGTTAGGAAGTTGTGGGCATGTGTTGGCGCCGGAAGTGTGGCGACACTTGTGGGCTGCCCCCAGAACACTCTACGCAAAAGGTGCATTTCACTGTGTGTTTCGATGTACATGTGACTAATAAAGATCTTATCTTATTTTACTCCACACTGCTGAAGTCCAATGCCAGAGAGATGGGTTGGACTTACCATGCCAAATGAAATTTACTTACAGCAGGCTGGACAAAGTCTATTGTTTTTCTGGGAGGTTTGTTGAGGGTATATCAACCTTACTTTGCCCCAAGATTCTCAGCAAACTTTTAGAACATTGCAGTATCTGTGGAAAGTAAGCCAAACTGGATGGTTTTCATTTCACTTGTGCATCACTGGAAGTCGTTGGTACTTAGACACTTGGACAGTTACATGCATAGGAAAGGTGTAAAGGATGTGGGCCAAATGCAGGCAAATGGTCCCAGCTTAGATGGGGAATTTGGTCAGCATGGACAAGTTGGGCTGAAGGGTCTATTTCCCTACTGTATTACTCTATGATTCTATGACTGTTATGTTTATCTATTCACTTTAAGTACATTGCAGAACACCAT
The DNA here is from genome assembly GCF_009764475.1 of Pristis pectinata. Classification (NCBI taxonomy): domain Eukaryota; kingdom Metazoa; phylum Chordata; class Chondrichthyes; order Rhinopristiformes; family Pristidae; genus Pristis; species Pristis pectinata. The sequence continues at coordinate 8,725,075 of NC_067405.1, read as the reverse complement.
ATCACTGTGAGCATGTGCAATAGATTGCAGATGCAAAGAGGCCACGTGCGGGTTCATTTAGTGGAGCAACAATGTGTGTATTTAATTACCAATGCAAGTGTTAAACTCCAATTTACAGACGAGCAATGGTGAGCATTGATATCCTGTTACCGCAGATAAACATTCCACAATTAATGTGGACTAACCTTGCCACTTCATTTTTGTTAGAAATTTACTACACTCAGAATAATACTTACCAAGTCCACGTTTCATTCGAGGGGACGCTGGAGGTGAAAGAAAGAAACGGTTAGTAAAGATTTACAAGAAGCTGTAGCACTGTGAATTAAACCCAAATAATCCCAAATGGATCTGGTGGGAATCACTGAAGAAGTTTCCCTGTAGTGCAATAGTTTAAAAAATGTTTTTATAATTTCATTACATCTAGACTATGGAGGAAATCTTTGTACTAGTCAGGCTGTCCCCAGGTAATGAACAGGTTCCGTTTTACAGATGTTATTAAGTTGATTTTGTCCATAAGTCAGAAAATACACAAAAATCACTCAATATGGTAACCATACCTCCATATGTTGTAATGAAAATTGTAATCAAAAGCACATAAGACTAATAAATTGATAAATTGGTTTATTATTGTCACGTGTACCGAGGCACAATGAAAAATTTTGTTTTGCATGCCGTCCAAACATATTATATCATCACATCAGTGCATTGATATAGTACAAGGGAAAAGCAATAACAGAATGCAGAATAAAGTGTTACAGTTACAGAGAAAGTGCAGTGCAGGCAGACAATAAGGTGCCAGGCCATGAGGAGGTAGATTGTGAGGTCAAGAGTCCACCTTGATAAGAAAGAACTATTACTGAAAGTGGCGAGAGGAAACAAGTTCTGCCATTTGTAGAAATGAACTTTGGACTTCTCTGAATTTAAAAATATTATGGGAGCTCGATCCTATGTAAGGATGCCTGTAAGTCGGGCTAACCCAGGGGCAACCTGGTTGGTCCGTTAGCTGCTGGTTTCTTACAGAATTTTACATCTTAACATTGTTGATCATTTTCAGTCTACAAACATCATATTTATTGGTGAAAGAAAATATAACCTGCTTCAAGGCCTCAAAACATCCCAATTTTTTTTACAGCCAATAAAGTGATTCACAGTTGTAAGAAACACATTGGCCAATTTCTCATCTTTTCTTACAACGTAGGAGGCCATTTGGCCCATCAAGGCTATGCTGGCTCTCAGAGCACTCTAGTCAGACCCATCTTACCCTCTAACCATTTCCCTCACACATCCATCAACTCCTTAATGTTTTTTTCTGCCAGGTATCTAGATTAGGGGTTATTTACAGCGGCCAATTAACCTACCAACCCGCATGCCTTTCGGGATGTGGGGTGGGGGGGAGACTGGAGCACCCAGGGAAACCCAGGCAGTCACAGGGAGAATGTGCAAACTCTGTGCAGACAGCACTGGAGGTCAGGATTGAAGCTGTGAGGCAGCATTGTCTGCTGCACATTTTAGTAGGAACACCCCCGCCCCACCCCCGTGCTATCCCACAAAGAGCTATAAGATAATTTATCACAGAGTCATACAGCATGGTAGCAGGCCCTTCAGCCCAACTCGTCCATGCCGATCATGGTGCCCCCCAAGCTAGTCCCATTTGCTCACATTTGGCCCATATCCCTCCTATCCATGTACTTATCCAAGTGTCTTTCAACTGTTGTTATCGTACCCGCCTCAACCACTTTCTCTGGCAGCTCGTTCCATACACTGTGTGAAGAAGTTGCCCCTCAGGTCCCTTTCTGCAGCTCTGACACCTTACTCTGCATTCTGTTATTGTCTTACCCTGTACTACCTCAATGCGCTGTTGTAATGAATTGATCTGTATGAATGGTATGCAAGACAAGTTTTTCACTGTATCTCGGTACAAGTGACAATAATAAACCAATTCCAAATCAATTCAAATTCCAAGTCTTTCACCTCTCACCTTAAATTTATGCCCTCTAGTTTTTAGTTCCTCTTCCCTGGGAAAAAGACTGTGTGCCTTCACCCTATCTATACCCCTCATGATCTTATACACCTCTAGATCAGATAAACATTTCTCATAAACATTTAATGATGACGCACGAGACTGTATACTTTCAGTTGGCTGCACTCTCACTGCTGAGTCAGAAAGTTGTGGGTTCAAGACTCCACTCCCCAAGTCAACCAGGCAGATGTTAAAGACCTGTGACGCTGCTTGAAGAAGACCAGGAAAGTTCATTCATGGTCTTAAGTTGCAGGGCAAGAGATTTAGGGCTGAGAGGAGGGGAAATTTCTTTACTCAGAGGGTTGGACCTGAGAAATTCTCCACCACAGAAAGCTGTGGAGACCAAGTCACTGAACTTGTCTTGGAAGGGGACAGATCTCCAGACATATTTCTCAGGGGTGGAAAGGGTGAGCAGCTTCACGTTCCAGGGCGTCAACATCTCGGAGGATCTATCTTGGGCCCAACACATTAATGCAGTCCTGAAGAAGGCACACCAGCGGTTCTAGTTCATTAGGAGTTTGAGATTTGGTACATCACCAAAGACTCTTGCAAATTTGTTTAGATGTACGGTGGAGAGCATTCTGGCTGGTGGCATCACTGCCTGGTATGGAGGCTCCAATGCACAGGATCTCAAGAGGCTGCAGAGGGTTGTCGACTCAGCCAGCTCCATCATGGGCACAACTCCACCATCGAGGACATCTTCAAGAGGTGGTGCCTCGAGAAGGCAGCATCCATCACTCAGGACCCTCACCATCCAGGACATGCCCTTTTCTCATTACTACGAGCCTGAAGATCCACACTCAACGATTCAGGAACAGCTTCTCCTCTGCCATCAGATTTCTGAACAGTTCATGAATACATGAACACTACCTCGTTATTCCTTTTATTTAAAGCGTTATTTATTTATATGTGTAATTTATAGCAATTTTATGTCCTTGCACTGTACTGCTGCTGCAAAACAACACATTTCATGTCATATAAGTCAGTGATAATAAACCTGATTCTGATTCTGAGAGGGCATCAAGAGGAATGGTGCGTGAACAGGATAATATGATATTGATTCAGATGATCAGACAGGATCATATCGAATGGTTGAGCAAGTTTAATGGGCTAAAGGCTCACTCCTGCTCCAATTTTATCTGCTTCTATGAGTCCTGACCAATATTTATCCCTTGATCTGCATCCCTTCCTGATGAGTTCAACGCAGTCTATGCACGTTTTGAACAGAAGGGGAGTGGAATGTCACCATAGAAAGCATCCTATCCAGATGCATCACGGCTTGGTATGGCAACAGCTCTGCCCGTGACCGCAAGAAACTGCAGAGAGTTGTAGACACAGCTCAACACATCACGGAAACCAGCCTCCCCTCCATGGACTCAAAAGCCTGAAAACATGTACCACTAGCCTCGAGGACAGCTTCTATCCTGCAGTTATAAGACTATTGAATGGTACCTTAGTACGATAAGATGGACTCTTGACCTCACAATCTACCTCCTCATGACCTTGCACCTTACTGTCTGCCTACAATGCACTTTCTCTGTTACTGTAACACTTTATTCTGCACTCTGTTATTGTTTTATTGAATGGTTCCCTTATACGATGAGATGGACGTTTGACCTTGCACCTTATTGTCTACCTGCAAAGCACTTCCCTGTAGCTGTGAGACCTTACTCTGTATTCTATTATTGTTTTACTTTGTACTACCTCAATGCACTGTGTAATGAATTGACCTGTACAATCAGTATGCAAGACAAGTTTTTCACTGTACCTTGGTACAAGTGACAATAATAAACCAATACCAACACCAAATACCAATACTACCTCAATGCACGGATGTGATGAAATGATCTGTATGGACTGCAAGCAAAACAAAGTTTTTCACTGTACTTCGGTACATGTGATAATAGTAAACCAATTTACCAAACCGATTACTTGGACATCTTCACATGGTTGTTTGCGGAAGGAGTTTCTGTGTGCAATTTGGCTGCTGTGTTCCCAGCACGAGAGCAATGACACACTACTTCTCCGTCTTGGAACTCAGCGGGTCGGGCAGCAACTGTGGAGGGAAATGGACAGTCGATATTTTGGGTCAAGCCCCTTCATCTGGACCTGAACGTTCAGAGAGTTCAGATTAAGGGTCTCGACCCCGAAACGTTGCCTGTCCATTTCCCTCCACAGATGCTGCCTGACCTGCTGAGTTCTTCCAATGCTTTTTGTGCTGCTCCAGATTCCAGCATCTGCCATGCCCATGTCTCCACCTCTCTGTCTAGATTATGTTCTCAGAGTGGGAGATATACGAACATATGAATTAGGTGCAGAAGTTGGCCACTCGGCCCCTCAAGCCTGGCCTACCCTCTAATCTGATTGTAACACCACATAGAGCTTCTTCCCCTCTGCCATCAGATTTCTGAACGGTCCATGAACCCATGAACACTACTTCATTACTCCATAGAACCATAGAACACTACAGCACAGAAAACAGGTCATTTGGCCCTTCTAGTCTGTGCCGAAACATTATTCCGCTAGTCCCATTGACCTGCACCCAGTCCATAACCCTCCAGACCTCTCCCATCCATATATCTATCCAATTTATTCTTAAAACTTAAGAGTGAGCCTGCATTTACCACGTCAGATGGCAGCTCGTTCCACACTCCCACCACTCTCTGAGTGAAGAAGTTCCCCCTAAACCTTTCCCCTTTCACCCTGAAGCCATGTCCTCTCATACTTATCTCTCCTAATCTAGGTGGAAAGAGCCTACTCGCATTTACTCTGTCTATACCCCTCGTAATTTTGTAAACTTCTATCAAATCTCCCCTCATTCTTCTACACTCCGAGGAATAAAGTCCTAACCTGTTCAATCTTTCCCTGTAACTCAACTCCTGAAGACCAGGCAACATTCTAGTAAATCTTCTCTGAACTCTTTCAATCTTACTGATATCCTTCCTATGGTTAGGTGACCAGAACTGCACATAATACTCCAAATTTGGCCTCACCAGTGACTTATACAACCTCACCATAACATCCCAACTCCTATACTCAATACTTTGATTTATGAACACCAGGATGCCAAAAGCCTTCTTTACAACCTTGTCTACCTGTGATATTCCTTTTTTTTGCACTATTAATTATTTTGTAATTTGTAGTAATTTTATGTCTTTGCACTGTACTGCTGCTGCAAAACAACAAATTTCACGACATATGTCAGTGATAATAAACCTGATTCTGATTCTCAACCACAATAACCTTCCCCCCCACCACCCTCACTTATCAAGAATCTAACTACCTCTGCCTTACAACTATTCAAAGCCACTAATTCCCCTGACTTTGAAAAAGAGAGTTCCAAAGACTCAGGACCCTCCAAGAGAGAAAAACATCTCCCCAATTCAGAGTTAACAGCGATTCCCTGAGGCAGGATTAGATGCCAACCAGCTCGCGACAAACTGCACTTAGCAGAATGGCAAATACTCTGGCGTCCTTCAGAGGGTAGCTAAGGATCACCCAAATAGTCTGGACAGCTCCTTTCCTGAAGGACGTTAGTGAACCAATTAGGTTTTTGCAGCATTATGGTAGCTTCTTGGCCACTATTCCTGATGTTTCCCTTAATATCATCGACTGCACTCGGTGCTCCAAATGTGGCCTCCTCTACACTGGTGAGACCAAACTCAGACTAGGTGACCATTTCGCAGGACACCTGCGCTCTGTCCGTAACCGCGACCTGCATCTCCCCGTTGCCAGTCACTGCAACTCCCCCTCCCACACTATCACTGATACGTCAGTCCTCGGCCTCCTCCACTGCCAGGAGATTCCAAGCGCAAACTGGAGGAACAGCACCTCATTTTCCATCTTGGAACCTTGCAGCCTAACGGCATGAATATTAAATTCTCTCACTTTAGGTAACCCCCACCCCCCTTCCCCACAACCCCCCCACTCCCCCTACCATAGTTCTTCTCTTCCCTTTCCTAGCCTTTTCTTCCCTCTCTGTCCTTACCTTTGACCCATCCCCCAGTGGATCTGCCCTCCCCTCCTCCCCCGCACCTGCCTATCACTACCTCCTACCTGCATCGACCTATCACCACCTTATGCCCATCCTCTTTTGTCCTCCTATCACTGCTCTGCTTTTCCCTCCTATATATTGTGCTTCCCCTTTTCCTATCTTCAGTCCTGAAGAAGGGTCCTGACCCGAAACGTTGACCGCCTCCATGGATGCTGCCTGGCCTGCTGAGTTCCTCCAGCATCATCGTGTTTTTCATTCCTGATTTTGTGTTATTTTCAGAATTTATTTAATCAACTGTATGAATTTCTCCAGCAGGTATGGTGGCATTTGCATCGAGTCACCAATGAAGGCCTGTAGATTGCTAGGACAGGGACCTTAACCACCATGCTACCATGCCCCCAAAAATTTGCCCTACTAACATCAATTCACGAGAATGAGGCGACACCAGTGAGAGGCATTTGTTACTCACAGACTGTTGGCAATGATCAGCAGGTCTGCATTGTCAAAAAGGGTGACTCCAGGCACTTCCAACATTATGATGTAAATCAGCTCAATGGTCAACATGAGGAACAGCTTTCCGATACTGCTGATCTGTAGGAATACAGCGCAAGCCAGCAAGCTCAGCAGCACACAGTAGGTGAAGTACTGGCCGAAGAAAGAGAGATAAATGGGTTAATCAGAATCGGTTTCATTGAATGGTGGAGTAGACATGAGAGGCTGACTGACCATCATCTAGCTCATCATAGGTCATCAGTTACTAACACACCAAGGCCGTCCCATCACCACACAGGTTTACTAACTTCCCCCAGCACTTAGCAACAAAAGTTCTTCTCGATTTCCAACACTTCACAGACAGGAAGACCGACATTTACATAGCGCCTTCCACCATCCCCAGTGAGCTTTACCACCAGAGGGTAATTGGGGAGGAGAGAAAGAGAAGTTACGGGGGTGGGGTGTGTGGGGGGGAGGTGAATGGGAATGCTCTGCTGGGAGTGGTCTGAATCTGATGGGCAATGGGATCAACAGCCTCCTTCTGTGCTGTAGCAAGAAAATTGTACACTGGAGCAGGAACAAGACAGACACAGTTGCAATCGCCACGTTGTTCTACACACTCACCATTCAGTTGGATCAAGTCAATATATTTGAACCTACATATAAAGGGCAACTGATGTTTACAGACATCTTCAAGAGGCGGCATCCATCCAGGACATGCCCTCTTCTCGTTATTACCATCAGGGAGGAGGTACAGGAGCCTGAAGACCCACACTCAATGATTCAGGAACAGCTTCTTCCCTTCCACCATCAGATTTCTGAACGGTCCATGAACCCACGAACACCACCTCGTTATTCCTCTTTTGTACTATTTATTTATTTTTGTAACCTATAGTAATTTTTATGTTTTGCACTGTACTGTTGCCACAAAACAACAAATTTCACATCATATGTCAGATTCCCTTCCAGGTACATTGTGTGCAGAACTGAACCCCAACACCAGTCCTGTTGCATGTTATCAGCTGCTGTAGAGTAATACAGCATGGAAACAGGCTGACCATAGTGCCCACCAAGCTAGTCCCATCTGCCCGTGTTTGGCCTTATCCAAATGTCTTTAAAACGTTGTTATTGTACCTGCCTCAACCACTTCCTCTGGCAGCCCATTTCATATACGCACCACCTTCTGCGTAAACGAGTTGCCCCTCAGGACCCTTTTAAATCTTACCCCTCTCACTTTAAACCTATGCCCTCTAGTTTTTAGTTCCCCTTCCCGGGAAAAAAACTATGTACGTTCACCCTATCTACACCCCTCATGATTTTATACACCTCTATAAGGTCACCCCTCAATCTCCTACATTCCAATGCATAAAGTCCAAGCCTGCCCAACCTCTCCCTATAACTGAGGCCCTCGAGTCCTGGCAGCAGGAAGGTACAACAGTATCATTTAAGAAGCACTTGGATAGGTACATGGAGGGGCGGGGCTTGGAGGGATATGGGCCAAATGCAGGAAGTTGGGACTACTTGGGTGGGCACCGTGGTCGGCGTGGACTGGTTGGGCCGAAGGGCCTGTATCCATGCTGTGTTAGTCTATGAGTGCATGATTCTATTGCCACTTTAGGACGGTGTGTTTGGGGGTGTAGGGAAATGGGATTCTAATCATAGAACATAGAACAGTCCAGCACGGGACAGGCCATTCAGCCCATGATGTTGTGCCGATCTTGATGCCAATTTATACCAACTGTCCTCTTCCTCTGTATCATCCACATCCCTCCATTCCCTTCATATTCATGTGTCTATCTAAAAGCCTTTTAAACTCCATCAAACTGCCTGCTTCCACTACTACCCCCGGTAACCCATCCCATGCACCTACCACTCTCTCTGTAAAAAATTTGCCCCTGACGTCCTCTTTAAACTTCCCTCCTCTAACCTTAAAAGCATGTCCTCTGGTGTTCGACATTACTACCCCGGGCATAAGATTCTGACCGTCTACCCTATCTATGCCCCTCATAACTTTGAAAACCTCTATAAGGTCTCCCCTCAGCCTCTGACGTCTAGGGAGAACAACCCAAGATTGTCCATCCTTTCCTTATGGTTCAAGCCCTTTAATCCATCATTGTAACTCAGTACACCTACACTAGGGACTAACTCCATGTACCAGAAAGCAGTGATTGTTAACACAGGGCTCTCCCCAGTCCTCTGGCATCTATTTGTATGGGCTGTCAATATAATCTTCAAAATTTGAACTGGATCCCAAAATAAATATCAAGCTGAGATTTTCAGTTTAATTTTTGTAACACAGAGTGAAATTTTGTTGAAAATCTTGGTAGATCCCTCTCGAGCTCTGAGAGAGAATTGTGCCTCACTTTTCATCTTATTCAAGGTTTCTCTCATTTACGATAACTTTCATTTGTCAACACTTTCAATATAGTAAAAGATCCCAAAGAGCGTTAGCAGAGGAAAACTGATGGTGCACCAGTTAACAAGATATTAAGACAGGTGGGTCATAGCTTGGTCATAGGGTTGGTTATAGGGGGTTTGAAAGAGAGCCTCAGTCATAGAGTCATACAGCACCAAAATGGGCCCTTTGACCCAACTGGTCCATACCAACCTAAGTGAGTCATGTTTGCCTCCGTTTGGCCTATATCCCTCTAAACCTTTCCTATCCATGTACCTGTCCAAGTACCCTTTAAATGTTGTTAATGTACCTGCCTCAACCTCTTCTTCTGGCAGCTTATTCCATATACTGACTACCCTCTGGGTGAAAAAGTTGCCCCTCAGGTTCCTACTAAATCTCTTCCCTCTCACCTTAAACCTATGGCCTCTAGTTCTTGACTCCCCAACCCTGGGAAAAAGACTGTGCACATTCACTTTATCTATGCCCCTCATGATTTTATACACCTCTATAAGATCACTCCTACACTCCAATGTAAACAGTCCCAACCTGCTGAACCTCTCTCCATAACTCAGTCCCTCGAGTCCCGGCAACATCCTTGTAGATATCCTCTGCACTCTTTCCAGCTAACAGTCACAGAGAGAGATCGTAGTTGTTCTCCTCACAACAGAGCAGAGATTTGTCAGAGGTCTTCAAAAGTAGAATGGGCTTTGATAGAATAAAAACGGATCTTTTCAGTAACCAAAGGATGGAGAGTGGATTGATTGGATTGCTCTTTCAAAGAGAGAGCAGCAACGCAAAGGGCTGAATGGTCTCCCCCTGAATCATGAAGTTCCATGGATCTGGCAATGTTACCTCAGGGAAGTTGCAGCTGGGTTGTTTGCCATTGCAGACTGCTGTTTCCAAGTCCAGACTGTAGTTTGAGAATGAATTGACAATGTGACAGGCATTGACATTACTAGGGGTAGTGTTGAACTCTTTGGCCACACAGCTCCGTAGATCCTGGGTGTTGCAGACAAACTGGAAGAAAAATAACCAAAGTGTTAAAGAAATCTGCATATACTTAAGGTTGGGACTCCCCATGTTGTACTCCCTCCCTCCTAACCCTTCCCCTCTCCTTGTGGGGCACAATGCCTCGGTAACTGGCAATCTTTGCCCTGTTTGACCCAAGATGGTATCTGTAATTACGTGCTCAATATTACTGCTTGTGGAGACACAAGCTAACCCTTTCTCCTTCCCCTCCCTCGCCCTCACAACCTGCCCCTCACCCACACCTTCCTCCCTCTGGTTCCCCACTTCCTTCCCTTTATTCCATGGTCCACTGCTATCAGATTCCATCTTCTTCAACCCTTTGCCTCTTCTACCTATCACCTCCCAGCTTCCCACATCATTCCTACCCCCACCACCTACCCAACTCTCCCCCTCACCTGGATTCACCTATCACCCGCTAGCTCGTGCTCCTCCCCCTCCCCCCACTCTTTTACTCTGGCTTCTGCCCTCTTTCTCATGAAGGGTCTCGGTTCAAAACATCGACTGTTCATTTCCCTCCATGGATGTTGCTTGACTTGCTGAGTTCCTCCAGCATTTTGTTTTGTGTGTTGCTCCAGATTACTGCTTGTGTTGGCTGTTGTTGAACAAGAGAAATGTGGGTGCAACTTCACAAGTTATTCCTTTTTCTGAATTTTTTTATCTACTTTGTAACTTATAGTGATTTTATGTCTTTGCACTGTACTGCTGCCGCAAAACAACAAATTTCACGACATATAAGACAACGATGATAAAACTGATTCTGAAATGTCTCTGGGTGGGTTCCAGTAAATGATGGATTGTCCTTGGGCTAGGGGTAGAACCACTGAAGGGTTAGAGTGGAGATACAGTGAGGCCATTCAGCCCATCATGTCTGCACCAGCTCTCTACCAGAGCAACTCATTATTTTGAACCACCAGCTCTTTCTGCATAGCCTTGTAAATATTTCCCCCACAATATATTTATCCAGCTTCGCCTTGGCCACATTGGAACCTGCCTCCACCACATCTGCAGACAGCTGGTTCTAGATTCCAACCACACACTGTGTGAGAAAGTTTTGCTCACACCACTAGTAATTCTCTTCTCCTTTATTTTATACCTGTGACCTCTCGCCTTGTACTTCTCCACCAAAGGGAATAGCCTCCCACTATTCACTCTGTCCAGATCCCTCATCATTTTATATATTTCTATTGTTTCTCTTCAAAGCATCCAGTGTCAGCCTCTTTAATCTAACCTTGTAATTGTTGCCCATCTTCCCAAGAACCATTCTTCTCAACCTTCTCTGGACCCTCTCTAATGTCTTCACATCCGATAACATAGAACACAGCAGAACTTAGAACAGTGCAGCATAGGAACAGGCCCTTCGGCCCATGATGTCTGTGCTGACCATAATGCCAGATTAAACTGAACCACTTCTGCCTGCACATGACCCATATCCCTCCATCCCCTGCATGTTCATGTGCCTACCTAAAAGCCTCTTGAACGCCACTATCGCATCTGCTTCCACCACCCCTGGCAGCGTGTTCCAGGCACCCACCACTCTCTGTGTAAAAAGCTTGCCCCACACATCCCCTTTAAACTCTCCCCCTCTCACTTTAAAGCCACTGCCTGCATCAGTACTAAATAGCAGATTATTTGGTCATTCTCAGGGGATTTGTGGGATCTTGCTGTGCTGGAATTGGTTGCGGTCATTCCTACAGTACAACAGTTACCACACATCACAGCTGCTTAATTGGCTGAGCTGTGCTGTAGGGTATCCTGCAAGACAGTGTGTACATCCAAGCCTTCCTCCCTCTAAGTACTGGCAACATCCCATGAATGAATGAAACATTCCAGCAGACTCAGTGCTGTCGCAGGTGTAACTTGCTCCAGCTTCGGATTGGTGGGTGAATTGTAAATTGCCTCTGGTGTGCAGGCAAGTGGTACAATATTGTGGGAGTTGATGGGACTTGGGAAGAATAAAAAGGGTTTTGTGTACAATTAGTGAAAAATGGGTGGTTGATGGTCAGTACAAACCCAGTGCGCTGAAGGGCCTGGTTCCAATCTGCATGATTCTATGACTCTACCCTGGATCTGACAATGGGGTGTCTCTTATCCACTGGATACATTGGGATTATGTCTGTTGCAAACATACAGCCAGCTTCTATCCTGCTGTTATGACTATTGAACGGTCCCCTACTACAATAAAATGGACTCTTGACCTCACAACCTACCTCGGTATGACCTTGCACCTTACTGTCTGCCTGCACTGTACTTTCCCTGTGACTGTAACACTTCATTCTGCATTATTGTTTTCCCTTGTACTACCTCAATGCACTGCTGTAATGAAATGATCTGTATGGATGGCATGCAAAACAAAGTTTTTCACTGTACCTCGGTACATGTGACAATAATAAACCAATTTACCAGTTTATTTACCATCTCTACTTACCATGTTGACAAAGGCAGACAGGAAGACCAGCGAGATGGTGAAGACCCCAACGATGGTGCTGTTCATCTTTGACTGGACGATCTTCTTTGACAAGAGCTGCAGTGGGACAGGGAAGAGCTGGGGCAAAAGAAAGATGAGGAGCTCAGTCAACTGAGACAGAAGCAACAGATAGCTATGCACAGCTTTAATTAATAATGTTAAAGAAATTTGTTTCTTTACAACAGCAAAATTAGTCATCACCCAACATGATCACAAGATCTAATTAAAACAGAGAAACTCTGATTTATTGACCTTTAGTGACCGATTTGCTGGAACATAACAAAAATGGGCGTGGGATTAGGCCCACCACGGCTGATCCAATCTCAGGCTCCACACCACTTTGATGATCTACCTCCATATCCCTTAAATTCCTTGTAGAGGGTGGCACAGTAGTGTAGGAGAATGGCACAGTAGTGTAGCGGTTAGCGTAATGCTATTACAGCGCCAGTGACCCGGGATCAATTCCACTGCTGTCTGTAAGGAGTTTGTACGATCTGCATGTGTATGTGTGGGTTTCCTCTTGGTGCTCTGGTTGCCTCCCATATTCCAAAAGACATACAGGTCAGGAGCTGTGGGCATGCTATGTTGGCACCAGAACAGTGGCGACACTTGCGGGCTGCCCCCAGCACATTCTCAGTAACGCAAAAAGACGCATTTCACTGTGTGTTTCAATATACATGTGACTAATAAATAAATATCTTATCTTATCTCCAGTTCAAATATCTGTCAATCACCATCTTGAATATATTATGTGACTCTGTCTCCACACTGTGCAGTTGAGAATTCCAAAGAACCATTATTCTCAGAGAGCAGAAATTTCTCCTAAGCTCCACCTTAAACGGTTGACCCCTTATTCTTAAAATAGTTCTAGATGTAGGTGGCAGGACCCTAAGGGGCATTGATGTACAGAGGAATCTTAGGGTGCAGGTCCATAGCTTCCTGAAAGTGGCAACACAATTGAATAGGATGGTAAAGAAGATGTACGGCAGACTTGCCTTCATCAGTCAAGGTGTTGAGTATAAAAGCTGGCAAGTCATGTTGCAGCTGTGTAAAACTTTGATTAGGACACACTTGGAGTGTTGTGTGCAGTTTCTGGTTGCCACACCACAGGAAGGATGTGGAGGCTTTGAAGAGGGTGCAGAAGAGGTTCACCAAGATGCTGCCTGGATTAGAGGGCAGTAGCTATAAGGAGAGGTTGGACAAACTTGGGTTGTCTTCTTTGGAGTGTCAGAGGCTGAGGGAAGACCTGATGAAGTTTATAAAATTATGAGAGGCTTAGATAGGATAGATGGTCAGAGTCTTTTTCCAAGGATGGAAATGTCAAATACTCGAGGGCACAGGTTTGAGTGAAATATCCTCTCAGCATCAACCCCATCCATCCCCCTCAGAAACAGCTCTTGCTCCACCCCTTCCCCCACCTTTTTATACTGGCTAGCTCCCCTCTTCCTTTCCAGTCCTGATGAACAGTCTCAACCCAAAACGTCGACTGTCCATTTCGCTCCATAGATGCTGCCTGACCTGCTGACTTCCTCCAGCATTTTGTGTGTTGCTCCAGATATCCAGCATCTGCAGTCTCTTGTGTCCCCTCAGAATCCAATATCTTTCAATAAGATCACCTCTTGTTTTTCAGTAAGGACAAGCCCAACATACTCAATGTTTCTTCGTGTGTCAAACCAGGAATCAACCTAGTGAATCTTCTTCAGTGTAACTATATCACTCCTTAAATATTCATACCAAAACTTTTTGCAGTACTACAATGGTGAGAAGTTGACTACAGTGGTGCAGCTGCCTCACAGCCCCAGAGACCAGGGTTCAATCCCGACCTCTGTCGCTCTGTGTGTGTGAGTGTGTGTGTGCCACAAAACATCACAGGCACATAGCATCATATAATCAGCACAGTTTTGGGGCAGGCACAGTAGTGTAGAGGTTAGCGCAACACTAATACAGCGCCAGCGACCCGGGTTCAATTCCCGCCGCTGTCTGTAAAGAGTTTGTACGTTCTCCCCATGTCTGCGTGGGTTTCCTCCGGGTGCTCCGGTTTCCTCCCATATTCCAAAGACGTACGGGTTAGGAAGTTGTGGGCATGCTATGTTAGCGCCGGAAGCGTGGCGACACTTGCGGGCTGCCCCCAGCACACTCTACACAAAAGGTGTGTTTCACTGTGTGTTTCAATGTACATGTGACTAATAGAAATATCTTATCTTATCTTTAGGCATCAAAACTACCCTAGATTTTTACTCTACACCATTCGCAAAAAAGACCAATTTTCTGTTAGCGATCCCAATTGCTTGTACCTGTGCATACTAACCCTTTGCGTTTCATGCACCAGGACCCAGATCGCTCTGTATTACAACATTTGTAGTCTCACTCACTGAAATAATATTTTTTTCCCACTCTTCTTCCCAAAATGGATAACTTGGCATTTTCCCACATTATACTCCACCTGCCAACTTCTTGCCAACTTAACTTTTACATACCCCATTGCAGGGATCTCTCTCCCTATCCCTTTTACATTAGATATAAATTATTTCCTTTGCTGGGGGAGACCAGAACGAGGGTGCATAATCTTATTCAGAGTGTTGGTGATATCAGGAACCTCCTCTTCACACAACTGGGGAGTGTTGCCCACAAAAAGCTGGGAGATCGACTGAGAATTTCAAAACTGATAGATTTTCACTCAGGAGAGGTTACGGAAGCAACGTGGATAGTTTTTTCAAAGACTTAATTGATGCGGGTTGCTGGAGAAGCCAGCTTCTATTGCCCAAATCCCAATTGCCTTTGAACTGACTGGTTTGCAGGGATATTCCAGGAACAGTAATTATTTTGCCTAGAGACATACATTGCTCCAAATGACCGAGTCCCTTCCCGGAACTAACCCAGTGGACATGTTGTGCTTGTACGAGAAGCAAGTTTCACGATACCATTACTGATGCTAGTTTTACTGACTGGACCTGGTAGGCTGAATGGCCTCCCACTGTTCTGTAATTTTCTATAATTCCAGAAAAGGTGTTTGGCACGCTTGCCTTCATCGGTCAGGATAATGAGTATAGAACTAATGAGTATACGCTACGCAAAAAGATGCATTTCACTGTGTGTTTCAATATACATGTGACTAATAAAGAAATCTTATCTTAGAAGTTGGGACATCATGTTACAGTTGTACAAGACGTTGGTAAGGCCACATTTGGAGAATGCATACAGTTCTGGTCGCCCTGCTACAGGAAGAATGTCATTAAACTGGAAAGGGTGTAAAAAAGATTTATGAGGATATTACTTGAACTGGAGGAATTGGGTTATGAGGAGAGGCTGAATAGGCTGGGACTTGTTTCCCTGGAGCATAGGAGGCTGAGGGGTGATCTTGTAGATGTTTATCAAATCATGAGGGGCACAGATAAAGTGAATAGCCACAGTCTTCCTTAGATAAGATATCTTTATTGGTCACATGTACAGTGAAATGCATCTTTTGCGTAGAGTGTTCTGGGGGCAGCCCACAAGTGTCGCCACTCTTCTGGCGCCAACATAGTATGCCCACAGCTTCCTAACCCGTACATCTTTGGAATGTGGGAGGAAACTGGAGCACCTGGAGGAAACCGGAGCACCCAGAGGAAACCCACACAGATACGGGAGAACGTACAGACTCCTTATAGACAGCAACCGGAATTGAACCCTGGTCACCAGTGCTGTAATGCGTTACAATAACCGCTACACTACCGTGCCTACTTACTGGGTAGGGTAGGGGTCCAAAACTACAGGGCATAGGTTTAAAATGAGAAGGGAAAGATTTAAAAGAGATCTGAGGGGCAACTTATTCACGCAGAGGGTGGTGGATCTCTGGAATGAGTTGCCAGAGGAAGTGGTTGAGGCAGGTACAATTACGATATTTAAAAGACATTTGGACAGGCTCATGGATCGGAAAGTTTTAGAGTGTTATGGGCCAATCGCAGGAAAATGGGACTAGCTCAGTTAGGCAACTTAGTTGGCATGGATGAGTTGGGCTGAAGGGCCTGTTTCTGTGCTGTATAACTCTATGACTCTAGAATAACCGAACTTCCAGCAGGGGGGGACCTGAACTGAGTCCCTTGGTTCCTTTAGCTCTTCCAGATCATTAGCACTGGAACACGGTTACTGCACTATGTTAGTCCTCCAGAAGAGTTAATCTAACTGAGTGGTGGGAGTGGTTTGCATGGTTGAATAAGCTTCTATTCCTACGTTCCCATGTTTGTTTCAGTAAAATGAAATAAAACAAGATCACCAGTGACAGTGTTAATCCTTTCTGTTCCTCCTGACATTGGTGAGACACAAGGATGAGTGATTTCGGAGAACTCCAAGGGTGATTAAGCAAGCTGTGGATCCAACTGTGCACTGTGACAACTGTGACAGGGAAAGCCACTGAGAAGTATAATGAGCAGGAGATGGGGAATTGTCTGAAATGACCCAGCACTAATGCAATTCACTGCAGGAGCGAAGCCTTTCTCAAAGGAAGAGGCAAATTGGCTGCTCTTAAACCACAAAGTAAGGAGTCAAAAAAATAATTGAGAGAGGAGCAGGTTGGGGAAAAGTTTCACAGCAGAGTGGCCTTTGTTGAATATGTTAATTCATCATTATGCCTGGAGTGCATTGCCTGATAGGGTGGTGGAGGCAAATTCACTGAGGGCTTTTAAGAGGGGCTTGGATGGGCACATGAATGAGAGGAAAATGGAGGGATACGGGCATTCTGTAGGTAGGAGGGAATAGCTATGTCAGCACAACATTGTGGGCCGAAGGGCACGGTAGTGTAGCGGTTAGCATAACGCTATTACAGCGCCAGAGACCTGGGTTCAATTCTGGCCACTGTCTGTCAGGAGTTTGTACGTTCTCCCCGTGTCTGCGTGGGTTTCTTCTGGGTGCTCCGCTTTCCTCACACATACCAAAGACATACGGGTTAGAAAGTTGTGGGCGTGCTATGTTGGTGCTGGAAGCGTGGCGACACTGGCGGGCTGCCCCCAGAACACTCTACACAAAAGGATGCATTTCACTGTGTGTTCCAATGTACATGTGACTAAAAAAGAAATCTTATCTGTGCTGTACTGTTCTATGTTCTATCATTAGTTGTTTATAAATTGATACTGATGTCCTGTGCCAATAAAAATATAGTAGTCCAGTGTAAACCAGGGATAAAAATTAAAAGAAAAACTGCAAATGCTGGAAACCTGGAATAAAAAGAGAAGGTGTCGGAAACACCGAGAGGTGGTGGGTATACGGAACGAGCTGCCAGAGGAAGTGGCAGGTAAAATAACAACATTTAAAAGACATTTGGACAGATATATTGGTGGGAAAGGTTTAGAGGGACACGGACCAAATGCGGGTAAATGGGACTAGCTCAGATGGGCACCTTGGTCGGCATGGACAAGTTGGGCCGAAGGGTCTGTTTCCATGCTGTATGACTCCATGAATCAGTGTATTCCCTCTATTATATTGCTCCAAAGATATTAAATTGGCTGTTAAACCCTCAGGGTCACCATTCTGTGTCTTTGCTTTTCGTTTTAAGTGAGCAGAGAATTGGAAAAACATCTGGAGAACACATGTTTAATGTAACTTGGACTATCCCTTTACTGGCAAACACACCTATTGTGCAGTACTTCTTTTTTTAGACCCAGGTACCAATGACTCATACTGCAGTCTGTGTTTATGTAACCTTTATTACTAATTCAGAATAAGTGATCTTACCATGAGAGGAGTTGTTCTAAACAAGTAGCAAAATGTGACCAGAGTCCACATATATTTAATCACCGTGGCTTAACTCATGACATCAGTTCTTTGATTAGCTGCTATTTTGTTGAGTTGAATTAAGTTGTAAGTTCATTCCAATTGCATCAGTTGGTTGCTTTGATTGGTCACATCTAGCAAGTGGTTGTAGCTACAGATAACAACACCACAAACAAACTTGAAAATGCCACTGGAATGTTCTGTTGAACACAAGGTATGAAAGAGCTGAGCTTCTGCCTGAATGGTTATAGTGACCTACACATGGTTAAATGACACAGGATTATGGAGACCAGGGGTTTGAAAAGGGTTGCATTTGGGCCAGGATATAGCTGCAGTATTATGAACAAACTCAATACTATATTCTGCATTCTGCTTTTTTCCCTTTTATATTGCCTCGATGTACTGAAGTATGGAACGATCTGTCTGGATGGCAAGCAAATAAAAAGCTTTTCAATGTATCTCAGTACATCTGATAACAATAAACCAATTACCAATTGCCAACTGGTATTGTAAAGATGGAACTCATGCAGTTAAAAAGAACTGGATTTTTTTCCCAAATAAAAACTTTATTTATACAGCACGGTGACAGGCCCTTCCGGCCCAACGAGCCCACCCCGCCCAGTTACACCCATGTTAACCTACTAACCCATTCGTCTTTGGAATGTGGGAGGAAACCGGAGCACCCAGAGGAAACCCACGCAGACACGGGGAGAACATACAAACTCCTTACAGACAACTGCGGGAATTGAACCCTGATCACTGGCACTGTAATAGCATTACACTAACCGCTACACTACTGTGCCTTTATATGGTGTCTTTCCTGACCTCAAGGAATATCAAAATCAAAACAGCAATTTTTAGGCATAGATCAAGAACTCCAAGAGGGTTTACTTAGGAAAGCTTACACCAGGAAAGCTGGCATTTTGTGCCCATTCTAACTGCCCTCACAGAGTCCACCACAGTGGTGGGTCTGGAGTCACGTATATCCAAGATTGGGTCAGGATGGTAGACTTTCATCCCTGAAGGATAATAGTGAAGCAGACGAATTTTTGCAAAGAAAAATCCAAGAGTCATACAGCACAGAAACAGGCTCAATAGCTCACAGAGCCTGTGCCAACCATCAAGAACTCATTTACACGAATACTACCTTAATTCCATTTTTTTATTAGAGTCATAGAGTCTCAGAGTACTACAGCTCAGAAGCAGGCCCTTCGGCCCATCTAGTCCATGCCACCTGACCTTCTGCCTAGTCCCACCTACACCCGGACCATATCCCTCCAAACCTCTCCCATCCATGTACCTATCCAAACTTCTCTTAAATATTACAACTGAACCCGCATCCACCACTTCTGCTGGCAGCTCGTTCCACACTCACACCACCCTCTGAGTGAAGAAGTTTCTCCTCAGATTCCTCTCAAATATTTCACCTTTCACCCTAAACCTATAACCTCAAGTTCTGGTCTCACCTGACCTAAGGGGAAAAGGCCTGCATGCATTCACCCTATCTATACATCTCATAATTTTGCATATCTTGATAAGATCTCCCCTCATTCTCCTGTGCTCCAGGGAATAAAGTCCTAAGCTATTCAACTATCCCTGTAACTCAGGTCCTCAAGTCCCAGCAACAACCTTGTAAGTTTTCTCTGAACTCTTTCAAGCTTATTGATATCTTTCCTGTAGGTAGGTGACCAGAACTGCACACAATACCCAAATTCAGCCTCACCAACATCTTGTACAACTTCAACATAACATCCCAACTCCTGTACTCAATGCCCTGATTTATGAAGGCCAAAGTGCCAAAAGCTCTCTTTATGACCCTATCTACCCGTGATGCCACTTTCAAGGAATTATGGACCTGTATTCCCAGCTCCCTTTGTTCTACCGCACACCTCAGAGCCCTACCATTCACTGTGTAGGTCTTACCCTGGTTTGCCCTCCCAAAGTGCATCACCTCACTCTTGTCTGCATTAAATTCCATCAGCCATTTTTTAGCCCATTTTCCTAGCTGGTCGAGATCACGCTGCAAACTTTGATAGCCTTCTTCGCTGTCCACTACGCCCCCAATCTTGGTGTCATCCGCAAATTTGCTGATCCAGTTTACCACGTTATCATTAATATAGATGACAAACAACAACGGATCCAGCACCGATCCCCGTGGCACACCACTAGTCACAAGCCTCCAGTCAGAGAGACAACCATCTACTACCACTCTCCGGCTTCTTCTGCTAAGCCAACGTTGAATCCAATTGACTACTTCATCCTGACTGCCAAGCGACTTAACCTTCTGGAGCAGCCTCCTATGCGGGACTTTGTCAAAGGCTTTGCTAAAGTCCATGTAGACAACATCCATCGCCTTTCCTTCATCAACTTTCTTGGTAACCTCCTTGAAAAACTCTATAGGATTGGTTAGACATGACCTACCGCACACAAAACCATGTTGACTGTCCATAATCAGGCCCTGTCTATCCAAATACTTATATATCCTGTCCCTTAGAACACCCTCCAATAATTTACCCACAATTGATGTCAGGCTCACCGGCCTAAAATTTCCTTGCTTATTCTTAGAACCTTTCTTGAACAATTCTCCCCACATTCTCACCAACTCTGCTCAGATTCCACCACTCACCTACATACGAGGGGCAAGTTACAGCGGCCAATTAACCCACCAACCTGGACATGTTTGGGAGGTGGGAGGAAACCAGACCACCTGGGGGAAACCCACAAAGCCACAGGGAGAGTATGCAAGCTCCACACCGACAGCAGCCGAGGTCAGGATTGAACGTGGGTCGTTGGAGCAGATATGGGGTGTGTTTTATGGAGATTCATATTCATAACCCTGGATCATTAGTCCAGGCTTCCGGATGCTAGTTCAGTTACGTAATCACTGGGCCACCTTACCCAATACATTCATGCAGAAACATTCATTCTTGTTATCGAATCCTTTCATGGTCCCATCTCTCCTCACCGCAACCATCATCCAATTGTGGATCAAAACCAGAAAATGCTGAAAACACTCAGCTGATCAGACCTGAAACATTAACAGTTTCTCTCTCCACAGATGCTGTTTGGCCTGCTGAGTGTTTTTGTGTCTTATTTCAGATTTCTAGCATCTGCGATTTATTGATCTCCAATTCTGGGCCCCTAATCATCACCTTTAGGATACTCCTTTAAAACCACTGAGCTGCTACACAAATGGATTTACAGGAGTATGAATTGTTGGTGGCATGGTAGTGTAGCGGTTAGCGTAACGCTATTACAGCGCCAGTGACCCGGGTTCAATTCCGGCCGCTGTCTGTAAGGCGTTTATACATTCTCCCCGTGTCTGCGTGGGTTTCCTCCGGTTTCCTCCCACATTCTAAAAGCGTACAGGTTAGGAGCTGTGGGCACGCTATGTTGGCACCAGAAGAGTGGCGACACTTGTAGGCTGCCCCTCAGCACATTCTCAGTAATGCAAAAAGATGCATTTCACTGTGTGTTTCTTTGTACATTTGACTAATAAATAAAGATCTCATTTTAATATCTTAAATGCTGACTATTAACCTTACCTATGCCCCTCATGATATTAAAAACCTCTATAACGTCACCCCTCAGCCTCCTCTAGGGAAAACAGACCCGGTCTATCCTTAGAACTCAAGCCCTCCAATCCCAATCACATCCTTGTGAATATTTTCTGCACCCTTTCCATAGCTCAGCAACACCCTTTCTATAGCTACAGAGTTTATGTGAAAAAAAATAACTGGATAAATGCAAAGTACAAAAGAAACAACAAATTTTGTCAACGTTGCCAAGGGTTCACCTCACAGAAGTTCGCGATATGTATGGTGTTCTGGGAATGCCACCACTCCCTAACACGGGGGTGTACTGCAACAAATTACAATTTTTCAATTACTTGCTCAAGGAAAGGAAGGAATTTGCAAATTTGTGCTCAGTTCATGCACTCAGTCTGAACTTTCACTCACACAGAGCCAGAAAGCAATCGTAATTTTAACTGATTAGTTGAAAGGACACAATGTCAGTGAAACAGATCCACTCCTTAAATAACAAACCCAATGCTTGACATTTCCCTTATCTGATGCAAGGTCATTCATCCGAAACATTGGCTTCTTTTCTCAGCACACAGAGCCTCCTGACTGCTGAGCAGTTCCAGTCTTTCCTGTTTTTATCTCAGATTCCCTGCATTAGTAACGTTTTGCTTTCGTTACCTGAACACATGCACAGTTTCCATGTCCTCATTTGACAAATGATACGAAGTGAACAGGCAACTTGGGGAAAAAAAGGGGGGCTACAGAAATGAGAGTGAAGATCTTTGCCTTAGAAATCCCAAGGGGAGGGCAATGGAACATGAAACCTAGAAGGGCTTTGGGTAACTCACTGACAACGATCTCTGCTTGTATGCATGGGTGACACAGTGGCGCAGCTAGCAGAGCAGCTACCTCACAGTGCCAGAGACCTGGGTTCAATCCTGACTTCGGGTGTTTGTGTGGAGTCTACACATTCTCCCTGCGACTGTGGGTTTTCTCCAGGTACTCCAACTTCCTCCTACATGGAACAGCATAGGAACAGGCCCTTCAGCCCTTGATGTTGTACTGAACTAATTAAACCAGTAATTAAATGCCTAACTAAACTAATCCCATCTGCCTACACAAGGTCCATATCCCTCCATTTCCCACACATCCATGCACCTATCTAAGAGCCTCTTAAACACCTCTATTGTATCTGCTTACACCACCAACCTTGGCAGCACATTCCAGGCACCCTCTGTGTAAAAAAAACTTGCCCCGCACTTCCCAAAGACATGTGGGCTGGTAGGAATGTTGGTCATTGTAAATTACCCTTAGTGTGCAGGTTAGTGGTAGAATCTGGGGTGGGGGAGGGAGGTTAATGAGAAATATGGGGTGAATAAAAAATAGGATTAATTCAGGACTAGTGTAAATGGGTGGTTAATGGTCAATGCACCCTCGATGACTCTAAAACAATAAAAAATTTTGAAATGGAAAAACCTGCTGGATTGACAACTAAAGGAAAATAAATAATGACAATTTATGAGGTGGCTTTGACATAGCAACAGGCTCCCAGGGCTGCCACACAGGAGAAACAAAACTGGTCCTCAGCCACGTGTTGAGGTCTGACCAAAAGTGTGATAAAAGTGCTGGGTTTTAAGGAGGGTCTCAAAAGAAGACAGAGCAGCAAGGTTTAGGGAGGGAATTCAGAGAGCTATGGCCTTAACAGCTGAAGGCACGGCTGCCAACGTCAGGAGTGATTGAAATTCAGGTATGTTCGAGAGGTAGGAACTGCAGGAGTGCAGGGATCTCAGAGGGTTGTAGAGCTGCAGAGGGGGCTGTAAAGCTGCAGGACAGAGGCAGAGACAAGCCTATGGAAGGGTTTGGAGAGAAAGGTAAGGGCTTCAATACGAAGGTGGTCAAAGTGAGGGGTGGACTTGGAGGCAGGAAGTAGATATTTGATTTGCTGAGATAAGATATCTTTATTAGTCACATGTACATCGAAACACACAGTGAAATGCATCTTTTGCGTAGAGTGTTCTGGGGGCAGCCCGCAAGTGTTGCCACGTTTCCGGCACCAACATAGCATGCCCACAACTTCCTAACCTGTACGTCTTTGGAATGTGGGAGGAAACCGGAGCACCCGGAGGAAACCCACGCAGATATGGGGAGAACATACAAACTCCTTACAGACAGTGGCTGGAATTGAACCTGGGTTGCTGGCGCTGTAATAGCGTTACTTCAGGTAGATAACGTGGTGCCGAAGGCATATGGGATGCCTGCCTTCATTAGATGGTTTAAGCCACAGCTGGAATACTGGGTGCAGTTCTGACTGCTACGCTATAGGAAGGATGTGATGGCACAGGGGAGGATGTAGAGGAGGTTTGTCAGGATGTTGCCTGAGATGAAGGAGAGACTGGATAGGCTGGGTTTGGAGGAGGGGGGGGGACGCTGATAGGATAGACAGTAGGAAACTTTTCCTCTTAGCAGATTTAGAGCAAGGGTTAAGAAGTTTAGAGGGAATCTGAGGAAGAATTTTCTCACCAAGAGGGTGGTTGTAATCAGCAGCGCACTATCCCAGCGGGTGGTGGAGGCAGGGACTCTTGCAACATTTAGGTGTCTGGACAAACACTTGAGTCACAAGGCATGGATCAAGTGTTGGTAAATGTGATTAATATGGATGGGTACTCAATGGTCAACATGGACATGGTGGGCCAAAGGGCCTGTTTCTGCGCTGTGCTATTCTCTGACAATATTATAATTTAAACAAATCACAAGGGAAAATCATGAGGTTCACAAGAATGATCCCAGGAACGAAAGGCTTAAGATATGAGGAGCATTTGATGTCTCTGGGCCTGTACTCAGTGAAAAACTTGTCTTGCATACCGACCGTACAGGTCAATTCATTACACAGTGCAGTTACATTGAGTTAGTACAGAGTGCATTGAGGTAGTACAGGTAAAAACAATAACAGTACAGAGAAAGTGCAGTGCAATAAGGTGCAAGGTCACAACAAGGTAGATCATGAAGTCATTGAAACCTACCAGACACTGCGAGGCCTGTGTCTAAGTGTCTTTTAAATGCTGTTATTGTACCTGCCTCAACTACTTCCTCTGGATGCACATTCCATATACGCACCACCCTCTGCGTGAAGAAGTTGCCCTGGAGGTTTAAAGTGAGACCTTAAGGGTAACTTCTTCACGCAGAGGTCCTTTCTAAACTTTACCTCTCACCTTAAACCTCTTGCCTTTCGTTGCCTTTCCCTGGGAAAAAGACTGCATTCACACTATCTATGCCCGTCATGATTTTGTGCACATCTATAAGGTCACCCCTCAGTTTCCTACACTCAGGACTCTTGACCTTGCCTTGCACCTTATTGTCTACCTGCACTGCACCTTCTCTGTAGCTGTGATACTTTACTCTGCATTCTGTATTGTTTTTCCCTTGTACTACCTCATGCATCGTTGTAATGAAATGACCTGTATGGATGGCATGCAAAACAAAGTTTTTCACTGGACCTCAGTACAGGTGACAATAATAAACCAATTTAACAATTTCCAACTCCAGTGAATAAAGTCCTAGCCCGCACAACCTCTCCCTATAACTCAGGCCCTCGAGTCTTGACAACATCCTTGTGCTAGTTGAAGAATAAATATTTGTTTGGATACCGAGAGAATATCCCTGCCCTTCTTCAACAAGTACAATGGATCTCTAATGAGAGGATGGACAGTTAAATATCCTGTTCAAAAGATGCCCACCAGTTCAGGCCACCCCAAGCTCCTCCTGAATATTCACACTCTGTCTTTACAGTGGGATCCAACACCTCCTGATATAGAAGCAAGAGTGCCACCAATTGAAGCCTGGCCAATATTAACAGAGACAACCTGTGCTGGGAAAATAGATTATACTTAGAAACCTGAATACATGTGTAACTTAGGATTCTTTCACAAAGCACAGGTGATCTTCAGTAATTGCTAATGTCCCTTCACACACTTGTCTTCTCTTTACCACATTTCTCAGGCTTCCATGATGGCGAGGATGAGTAATGACTCAAATATTAGCTCCAGCTGTTCAGCTGGTGTCAAGGAGGTTGAATCTCAACTTACTGAAAAGCAAAAAGCTGCATATACTGTAAATCTGAAAGAAAAGCAAAGGTTGCTGGAAATCCTCAGCAGGTCAGGCAACACCTCTGGAGAGACAAACAGAATCAATGTTTCGGGTCAATGACCATTCATCAGAACCTTTCGCCTCAAGAGAGGTCATGGACCTTGAATGTTAACTGTTTTCCCCTTCACAGATGCTGTCTTATTTGCAGAATGATTCCAGCATTCGCTGTTTTTATTTGTGAAACTGGCCTAAGATAAAATTTCTTTATTAGTCACGTGTACATCGAAACACACAGTGAAGTGCATCTTTTGTGTAAAGTGTTCTGGGGGCAGCCCACAAGTGTCGCCACACCTCCGGCGCCGACATAGCATGCCCACAACTTCCTAACCCGTACATCTTTGGAATGTGGGAGGAAACCGGAGCACCCAGAGGAAACCCACGCAGACATGGGGAGAACGTACAAACTCCTTACAGACAGCGGCCGGAATTGAACCCGGGTCACTGGTGCTGTAATAGCGTTACGCTAACCGCTACACTACCGTGCCTGCCTAACCTGTACCCACTAACCTATCCTCTTGCAACCATGTAGGGTAATTGTTTGTACCAATTCACTCACACAATGTAAGTAAAACAGTTCATAGGGAGATATTTAGCCAGGAAGGAGCAATCAAAAAGGGATGGCACAGTGGCACAGCTGATCGAGTTGCTGCCTCATAGCTCCAGGTTCAATCCTGAACTCCGGTGCTGTCTGTGTGGAGTTTGCACATTCGACCTGTGACAGTGTGGGTTTCCCCCAGGTGCTCCAGTTTCCTCCCACATCCCAAAGATGTCTGGAATGGTAGGTTAGTTGGCTGCTGTTGATTGCCCCTGGTGTGTAGGAGCGGGAGAATTCACAGGAATGTGGGATACTAGGATACAAGGAAAATTAATGGGGGACTGGTCTGTGAGTGACATTAACTTGATGTGTCATCATTAAGAAATATATGGAAATCTAAATCTTGATCAAGGAAATAAAAGAGGCAGAGATGTTTTCAACCCAGGCCACCAAACAAGATGTAAGATGTTTATTAATTAGTCACATGTACATCGAAATACACAGTGAAATGCATCTTTTTACGTTACTGAGAAAGAATGTGCTGGGGGCAGCCCACAAGTGTTGCCACGCTTCCGGCGTCAACATAGCATGCCCACAGCTCCTAACCTGTATGTCTTTGGAATGCGGGAGGAAACTGGAGCACCCGGGGGAAACACACACAGACACGCAGGGAGAATGTACAAACTCCTTACAGACAGCGGCAGGAATTGAACCCGGGTCGCTGGCGCTGTAATAGCATCATGTAGTGTACAAATGTTTGGTGCAGACAGCCAAGACCATCTGAAGGACAGAATGGGGTCGAGGGACACAATGGCCTCCTTTTGTCACCTTGGTGCAGTGACAATGAAATGAATGCAAATTGGTCTAAAGGTGCAGTAACAAGAAGGAACTTAAAGTGTTAAAGAACCTTTCTCTACCTCAGGATATCTCAAAATACTATTCAGCAGTGTGATCACTGTTAAAAACATAATAAATAGGAGAGAGTTTAGGCCATTTGGCTCCTCAAGCCTTCTTTACCAGTCTATAAGATCATGGCTGATCTGATCTTCAGTAGGATGGATGGTAGTAGGACTGGAGGGCTTGAGTTATAAGGAGAAACTGGATAGGCTGGGACTGTTTTCCCTAGACTGAAGGTGTCTGAGGAGTGACCTATAGAGGCATATAAGATCATGAGGGGCCTAGATAAGGTGGATGGACGCAGTCTTTTTCCCAGGGTAAGGGGGTCTAAAACTAGAGCACATAGGTTTAAAGTGAGAGGGGAAAGATTTAAAGGGGCAAGTTTTTCACACAGAGGGTAGTGAGTATGTGGAATGAGCTTCCAGAGGAAGTGGTAGCGGTGGCTACAATTACAATATTTCGAAGATAATTGGACAGGTACACAGATAGGAAAGGTTTAGAGGGATATGGGCCAAATGCAGGCCAATGGTACTAGCTTAGGTAGGCATCTTGGTCAGCATGGAAGAGTTCGGCTGAAGGGCCTGTTTCTGTGCTGTATGACTCTAGGCAGGGCCCCAGGTAGTGTTGTAGAACTGAAGGACCTTGGAGTTCAAGTACATGATTCTCTGAAAGTGGAATCACAGGTAGACAGGGTGGCGAAGAAGGCTTTTGGCCTTCATCAGTCAGGGCATTGAGTATATAAATTGGGAGGTTATATTGCAGTTGTACAAGATGTTGGTTAGGCTGCACTAGGAGTATTGTGTTCAGTTTTGGTCAGGTGTGGTATTCCTGCTATAGGAAAGATTTCATTAAACTGGAAAGAATGCAGAAGAGATTTACAAGGATGTTGCCAGGATTTGAGGGACTGAGTTATAGGAAGAAGTTGGACAGGCTAGGACTTTTTTCCTTGGAGGGTAGGAGACTAGGGGCGATCTTATAGAGTTGTATGATGAAGGGTATAGATAGGGTGAATACACTCAGTCTTTTTCCCAGGGTTGGTGAATCAATAACTAGAGGGAATAGCTTTAAGGTGAGAGGGGAAAGTTTTGATAGGAACTCGATAGGCAACTTTTTTTACACAAAGGGTGGTATCTACGTGGAATGAGCTGCCAGAGGAAGTGGTTGAGGCAGGTACAATTACAACTTTTAAAAGACAGTTGGATAGGTACATGGATAGGAAAGGTTTAAAAGGTTATGGGCCAAACACAGGCAAATGGGACTAACTTAGATGGGCATCATGGTCGGCATGGATCAGTTGGGCCGAAGAGCCTGTTCCTGTGCTGTATGACTCTATGATTTGGCCTCAGCACCATTTACCTGCCTGGTTTCCTTGTAGTCCAAAAGTCTATTGGTTTAATCTTGAAAATGTTCAATGACTCTGCCTCCACAGCTCTATGGGACAGAGAAAAACCTCTGGATGAAGAAATTCCTCACCTCTCCCTTAAACTGGTGACCTCTTAACCTGAGACTGTTGCAGCAGAGGAGATTTACCAGCCAATTCACCCACAAGCTCCCACAAGCAGAGTGCAATAGAACAGAAAATCTGTTCTTACTTTGAGTGATGTTGAATAAGGGATATATATTGGCCAGGTCAATTAGAACTCCTTCAGACAACAGTCGTGGGACCGTTTACATCCATTCACAGAAGCACAAGGATTCCAACTTCCTGGCCCATTGACAGTTTAGCTGCCCCACCGTCCCAGCACCAGGATTATGCGCCTAGGTTCCGAGCATTTGGAGAGGAACTTGTAATCACTGCCTCAACATCTTTAGCTATTTGAACCTTCCTTCAAAAGAATGAAAAGCTTTATGTATGTTCTGGTAATTGAATGCTCACTTGCTGTTTATGGCTTGCTGCTTGCATTAGATTTCACTCATGAAGTGAATTGTTTTAAAATGCCTCCACTCCAGACTCAAGGTCACTCAGGCATTAAACTGCAGTGCACAGACAACACTTGCACATGTGCCAGTGCACATGTGCCAGAGGCCAGAGTTCTAAGTTTTTGTTAAATTGTTCACAAAAGCATACGAGAGGATGGGCCTTACACCAAACATCTGTTAGACAAGGGCTCTCCAACAGACCCCTGTTCCCAACACTAGTGCCCAAAACAAAAGGTACATAATGAGGCCATGGAAAACACAGATCACTTTTCTTATCTTCACCTCTTAGTGAAGGCAGGTATCAAATGACAAAATCCATAATAACCTCCACTACACCAGCACAGCCCTTGGCTATCTGAAGGAAAGAGTGTTTAAAGACCTTGTAAGTCAATATTCTGCCTGCCTGCCTCAATTCCATAAGATATAGGAGCAGAATCAGGCCATTAGGCCCATCGAGTCTGCTCCGCCATTCAATCGTGGCTGATTTTTGGTTTCATCCCCATTCTCTTGCCTTCTCCCTGTAACCCTTAACCCCCCTCACCAATAAAGAACCTATCAATTTCTGCCTTAAATACACCCAATGACTTAGCCTCAGATTCACCACCCTCTGGCTGAAGAAATTCCTCCTCATCTCAATTTTAAAGGGACGTCCCTTTATTCTGAGGCTGTGCCCTCAGATCCTAGACTCTGCTACTAATGGAAACATCCTCTCCACGTCCACTCTCTCCAGGCCTTTCAGTATCCGGTAGGTTTCAAAGAGATCCCCCCTCATCCTTCTGAACTCCATCGAGTACAGTGCCAGAGACATCAAACACTCCTCATATGTTAAACCTTTCATCCCTGGGATCATTCTTGTGAACCTCCTCTGGACCCTCTCCAGGGCCAGCACATCCTTCCTTAGATATGGGGCCCAAAATTGAATCGCAATTGATTATTGATTAATTCGGTGCTCAAGAGCAGTCATTCCAATTGGATATAAATATCTTTAATCCAAGGCCTGAAATAATGCTGTAATAATTGAGTAAATTGCCACAAAGTGTGTAGGT
This sequence comes from Pristis pectinata, assembly GCF_009764475.1. Taxonomy (NCBI): domain Eukaryota; kingdom Metazoa; phylum Chordata; class Chondrichthyes; order Rhinopristiformes; family Pristidae; genus Pristis; species Pristis pectinata. Next base: position 8,694,871 of record NC_067405.1, on the reverse strand, counting down.
GAGTGGTAGAATCTGGGATGAACTCCTGAGAGTGTAGGGAGAATAAAAGAAATGGGATTAGCGTAGGGTTAGCGTAATTGGGTGCTTGATGGTCACAAGACCAAAAGAGCAGAAGTAGGCCATTTGGCCCATCGAGTCTGCTCCACTACCTCACCATTGGTTAAACTATTCTCCCATCTAGCCCCAATTCCTGGCCTTTTCCCCATATCCCTTGATACCTTGACTAATTAGATACCTATCAACCTCTTCCTTAAACACCCCCAATGATCGGGCCTCCACAGCTGTATGTGGCAATGAATTCCATAAATCCACAACCCTCTGACTAAAGAAATTTCTCCTCATTTCTGTTCTAAATGGTCAGTAAAGACTCAGTGGGCCGAACGGCCTGTTGCCATGTTGTGACTCTGTAGAGCGGTCTGGGGAACTCAGAACTCGTTTAGTTGCTCACCTTAACGCAGCAGTAGATGGTGGAGACAAAGAGCACGCTGGCCAGAATCACCAAACAGGACAAGTAGAAACTCAGCATCAACACGGAGCTGCTCAGAGAGAAGGAAAGAACAAAAATCAGTCCTTGTAGACTCACACCACCAGTTGAGCCCTCACACTGCATGCAGAAAAAATCACAAATCATCTGGCTTTACTTTTCAACACTGCAAAAGAATTTGCCATTTCTTATCCACACTTGGAGACCCTCAGACTTCGAGCACCAGGAGTTGACACATCAGAGTTCTAAATACTTGGCTGTTGTAATGATTGTATTACCAGAAAGCTTAATGACACCCTGTCAGCCTCCCTCCCATGGGTGATTAACTGTTAACAATATATTCCACTCTTTTAACATGTTAAAAATCAGGATGGAATCGTGAAGACCATAAGGGTTTGGCAGAATGTGGTTCATATATCAAATGCTTTAACAGGAAGAGAATATCATATTCCTACCAGCTGTTCATTTCATGGAGGAACATTCCTTAATTTCCTCTTTTTTCCCGCTTCTCCATCTCCTTTCGATCCTCCTCCAGTCCTTCCATTTTTGCCTCCTTTCCCTTATAACCCCTCCAGCGCCGCCTCCCGTTCCTGGCCCCATCCACCCACTACACACACACACACACACACACACACACACACACACACACTTCACCCACAGGCTTCCCCCCACCCAATCTAGTTCTGGTTCCATCTGACATACACCTCTCCCCAGTGGTTCCCATTCTCACCTCTACTTATCAGAATCCAGCACTGGTAATCCTTTGTGTTCCTGCTTGTCTCCCTCCAGCGGCTGTCTCCAATCTTCACACTCCCCTCTCCCCCGTCTTGCTCCATCTGTTATTTTCCCCACTTTCTCCTCTCTCTCTTTGCCTCCATCTATCATCCACCTCCCAACTCCACCCCTGCTCCCCTCCCCTACCTGGCATCACCTGCCTGTCATCTTACACTCCTCCTCAGTCCACCGATCACCCTTCTCACCACTCCCCTCTCCTCTTTGTACTGGCCACCCCGCCTCTCCACTCTCAGTCCTGGTGCAGGGTTTCGACCCGAAATGTCGACAATTCCTTTCCTCCCACAGATGCTGCTCGACCCGCTGAGTTCCTCCAGCAGATTGCTTGTTGATCTCTTAATTTCTATCTGGGGCCCGGGTTACAAAAAGTCCTAGCTGCCAGAAAGCTGGTGCATTTCCAGATCCTTGTCCAGAAAGGGCCATGTCATCAAAGGGCAGTCAATCCACCCCCTCCCTCCCACGACCCTCCCCACTCAATTCCTCCCATTGAGGAGGCAGGGGGTAGTGTGTGTAAATGCTCAACTTCTGGTAAACAAGCACAAAAACGTACTGGGGCATAATGATTATCTGAATAGAGCAGATGAAGAGGAAGACCAGGCAGGAACAGGCTACGTAGGCACCAAATCGGTCATCCACCTCCTTAGAATACTGCAAGAGAAAGGAAAAAGTTGACAAACTCACAGTAACACGCAGCACAGAAGGGCATACCTCAGCTTCTCATGTTGGTGTTGGTTTTTTGGAGGAACAATTGCACCTCAACCCATTCCCCACCCATTCATCCTTGAACCAAGTTTTGCATTCACAATCCCCTCTCAGAATTATTCATGGAATCACCTTCCATCAACTTTCCAAATCCAATCATTCCAAATGAAAATTTCTCCTCTTCCTTATAGCGGTTAGCGTAACGCTATTACAGCGCCAGCGACCTGGGTTCAATTCCCGCCGCTGTAAGGAGTTTGTACGTTCTCCCCGCGTCTGCGTGGGTTTCCTCCGGGTGCTCCGGTTTCCTCCCACATTCCAAAAGACGTACGGGTTAGGAAGTTGTGGGCATGCTATGTTGGCGCCGGAAGAGTGGCGACACTTGCGGGCTGTCCCCAGAACACTACGCAAAAAGATGTGTTTCACTGTGTGTTTCGATGTACATGTGACTAATAAATAAATATCTTATCTTTCACATCCTTTTTGCTAGTGAAATTTTGGAATTCTCTAAGCCAGAGGGCTTTGCAGGCTCAGTCACTGAGTTCATTCAAAGTAGAGATGGATAGGTTTCAGGATATTGAGGGAATCAAGGGATATGAAGACAGTGCAGGGTGGCGCTGAGGTAGATCAGATATGACTTTGATGAATGGCAGACTATGGTCAAAGGACCGGATGACCTACTCCTGCTTCTATATCATCGAGTGATGGAGTTGAACAGCACAGTTACAGGGCCTTCAGCCCACTATGTCTATGGCAACCGCTGCACTTACTTACATCAATTCCCATTTACCCACATTCGGTCTGTAGTTTTAACAGGCACGGTAGTGTAGCAGTTAGCATAGCGCTATTACAGTGCCAGTGACCTGGGTTCAATTCCGGCCACTGTCTGTAAGGAGTTTGTACATTCTCCATGTGTCCATGTGGGTTTCCTCCGGGTGCTCCGGTTTCCTCCCACATTCCAAAGACGTACGGGTTAAGAAGTTGTGGGCATGCTATGTTGGTGCCGGAAGCGTGGCGACACTTGTGGGCTGCCCCAGAACACTCTATGCAAAAAGATGCATTTCACTGTGTGTTTCAATGTACATGTGACTAATAAAGAAATCTTGGAGATTGAGGAAATTGGCCTTGGGGATTCAAGTGCTTGTCAGGATGATTCCTAAACGTTGTAAGACTATCCCCCTCCACTGTCAATTGCTCCAACCACTCTCTCTCCCCACATATCCCTTCTAAACCTCTCACCTTAAACCTACGCCCTCTTGTTTTAGACACTCCCACCAAGGGAGAAAGATTCCTATTATCTGCGCTATCTATCCGCCTCCTAATTTTGTACACCTCTGTCAGGTCACCCCTCAGCCTCCTCCGCTCCAGGGAAAACCCAGCCCATCCAGTCTCTGCCTATGACTGAAATGCTCCAATCCAAGCAACATCCTGGTGAATCTCCTCTGCACCCTCTCCATCCAATCACATCCTTCCTACAGTGTGGCGACCAGAGCCGCACACAGTACTCCAGGTGTGGCCAAACCACTGTTTTAATGGTAATGGCTGCTTCAATGCTTTAAGGTAATGGGTGGGAAGTTCAAGGGAGATGTCAGAGGGACGTTTTTCACCCAGACAGTGGTTGGGGCATGGAATGCACTGCCTGGGGTGGTGGTGGAGGCTGATACGTTGGTCAAGTTCAAGAGATTGTTAGATAAGCATATGGAGGAATTTAAGATAGAGGGATATGTGGGAGGAAGGGGTTAGATAGTCTTAGGTGTGGTTTAAAGGGCAGCACAACATGGTGGGCCAAAGGGCCTGTATTGTTCTGTATTGTTCTATGCTTCAACATAGAATAGTATAGCGCAAGAACAGGCCCTTCAGCCCACCATCTCTGTGCTGACCACGATGCCAGATTAAACTAATCCCATCTACAAGAGGCTGTAGATGCTGGAGATCTGGAGCAACACACAAAGGACCTGGAGCAACTCAGCGGGTCAGGCAGCATCTGTAGAGGGAAATGAACAGTCGACGTTTTGGGTCAAGACCCTCCACCAGGACATCCCCGTTTATATTCTACGTCAGGGCTGATGAATGTGAGCATCGCTCATGCCCTCTTCACCATGTTTGTATGAAGCAGCATCTAATTGGCAAGTGTCCACCGGTCTGTCTGGATGAGATGTACATAGATGGAGATGAATGAATCCAGAGAGAACAAAGACCTGCGGGGAACCATGAGGTGTAGAATACTGCAGATGTCAGAAACCTGATATAAAGGAGAATGGTGGAAATACCCAGAAGGCCAGTCAGCATCTGTGGCTTCTCTCTCCACAGACGCTGCCTGACCCTATATTTTGATTTTGTTTCAGATTTCCACCTTCTTTTTGCTTTCTGGATTACTATTTTCGTTCATTCCCACTTCTCTTCCGGGAATAAAAACAGAAATGCTGGAAATACTCAGCGGGGTCAGGCAGCATTCATGCAAAGATTAACAGTCAAACGCTCAGGTCTGGGACCCTTCTACGGAACATGAGGAAAGGTCTGGACTTGAAAGGTTAACTCTGTTTCCCTCTCCACAGCTGCTGCCTGACCTGCTGAGTGTTTCCAGCATGGTTTTTATTTCTGATTTCCAGCATCTACAGTTTTTGACTTTCCTTCTCAGGACTGCCCCAAGTGAAGAAGTTAGGTGCCTCTCTCTGACGAGGTTCCCATTTATCTGCCGAGCTCACCCTCAATGGTTTCTGTTTCCCTTCTTATCTTTGATCTGCTTAAGTCTTCAGGGGAAAGCCTGAGTGACATGGGGATGGTTGGAAGAAGAGGTGTCAAAAACAAAAGGGCATAGGTTTAAGGTGAGAGGAAGGAGTTATAAAGGGGACTTGAGGCAGAGGAGGTGGCAGAATCAGATACAATCACTACATCTAAGAGGCAGTTCCACAGGCACTTTAATTAGATTTAGATTTCTTTATTAGACACATGTACATCGAAACACACAGTGAAATGCATCTTTTGCATAGAGTGTTCTGGGGGCAGCCCACAAGTGTCGCCACGCTTCCGGCGCCAACATAGCATGCCCACAACTTCCTAACCCGTACGTCTTTGGAATGTAAGGCATACAAGGATAGAGTCCTAAAATGGGATGGGCAAAAAGGTCGGTATGGACATGGTGGGCTGAAGGGCCTGTTTCTGTGTTGTATGAATCTCCAGAACAGTACAGTCAGAGGACAGGCCCTTTGACCCACGATGTCTGTGCCGAACATGATGCCAAATTAAACTTAATCTCTTCTGCCTCCACAAGATCCATATCCCTCCATTCCCTGCATATTTGTGTGTCTATCTAAATGCCTCTTAAACACTACTATCGCATCTGCTTCAACCACCACCCCGGCAGCCCGTTCCAGGCACCCACCACTCTCTGTGTAAAAAAACTTGCCCCGTATATATCCTTTAAACTTTCCCCCACTCACGTTAAATGAACGTCCTCTAGTATTTGAGTAGCAGAGTACAGGGTATAAAAGTAGAAAGGTGGATGGGCTAAAGTGCATTTACTTAAATGCAAGAAGTATCAGGAATAAGAGTGATGAACTGGGAGCTTGGATAAGCTCATGGGACTATGATATTGTGGCTCTTGCAGAGACTTGGCTGTCATCAGGCAGGAATGGATATTGAATATTCCTGGATTTCAGTGTTTTTAAAAGGGATACAGAGGCGGCAGATGAGGAGGAGGGGTGGCGATACTGGTCAGGGACACTATTACAGCTGCAGAAAGGGTGGATAATGTAGAAGGATCCTCTCTAGAGTCAGTACGGGTGGAAGTTAGGAACAAGAAAGGAGCCGTTACTCTCCTGGGAGTATTCTATAGGCCCCCCGGCAGCAGCAGGGATACTGAGGAGCAGATCGGGAGGCAAGATTTTGGAAAGGTGCAAAAATCACAGGGTTGTTATCATGGGAGACTTCAACTTCCCAAATGTTGATTGGCACCTGCTTAGTGCCAAAGGTGTAGATGGGGCGGAGTTTGTTAAGTGTGTACAGGACGGATTCCTGCCACAGTATGTTGACAGGCCGACTAGAGGGAATGCCATATTAGGTCTAGTATTAGGTAGTGAACCGGATCAGGTGACAGATCTCTCGGTGGGTGAGCATTTGGGGGACAGTGACCACTGCTCCCTAACCTTTAGCATTGTTATGGACAAGGATAGCAGCAAAAAGGACGGGAAGATATTTAATTGGGGAAGGGCAAATTATGAGGCTATAAGGCTAGAACTTGCGAGTATAAATTGGGATGACACTTTTGAAGGGAAATGTACTATGGAGATGTGGTCGATGTTCAGTGATCTCTTGCAGGATGTTAGGCATAAATTTGTCCCGGTGAGGCAGAGAAAGAATGGCAGGGTGAAGGAACCGTGGGTGACGAGAGAGGTGGAACAACCTAGTTAGGAGGGAGAGGGCAGCATACATAAGGTGTAGGCAGCAAGGATCAGAAGGGTCAGGAGGAATATAGGGTAGCAAGGAAGGAACTTAAGAAGGGCTGAGGAGAGCAAGAAGGGGACATGAAAAAGCCTTGCGAGTAGGGTAAGGAAAATCCAAGGCTTTTTTCACGTATGTGAAGAGCAGAAGGATGATGAGAGTAAAGGTAGGACCGATTAAAGGTGGGAAGATGTGCCTGGAAGCTGTGGAAGTGGGTGAGGTTCTCAATGAATACTTCTCTTCAGTATTCACCAAGGAGAGGGGGCCTTGATGACGCTGAGGACAGTGTTGGTAAGGTTAATGTTCTAGAGCATGTAGACATCAAGAGAGAGGATGTGTTGAAGCTGTTAGAAAATATTAGGACAGATAAGTCCCCGGGGCCTGACGGGATATTCCCCAGGCTGCTCCGCGAGGTGAGGGTGGAGATTGCTGAACCGTTGGCTAGGATCTTTGAGTCCTCGTTGTCCACGGGAATGGTACCGGATGATTGGAGGGTGGCAAGTCTTGTCCCCTTATTCAAAAAAGGTAGTAGTTGTAGCCCAGGGAATTACAGACCAGTGAGCCTTACGTCTGTGGTGGGTAAGCTGTTGGAAAGGATTCTTAGATATAGGATCTATGAGCATTTAAAGAATCATGGACTGATTACGGACAACCAGCATGGCTTTGTGAAGGGAAGATCTTGCCTCATAAGCCTGATAGGGTTCTTTGAGGAGGTGACCAAGAAGATTGATGAGGGTAGTGCAGTGGATGTGGTCTACATGGATTTTAGTAAGGCGTTTGACAAGATTCCACATGGTAGGCTTCTTCAGAAGGTCAGAGGGCATGGGATCCAGGGACGCTTGGGTGAGTGGATTCAAAATTGGCTTGCCTGTAGAAAGCAGAGGGTTGTGGTGGAGGGGGTGCATTCAGATTGGAGGGCTGTGACTAGCGGTGTCCCACAAGGGTCGGTTCTGGGACGTCTAACTTTTTGTGATATTTATTAATGACTTGGATGAGGGGGTGGAAGGGTGGGTTAACAAGTTTGCAGATGACAAAAAGGTCGGAGGTGTTGTGGATAGTGTGGAGAACTGTAGGAGATTGCAGAGGGATATTGATAGGATGCAGAGCTGGGCTGAGAAGTGGCAGATGGAGTTCAATCTGGAGAAGTGTGAGGTGGTACACTTTGGAAGGACAAACTCCAAGACGGAGTACAAGGTTAATGGCAGGATTCTGGGTAGTGTGGAGGAGCAGAGGGATCTAGGGGTTCATATCCACAGATCACTGAAAGTTGCCTCACAGGTGGATAGGGTAGTTAAGAAAGCTTATGGAATGTTAGCTTTCATAAGTTGGGGGATCAAGTTTAAGAGCCACGAGGTAATGATGCAGCTCTACAAAACTCTGGTTAGACCAACACTTAATGTATCCAGTTCTGGGGCTCTCATTATAGGAAGGATGTGGAAGGGTTGGAAGGGTGCAGAGATTTACCAGGATGCTGCCTGGTTTGGAGAATATGGATTATGAGGAGAGACTAAGGGGCCAGGGTTTTACTCTTGGAGAGAAGGAGGATGAGGGGAGACCTGATAGAGGTATACAAAATATTAAGAGGAATAGTATAGGAGTGGACAGCCAGCGCCTCTTTTCCAGGGCAACCAATGCTCAATGCAAGAGGGCATGGCTTTAAAGTAATGGGTGGAAGTTCAAGGAGATGTCAGAGGAGGTTTTTTACCCAGAGAGTGGTTGGGGCATGGAATGTGCTGCCTGGGGTGGTGGTGGAGGCAGGTACACTGGTCAAGTTCAAGAGATTGTTAGATAAGCATATGGAGGAATTTAAAATAGGGGGATATGTGGGAGGAAGGGTTTAGATAGTCTTAAGCGAGGTTTAAAGGTCAGCACAACATGGTGGGCTGAAGGGCCTGTATTGTGCTGTATTATTGTATGGTCTTCTATGGTTCTATTTGACATTTCTACCCCTGGATAAAGATTCTGACTGTCTGCCCTATCTATGCCTCTCTAATTTTATAAACTCCCCTCAGCTCTCCGCTCAGCCTTGACGCTCCAGAGAGAACAACCCAGTTTGTCCAACCTCTCCTCATAGTTCATACCCTTTAATCTAGGCAACATCCTGGTCAACCCTCTTCTGTACCTTTATAAAAGCCTCCACATCCTTCCTGCAATGGGTGGCGACCAGAATTAGCGCACAACTCTCCAAGTGCGGCCTAACCAATGTTTTACGTTGCTGCAAAATGGTGTTGAGAAAGCAGATGGGCCATGATGCATGACGAATGGCAGAACAGGTTCTAAGGGCCAAATAGCCTCCTCGCTCCACATCTCTGTATGCACATGTGAGTGTTGCTGTCTCTGGAAATGTCTGCATCGGGTGTTCGGAGCTAGGGCTAGGAGACATAACTGTACCAGAGTATGAGTCTACGCAAAAGATGCATTTCACTGTGTGTTTTCATATACATGTGGCCAATAAAGATATCTTATCTTACCTTACCTTAAGACAACATAAGATATATTTATTAGTCACATATACATTGAAACACACAGTGAAATGCATCTTTTGCATAGAATGTTCTGGGGGCAGCCCAGAAGTGTTGCCACTCTTCTGGCGCCAACATAGCATGCCCCACTAACTTCCTAACCCATACGTCTTTGGTATGTGGGAGGAAACCGGAGGAAACCCACGCAGACACAGGGAAAATGTATAAACTCCGTACAGACAGCAGCCGGAATAGAACCCGGGTCACTGGCGCTGTAATAGCGTTACGCTAACTGCTACACTACCGTGCCTTCCCTTATAGAACATTACAGCACAGTACAGGCCCCTTCGGGCCCACAATGTTGTGCCGACATTTTATCCTGCTCTAAGATCTATCTAACCCTTCCCTCCCACATAGCCCCCCCATTTCTCTATCATTCATGTGTCTAGCTAAGAGTCTCTTAAATGTCCCCAATGTATCTGCCCCCACAACTTCTGTCGGCAGTGCGTTCCACGCACCTGCCACTCTCTGTGTAAGAAACTTACCCCTAACATCCTCCTTATACCTTCCTTATATGTCCCCTCGTATTAGCCATTAAGGTATGTAACCCCACTGTGTAACCCGTGCTGCTCTTGTTCCTTGGTTGGACTGGGGTGGGTGGAGCACGTGAACACTCACCTTCTTTTCCAGCTCTGGTTTCCTGAAGGTTAGCAGGAATTTCCGCACGTGCTCAGAACGCAGCCGGTCTATGCTTCTGGCATCGATTGCTCGTCCCAGAAACTCGTCCACCTCCTCCTCTGGGTTCATGTTTTCTTGAATGTTTCTGCTGGAGAGGACAATCCACAAAATAATTCAGGGAGAAGGTAATGGATGGCTCAAGGATCAAGCAAATTCTGGGCAGAAGATACAAAGTGGAATTTTCACTTCGATGCTCTCCAGCTCAGCAACTGCATGGGCACTGGGAACAGATTCAATCAGTGTATTCAAAAGGGAGTTGAATTTTCAGGGGTTTTGGGGAAAGACAGGGGAGTGAGGCTAACGGGGTTGTTCTGCAATGAACTGATAAAGACCTGGAGAGCTGATTGGCCTCAAAGTCAAAGTCAAGGTCGAGTTTATTGCCATATGCACAAGTACATGTGTGCACAGGTGCAATGAAAAACTTGCAGCAGCATCACCGGCACATAGCATCAGATAAGCAGCATTCACAAGAAAAACGTAAATTAAACACAATTTTTATAAGCAAGAACACAATTAAAACAAAAAAAAATGTCCATTTTAGTACAAAATGATCAAAGTGGTCATAGTGTTGCTAAACTCTAGTGATTGGGGTTTTGCCGGTTGGTTCAAGAACTTAATGGTTGAAGGGAAGTAGCTGTTCCTGAACCTGGTGGTGTGGGACTTCAGGTTTCTGTACCTCCTGCCCAATAGTAGCTGCAAGGAGATGGCATGGCCCAGATTGGGGGGGGATCTTTGATGATAGATGTTGCTTTATTGAGACAGCACTTTCTGTAGATATTAGCAATAGTGGGGAGGGAAATGCCCACGATGTGTTGGGCAGAGACCACTACTCTCTGCAGCTTCTTAGGTTCCTGTGTTTTCGAATTGCCATACCAGACCCTGATGCAACCACTCAGGATACTTCCAACAGTGCATAACCTCCTTAACCTCCTAAGAAAGTAAAGATGGCGCGCTTTCCTTATGATTGCATCTGTGTGCTGGGCCCAGGACAGGTTATCTATCTGCATTGTATCAACTCTATATGATTATCTCAACAGCGCATCACTTGAAGCTCCAACCTCTTTAAATTCTCTTCAACACACAGCAAAGAGGGAAACCACACCTCAATACCTGCTCATCCTAAAATGGATGCCACCCTAATTGATACATCGATCAGCAATGGCTTTACATCACAGACTCTGACACTCAGAATCTCTGGATCAGAAGATTAAGACCTCTCCCGGGAATTTCTACACGCAGTCTAAACCAGTGTTTCATTAAAATGCATTCAGGAGAAGTAGTCAAAGGGCTTATCCTTAAATGCACCTGAAGTTTGTGTCTTACTGGGTTATTTCAGTTGACAACATCACAGCAAGCAGATTTCCTTCGCTAAATAGAACTGGTGAACCAGATGGCGTTTACAACAATATGTTAATACCATTACTGATTATAGGTTTTATATTCTAAAATAATTTATAAGCCATTGATCCCATAGATGACAAGTCTAAGTTCCCGTACATCAAACTGTAAGGCCTTCAAGAAAGATAGTACCTTATTGGAGCTGATATATCTTCTTGTGTGAGGTAATGCTTTTGAAAGAAAGGGCAGAAGTGATATCCAGATAGATAATCATCCAAGTGTAAGATAATTGGTTCTTTAACCCATTTCAGAGTCACAACTCCCTATTATCACAGGATGATTGATATTGGTATTGGTTTACTATTGTCACCTGTACCGAGGTATACTGAAAAGCTTGTCTTACAAACCAATTGTGCAGGTCAATTCATCACACAGTGCAGTTACACTGAGTCAGTAGAGAGTGCATTGATGTAGTACAGGTAAAAACAATAACAGTACAGAGTAAAGAGTCCTTCTTAATCTTGCATTGCCCATGATTCTGGTCACCACACTACAGAAAGGATATAGAGGCTTTGAAGAGGGTACAGAAGAGGTCCACTAGGATTTAGCCTGGATTGGAGTGTTTTAGCCATAAGGAGAGGTTGGACAAGCTTGGATTGTTTTCTTTGCAGTGTCAGAGGCTGAGGGGAGACCTGACAGAAGTATATAAAAGGCTTAGATAGGGCAGAGTCTTTTACCCAGGGTAGAAATGTCAAATACTAGAGGGCATAGGTTTAAGGTGAGGGGGTAAAGTTTAAAGGAGAAGTACAAGGGAATTTTATTTTACACAGAGAGTGGTGGGTACCTGGAACACACTGCCAGGGGAAGTGGTGCAAGCAGATGTAATAGCAACATTTAACAGGCAATTAGACAGACACATGAACAGGCAGGGAATCGAGGGATACAGACCATGTGCTGGCAGATGGGATTAGTTTAATTTGGCATCATGGAAGGTGCAGACATGGCATGCCGAAGGGCCTGTTCCATGCTGTACTGTTCTGTTGCTCTGTTTCTGATTTTACACTCCGAGTATGGCTGCAATAGACAGCAGAGGGAGCTCCTCCAGAAATTCTCTCCATCTGTATCTCAGTTTTCACCGCTGGTGGCTGTACCTTCAGCTGTTGAGACTCTAATCCCTGGAATTCACTTCCTAAAGTCTCTGCCTTGCTCCCTTCCTTTAATTATCTCCATGAAACCCCTCTCTCTGACAAAACTTCGGGTCACCTCTTTGTCCCAGCATCTTTGGTAATGTACCGAGCTAATAAGTGTTCCTTTGATAAACGTTCTTATGATGCATTTTAGGGCATTTTACTATGCTGACATATCAATGCAGATTATTGTTAACCTTTGTGTGATTAGGAAGGTGGAGATGGTGAATTGGTGAGAATCAGAATTACATTTATTATCACTGTCTTATATGAGATGAAATTTAGACACAAGAGATTCTGCAGATGCTGGAACCTGGAGCAACACACACAAAGCGCTGGAGGAACTCAGCAGGTCAGGCAGCATCTATGGAGGGAAATAAGCAGTTGACGTTTCGGGTCGAGAACCTTCATTAGCACAGTCCTGAAATGTCGACTGTTTATTTACCTCCATAGATGCTGCCTGACCTGCTGAATTCCTCCAGCATTTTGTGTGGGATGATGAAATTTGTTGTTTTGTGGCAGCAGTACAGTGCAAAGACATGAAATTACTATAAATTACAAAATAAATAGTGCAAAAAAAAGGAATAATGAGCTGGTGTTCATGGGTTCATGGACTGTTCAGAAGTCTGATGGCGGAGGGAAGAAGCTGCTCCTGAATTGTGATGGAATTAAGAATGCTGACAGGCATAAAACAGGGACATAGAGTCATAGAGCAACACAGCATGGATATAGGCCCTTCGGCCCAACCAATCCATGCCAACCATGGTGCCCGCCCAGCTGGTCCCAATTTCCTGCATCTGGCCCATATCCCTCCAAGCCCCACCCCCCATGTACCTATCCAAATGATTCTTAAATGATACTGTTGTACCTGCCTCAACCACTTCCTCTGGCAGCTCATTCCTTGCTCACCCTCTGTGTGAAAAAGTTGCCCCTCAGGTCCCTCTTAAATCTTTCCCCTCTCACCCTAAACCTATGCCCCCTAGTTTTAGACTCCCCTACCCTGGAGAAAAGACTGTTACCGTCCACTTTATCTATGCCTCTCATAATTTTAAACATTTCTATAAGGTCGTCCCTCTTTCTCCTACATTCCAAGGAATAAAGACCTAGCCTGGCCAACCTCCCCTTATAACTCAGGCCCTCTGGTCCTGGCAACATCCTCGTAAATCTTTTATGGACTCTTTCCACCGTAACCACATCCTTTCTAGGTGATATTGTCACCTATCTGACCCTTTTGTATAAAGTCATGTTCTACCCACTATTAGTCTCCTCTCATAACATCCTGTGCCCTGTTCCCAAACTGTCCTCAATTATAACACTTCAGCTAATCTATGATGAAGCTGCAAGTGTAAACTTTTAACATATATGGGAGTAACATGTGTGCCACATAAGTGCCAGGCAATGACCACCTTCATCAATAGAGAGTCTAATCATCTTGCTTTACCATGCAACATTACCATTGCTAAGGCCCCCGTTAGCCTGGGGTTCACCACTGGAAAGAAATGTAACTGGACCAACTATGTAAATACTGTGTACACAATTGGTGATGGGTGTGGAACGAGCTGTCAGAGGAAGTGGTAGAGGCGGGTAAAATCACACATTTAAAAGGCATTTGGACAGGTACATGGATAGGAAAGGTTTAGAGGGATATGGGCCAAATGCAGGCAAATGGGACCAGCTCAGGTAGGCAACTTAGTCAGCATGGACGTTGGGCCAAGGGGCCTGTTTCCGTTCTGTATAACTGTATGACTCCAATAGAAGGCTAAGGTCTCACGTCCTGACATCCCAAGGCCTTTCCACCATCATCGTGGCACTAGTCAGGTGTGTAATGGAATACCCTCCTTTGCCTGGATGAGTGCAGTTCCAAAAGTACTCAAGCCCTTCCAGGGCAAAGCAGCCTGTTTGAATGTCATCCCGTCAACCTCCCTGAATATTCATTCCCTCCACCACCAGAGCAAAGTGGCTGCAGTATGCTCTTCATGGCGGTACGGCAGCTTAGCGGTTAGCGTAACACTATTACAGCGCCAGCGATTGGGGTTCAATTCCCGTCGCTGCCTGTAAGAAGTTTGTACGTTCTCCCCGTGTCTGCGTGGGTTTCCTCCGGGTGCTCCGGTTTCTTCCCACATTCCAAAGACGTACGGGTAGGTTAACATGGGTTTAAATGGGCGGCGTGGACTCGTTGGACTGGAAGGTGCCTGTTACCGTGCTGTAAATAAAGTTTAAAAAAAATTACACAGTGCAGTGAATCATCTCGGCTCCGAAGGCACCTCCCAAAACTGTGACCTCTGCCACCAACCAGGACAGGGCAGCAGGTGTATGGAAACATCCAATTGCTCTCCAGTCCTGACTTGGACATACTTTGCCCTTCCTTTATCTAAACCCTGGAACTCCATAGCGATAAACATTCACCAGGACTGCAGCAGTTCAAGAAGGTGGCTCACCACTGCCTTCTCAAGGGAAATAAACTCTGGCCTTATCAGTGATCTAAGATCCCAAGAACTAATAAGTAACATGATGGGCAGAAGGCTGGTGCAGCGAGTAGAGCTGTTACCTCACACTGTCAGAGACCCAGGTTCAATCCTGACCTCCGGTGCAGTCTGTGTGGAGTTTGCACGTGACCGCATAGGTTTCCTCCAGGTTCTCGAGCTTCCTCCCACACCCCAAAGATGTGCAGGTTGGTAGGTTAATTGGCTGCTGTAAATTGCCCCAAGTGTGTAGATGAGTGGTGGAATCTGGGGGGAGTTGATGGGACTGGGTGGAGAGTAGGTTCCAGGGAAATTTAGTTGAAGAATGGCATTGTTCTGACAAGCCAGCATAGATTCAATCGGCCAAAATGGTCTCATACGTTGGAAGGAAGTATGAGGTTTGGAAAATAGTTAATCATTGGCATATTCCAGTACCAGGGAAATTTAACTTTGTAACACTCAGTTCTGGTATGGTTCAGAGGTGAAGGACCAATCTATTTTACAGAACTGCAAGGTTATGTAAGAACAGAGCAAAGTGGATTATGCTCAGCTGATGCAGAACGGAAATGAAAAATGACAAACTATTAGATTACAATGTGCATTCAGGCAATGGTCTGCTTTAGAATTTGATTTGACAATATGAGAATTAATTCTGCAAGGAGAATTGTATCTGAATAAAACTCTGGAGCTTCTGCGAGACTATTCTCATGTCAAACTCTTGTTGGTTTCCCACTCTGAAATAGGTTCTGACAGCAAGAAGCCTTGCCTGAAAGTTCTTCTTGACTGCGCTGTTTCTTCCAGGAATAATTCACCCGAAATCGGTCAAAGGAGCTTGGCTATTCAAAAGCTTGCAGATGTCATAGAAAGGAGGTCAGAATTTGCAGTTCCAGAGCTACGAGATCCTGAGAAAGAACAGCTGTGATGGCTGTTTTCTCACGGTTAAGTTGACACGGAGTAGAAAATGTTCTTAGCTCTGTACAACAACTCACTAATGCACAAGCTTGGCAGCACGCCGGTGCTTACCTGATATCCTTGATCTTTATTTACTTACCTGAAACTCTGTAACAGGAGCTGATTCTAATTCTACAGGTGTGAATGGCATTATTTTTGGCACAGTTTCAGTACCTGCTGAAACACTTTGCAGAGAATTGATCTTGAAGTTGTCACTGTTGCAGCTTAACAAGGTCTCAGAAATACCAAAGGGATGTTTTTATGTTTTAGTATGACAAAGCAACTCTGGCATGTCCGCCTTGATATTCATTCCCTGATCTGGTATTGGTACATGTATCAGTTCATTATTGTCACATGTTCCGAGGCACAGTGAAAGGTTTCTGGATGGCATGCAAGCTTTTCACTGTATCTTGGTACATGTGAGAATAATAAACCAAGTACAGAGGAGATTTAACAGGATGCTGCCTGGATTGGAGAGCATGTCTTATGAGGACAGGTTGAGTGAGCTAGGGCTTTTCTCTTTGGAGAGAAGGAGGATGAGAAGTGACTTGATAGAGATGTACAAGATGATAAGAGGTAATAGATCGAGCGGACAGTCAAGAGACTTTTTCCCAGGGCGACAATGGCTAACACTAGGGGGCATAATTTTAAGGTGATTGGAGGAAGGTATAAGGGGGATGTCAGGGGTAAGTTTTTTACACAGAGAGTGGTGCATGGGTGGAACGCACTGCCGGCAGAGGTTGTGGGGTCAAATACATTAGGTACATTTAAGAGACTCTTATATAGATGAATGATAGATAAATGGAGGGCTATGTGGGAGGGAAGGGTTAGATAGATCTTAGAGCAGGATAAAATGTCGGCACAACATTGTGGGCCAAAGGGCCTGTACTGTGCTGTAATGTTCTATGTTCTATAAAACCAGGCCAAGAAGATTGAAGCAGACACACCAGCATTGCTTTGTCAGACTGAACACTGAACATAGATCCTAAACAGTACAGCACAGGAACAGCCCTTCGGCCCACAATGTCTGTGCCAAACACGATGTCGAATTAAACTAAATCTCTTCTGCCTGCACATGATCCATATCCCTCCATTCCCTGCATATTCACATGTCTAACAGCCTCTTAAACGCCACTATCATATCTGCTTCCACCACTACCCCTGGTAGCCTGTAAGCATAGAAAAATAGGGGACCATTCAGCCCTTCAACCCTGTTCCACCATTCAGTGTAACAATGGCTAATCCACCATCTCAATTCCACATCCAACATTAAACCAGTGATTCACCTCTTTTCTCGAGGGAAGACGCCTGACTGACAATCTGGAACACCTCAAAGGACCCATGAAATATATTTTGATTTAACAAAACAATATTTCTTCATCCAAGTCTCTTGGAACCTCTGATACCTGCTATAAATTTTTCACTTTCCTTACTCTGACATACATATCAGGTTTCTCACAGTACAGAAGGGGCATGTTCGGCTGATCGAGCATTGTTATCAGTACCACCCATCCTTATTTTCCAATAACCGACTCTCTCATGTTGAGTCAGAGAGCACAGAAACAGGCCCTTTGGCCCATCATGCCCATGCTAACGATCTGGTACCCACACTAATCCCATTTACCAGCATTTCTATGCCTGGGTGATTTCAGGTGCTTATCAAGACATTTCTTTGAACATAGAAATTGGGAGGTTATGGTGCGGTTGACACTGGTGAGACTACACTTGGAGTATTGTGTTCAGTTTTGGTCACCCTGCTATCGGAAAGATGTTACTAAACTGGAAGGAGTACAAAAAAGATTTAGAATACATGGCTGGGACTTGAGGGACTGAGTTATCGGGAGAGGGTGCACAAGCTATGACTTTATTCCTTAGAGTGTAGGAGACTGAGAGGTGATCTTATAAAATCATGAGGGGCATAGATTGGGTGAATGCGCACACAGTCTTTTTTCCCAGTGTTGGCGAATCAAGATCTAGAGGGCATAGATTTAAAGTGAGAGGGGAGAGATTTATAGGAACTTGAGGGGCAACTTATTTTACACAGAGGGTGGTACATCTCTGGAATGAGCTGCTAGAGGAAGTGGCTAACGCAGGTACAATAATGACTTTTAAAAGACAGTTGGAAAGGTACATGGATAGGGAAGGTTTAGAGGGATACGGGCCCAATGCAGGCAAATGGGACTAGATTGGATGGGCACCTTGGTCGGCATGAACGAGTCGGGCTGAAGGGCCTGTTTCCGTGCTGTACTTTCTCTGGAGCTGTGGAGGCTGAGAGGATACCTGATATCTGTGCTGTATGACTCTATAACTCTATGACTTTATGACTCTTCTTACATACAATTAACACTCCGCGCCAACCCTCCCCCACACAAATGTCTCAACAGTCAGAGTAGTTTACAACAACAAATTAACCTAAAAATCAGCACACCTTTGGGATGTGGGAGGGAACCAGAGCACCCAGGAGAAATGCACACAGTCAGGGAAGGAACATGCAAACTCTACGTGGACAGCGCCGGAGGAGAGGATTGAAACTGGGTCATGAGACAGCAGTACTACCTGTGCCAGCCACCTGCACATTGTTTACTCTCTCAGCCCTTCCTCTCTCCTATGCTTTTTGTCCACTTGTCTTCATCAATTTCTCCACAGCTTCCTATCCCTGGCGAATCCTCCACCCTCAATATCTCCAATTCGTCTCATCTCGTGACAAAACCTCAATGTCACCCATGTTCATTCGACAAACAACTGAGCCTCTTTTTGACTGGTCAGTAGAAAAGGAAACAGTCCAATCAATAGACAACAGGCAGGCACTAGGACCTCATGGAACCACTGACCCTGTAGTATGAGAGAGCCACAGCACACGAACTTACCAACCTCCACCCGAGTGGCTGGGAGAAAGAACATAGAACACTACAGCACAGTACAGGCCCTTCGGCCCACGATGTTGTGCCGACATTTTATCCTGCTCTGAGATCTATCTAACCCTTCCCTCCCACATAGACCCCCCCCCCATTTCTCTATCATTCGTGTGTCTATCTAAGAGTCTCTTAAATGTCCCTAATGTATCTGCCCCCACAACCTCTGCAGGCAGTGCGTTCCACGCACCCACCACTCTCTGTAAAAAAAAACTTAGCCCTGACATCCCCCTTATACCTTCCTCCAATCACCTTAAAATTATGTCCCCTCATGTTAGCCATTGTCACCCTGGGAAAAGAGTTTTGAACTGAACAGTAATCAAGAGGAGGCCATTCAGTCCATCAAGTCTATGCCAGCTCTCAGAGCCATCCCATCAATTCTATTCCTTCAATTATTTCCCTATAACATATGCTCTCTCACATACCATTAACATCCCTCTAACACTCACCGACACACTAAGGATAATTTATAGCAGTCGATTAACCTACCAGCCAGCATGGAAGATATCTTTTAGTCACATGTACATCGAAACACACAGTGAAATACATCTTTTGCGTAGAGTGTTCTGGGGACAGCCCGCAAGTGTCGCCACACTTCCGGCGCCAACATAGCATGCCCACAACTTCCAAACCCATACGTCTTTTTGGAATGTGGGAGGAAACTGGAGCACCCGGAGGAAACCCACGCAGACAAGGGGAGAACGCATAAACTCCTTACAGATGGCGGTGGGAATTGAACACAGGTCACTGGCGCTGCAATAATGTTACATTAACTGCTACACTACTGTGCCTGCCCCTTGTCTTTGGCATGTGGGAGGAAACCAGAGGACCTGGAGGACACAGTCACAGGGGGAATGTGCAAACTCCACACAGACAGCACTTGAGGTTAAAATCAAATTTGTCATAGAGTCATACAGCAGGGAAACAGGTCCTTCAGCCCAACTGGTCCATACTGATCAAGGTTCCATTTACCTACGTTTGGCCCATAAACCTTTCCTATACTATCCATGTACCTGTCCAAATAGAGATACAAGAGACAGCAGATGCTGGAATCTAGAGCAACAAACACTCTGCTGGAGGAACTCAGTGGGTCAGGCAACATCTGTGGGGGGGGGGGGGGGGGGGGGGGTTGGGGAGGGATATGGACAAGACGCCGTTTTGGATTGAGATCCTTCATCTGGACTGAAAGATAGAGAGAAGATAGCCAGTATAAAGAGCTGAGGGGAAGACGTGGAGCGAGAGCTGGCAGGTGATAGGTGGACCCAGGTGAGGAGGGGTGGTAGGCAGGTGGAGGAGGGAAAAGGTCAAATGTCTCTTAAGCGTTGTAATTGTACCCACTTCAGCTACATCCTCTGGCAGGTCGTTCCATATACACACTACCCTCTGTGAAAATGTTGCCCCTCAGGTCCCCTTTAAACCTTTCCCCTCTCCCTTTTACCTGTGCCCTCTAGTTTCAGACAACCCTACCCTGGGAAAAAGACTGTGACCTGGGAAAAAATCTGTGCCTCTCATGATTTTATATCCCTCCATAAGGTCACCCCTCAGCCTCCTACAAAGTCCAAACCGACTCAGACTCTCCTTATAACTCAGTCATCCAGTCCCGGTAACATCCTTGCATCATAGAGTCATACAGCATGAAAATAGGCCCTTTGGCCCAACTAATCCATGGAGACCAAGATTCCCATCTCAGTTAGTCCCATTTGCCCGTATTTGGCCTATATCCCTCTAAACCTTTCCTATCCATGTACCTGTCCAAGGGTTGTTTAAATGTTATTAATATACCTGCCTCAACCCCTTCCTCTGGCTGCTCATTTGATATACGCACCACCCTCTGGGTGAAAAAGTTGCCCCTCAAGTTCCAATTAAATCTCTCCCCTCTCACCTTAAACCCATGCCCTCGATTCCCCAACCTCGGGAAAAAGGGTTTCACCCTATCTATGCCCCTCATGTTTTTATGCACTTCTATAAGGTCACCCTTCATTCTCCTACGTTCCAATGAATAAAGTCCCAACCTGCTCAACCTCGCTCCAAAACTCAGTCCTTCAAGTCCCGGCAACATCCTTGTAAATCTCCTCACTTTTTCTAGCTTAATGGCTTCTTTCCTGTAGCAGGGTGACCAAAACTGAACACCATATTCCAGATGCGGTCTCACCAATATCTTGTACAACTACAATTATTGCTGGAGCTGGGTCAATGGCTCCAATGGCTGTGTCACTGTGCTACCAACACAGTAATGAGGTAGAGAGAATGACAGGCAGTGTCACCAGTGTTTGGAGTGTGTTTAGAATTGTATTTCTGTGCCACTATGATTGTGGAAGCTTAACCCCACACCTAACCCAACTTCAGACAGGAGACAGAAAATGCTGCAAACTCTCACCAGGTCAGTCAGCCTCTGTGGAGAGAGCAACAGAGTTATAACTTCAGGGTGATCACCTTCATAGTCCTGGAAAGGACACTATACTGAAACATGAACTCTGAACTCAGATAGATCTTTGACCCGAACTACTAATTCTGTTTCTCTCTCCGCAGATGCTGCCTGACCTGCTAAGTATCTCCAGTATGTTCTGGTTTTATTTCAGATTTCTAGCATCTGCAGATTTTTTTTTGCTTTTGTCAATAGCTGGGGGGTTCCCCCTTCCCGGTGGTACAGCCATGTTCTTGAACCTTTAATTCTACCTCTTCTGTTATTGTCACTTTAGCTTTTTTTACACTACCTCAGTTTGCGCTACCATACTTTGCACCATTCTGTTGTTTTTGCACTCGTCACGGCATTTATTGTTGTTATTTATTATTACCATGTACACTGTTTACTCTGTGAGCTTCATGCGAGCAAGGAATTTCATTGCACACTGGTGTATTGACAATACACTAATCTGTGTCTGCAACTGTATCAAGCATCAAATCCTCTTTCCAGTCACATTCCAATCCCATCAGAATTCCATCAAAATGACAAAGACATAAAATCATAGAGTCATACAGCACAGAAACAGGCTCTTTGGCCCACTATATCTATGCTGACCATCAACCACCCATCTATACTTATCCCATTTACCAGCTCTTGGTCTCTAACCTTCTGTATACCCTGTATCTCTCCAGCACCTACTCTGTTTTGCGTAGCCCAAAATTCATTTTAGAAGCTGCAAAGTTTGCCAAGCAACTACTAACAAAAAGAAAGATCAGCAGTGACTTTCCCAAAAGCCCCTCATTTACGAAGCATAAAAATATGAGAAAATAGGAGCAGGAGGAGGCCCCTCAAGCCTGCCCCACCATTCAATATGATTGTGTTTGATCTGCCCCGGGTTTAGCTCCATTTCTGTGCCAATTCCGCATAGCCTTCAATTCCCTGAGCTTTAAAACAAAATGTCCATTTACTCTTTCAATAGCCCATTACCTAGCATCCACAACCTCCGATGCAGTGAATTCTAGAGATTCACCATCCTCTGCAAGAAGAAAATCCATACATCTAAGCTTTAAATCACCAACCCCTGACCTTGTAACAATGTCCCATCGTTCAAGACACTCCCACTGGTGGAAACATTTTAAATCTACTTTATCATACTGCCTTATAATCTTCTATGCTTCAATAAGGTTGCACTTTATTTTCCTTAACTCCAAAGAATATTGATCTAATTTCTTTAGCCGCTCAAGATAGGACAACCTTCTCACCCCAGCAATTAGGCGACTGAATCTGTTTTGGATTGCCTTCACCGTCAGTAAATCCTTTATTAAATAAGAGGACCAAAACTCGCACATTTTTACCTGGCATTAATGATATTATTGATTAAAGTAAAAATATAAAATTGCTTGCTTTGGGATCCTTTGATCTGTGGCCCATGCATGCAGAAACACATCCATACTTTTGCAACAACTTTCGTCAGACATCCCAACCAATGAGATACATTCGGAGCTTAAATTATCCCTACAGCACATAGAAGGCCATAATAGAACACAGAACAGTATAGCACAGAACAGGCCCTTCGGCCCACAGTGTTGTGCCAACATAGCTAATCCCTCCTACCTACAGAATGCCCATATCCCTCCATTTTCCTCTCATTCATGTGCCCATTCAAGCCCCTCTTAAAAGCCCCCAATGAATTTGCCTTCACCACCCTATCAGGCAACACATTCCAGGCATCCACCACTCTCTGAGTGAAAAACATACCCCTCACATCTGTTCTGAACCTACCCTCTCTCACCTTAAATTATTAAGATATCTTTATCAGTTACATGTACATTGAAACACACAGTGAAATGCACCTTTTGTGTAGAGTGTTCTGGGGGCAGCCCGCAAGTGTTGGCCACGCTTCCGGTGCCAACATAGCACGCCCACAACTTCTTAACCTGTACACCTTTGGAATGTGGGAGGAAACCGGAGCACCCAAAGGAAACCCACGCAGACACAGGGAGAACATATAAACTCCTTACAGACAGTGGCTGGAATTGAACCCGGGTCTCTGGTGCTGTAAAGTGTTATGCTAACCACTACATTACCGTGCCTGCCCTCTGGTACTGGATTGCTCAGTAATGGGAAAAAGATATTGCTTGTCCACCCTATCTATGCCCCTCATAATTTTATACACTTCCAACAGATCACCCCTCAGCCTCTGCTGCTCCAGAGAAAAGAGCCCAAGTTTGTCCAGCCTCTCCTGATAGCACATGCCCTCTAATCCAGGCAGCATCCTAGTAAACCTCCTCTGCACCCTCTCTAAAGCCTCGGCATTCTTCCATTGAGCCTGTGTTGACTCTTAGAGCAATTCTATTCCCCATTAATTTGCCTGTAACCTATTCTCTCTCACGTGCCTGATTTTACTAACATACATCCACACCAAAGAGTAATTCACATTGACCGATTAACCTACCGACCCCCAGTCTTTGGGAAGTGGGAGGAAACCGGAGCACCCGGAGAAAACCCTTGTGGTCATAGGGGGAATATGCAAACTGCATACAGACAACACTGGGGTTCGGGATGGAACTCTGGTCGCTGGAGCTATGAGGCAGCAGCACTACCTGCTGCATCGGTGTGCTGACATATGGGGCAGCAGGTTTACATCCAACATGGTTCTACTAACTACAAAGTGACAATGAGAATATTTATTAGTGAGACTGGTTAGTGAGCTCTGGGCAGTCTCTGCTCTCTGAAATAGAACATAGAACAGTACAGCACAGGAACAGGCCCTTCGGCCCACAATCTGTGCCGATCATGATGCCAGTCCAAACTATACACCATTTGCCTGTACATGGTTCATATCCCTCCATTTCCTGCGTGTTCATGTGCCTGTCGAAATGCCTCTTAATTATTGCTATTGTATCTGCTTCCACTACTTGAAGAATGCAAGATGGCCCCGGAGCGTAGCGACGCATTGCAAGCTGCTCTCTACTCATTACCCTTACTATAATCGTTCTATACTTTTAAACTTAAATTCTATGTCACTTACTATTACCTCAATGCACTCTGTACTAACTCAATGTAACTGCACTGTGTAATGAATTGACCTGTACGATCGGTATGCAAGACAAGTTTTTCACTGTACCTCGGTACAAGTGACAATAATAAACCAATACCAATACCAATACTACTTCCTCTGGTAGCCTGTTCTACCACTGTGTAAAGAAAAACCTGCCTCATAAATCCCTTTTAAACTTTTCTCCTCTCACCTTAAAACTATGCCATTTAGTATTTGATATTTTCACCCTGGGAAAAAGACTCTGTTATCTCCCTTATCTATGCGTCTCATAATTTTATTACGCCACGGCCAAGAAAGCTCACCAGCACCACTATTTCCTCAGCAGGCTAAAGAAATTTGGCATGTCCCCCTTGACACTCACCAATTTTTATCGATGCACCATAGAAAGCATCCTCTCCGGATGCATCATGGCTTGGTATGGCAACTATTCTGCCCAGGACCACAAGAAACTGCAGAGAGTGTGGACACAGCTCAGCACATCACGGAAGCCAGCCTCCCCTCCATGGACTCCGTCTATACCTCTCACCGCCTTGGTGAAGCAGCAAGCATAATCAAAGACCCCACCCATGCCAGACATTCTCTCTTCTCCCCCCTCCTATCAGGCAGAAGATACAAAAGCCTGAAAGCACGTACCACCAGGCTCAAGGACAGCTTCTATCCCACTATTGAAGCCTCTTCTGCACCCTCTCCAAAGCCAACGTTGGACTCTACTAGAGAGAGCAAGAAGGACCATTCAAATTCTTATCCGATAGACAGCATTTCTGACCAGCACTTCCCACGAGATACTCTCACACCATTTAAGAAACATTTAGACAAGCACTTGAACCGCCAAGGCATAGAAGGCTCTGGACCTAATGTGGTTAAATTGGATAGGTGCAATGGGCAACACAGATATGATGGCCGGAAGGGTCTGTTTCTGTGCTGTGCGACTCTATGACCCACTAAGATCTCTTTTACCTTATTCATTCATTCTCAGGATCCAGCAAGACAGCATTTATTGCCCATCCCTTATCTCCAGCTGTGGGTCAACCACATTGGTGGGTCTGTCATCACAAGTAGGCCAGACCAGGTAAGGATGGCAGAATTCTATATGATAGTGAACCAGAATGCTTTTTAAAAACAACCCAGTATTGGTCATCATAACTAATGATTTTCTTTTATAAAACTCAATCAAATTTAAATCTCACAATTAGCCAGAGTGGAGATTAAACTAAGGCCTCATTAATAACTTTATTCCATTAAGTCTCATTAAGACAACTGAACGGACCTCTTGTACGAAAAGATGGACTCTTGACCTCACAATTTACCTCGTCATGGCCTTGCACCTTATTGTCTGCCTGCACTGCACATTCTCTGTAGCTGTAACACTTTATTCTGCATTCTGTTATTTTTCATTCCTTTGTACTACCTTGATGTACTGATGTGATGGCATGCAAAACAAAGTTTTTCACTGTACATCTGTACATGTGACAATATTAAACCAATTTACCAATTTAACTTAAACACCATTCTGTAAACTGCAGGAATAATGAGTTCACACACGCACTTGTTTAGATCTGGAACTCCCTACTTGACAAGGATAGTGGAATCAGATATCCCAGGAACTTTCAAAAGTAATTGAAGAGAAATGATAAGCTGTTTATGAGGTTAAAACAGGTGTATGGGTCTGTTCCTTCAAAGAGCTCGAACAAGCAAGATGGTTCAAATGGCCTCCTTCTCTGCTGTAAGATTCTAATTACATCTCCAGAGCTAAGGCAGGCAAATGAGAGGCATTAGGCTGTTTGTTGCCACTGGGTTGAGTATCACTGATATAAAAACATAATCTAAAAACACCCTGATCAACTAACAAGTGGTTAATTCTAGACTTGAGGGCAGGCTACAGTACTGAGCCCTGGTCATTCATCATATGGAGATTACGTTTTATGGGGTGATTATGGAAGGTCTGAGGTCATGGAGCATAGAACATAGAACAGTTACGGCATAGGAACAGGACCTTCGGCCCACAATGGCTGTGCCAACCATAAAATAAGATTTCTTTATTAGTCACATGTACATCGAAACACACAGTGAGATATATCTTTTGCGTAGAGTGTTCTGGGGGCAGCCCACAAGTGTCGTCACGCTTCCGGCGCCAACATAGCATGCCCACAACTTCCTAACCTGTACATCTTTGGAATGTGGGAGGAAACCGGAGCACCCGGAGGAAACCCACGCAGACACGGGGAGAACGTACAAACTCCTTATAGGCAGCGGCGGGAATTGAACCCGGGTTGCTGGCGCTGTAATAGCGTTACGCTAACCACTACACTACTGTGCCTGCCATCCAAACGAATCCAATGATGCCAATTTATAATGCAGATCTGCCTGCATGTGGTCTATATCCCTCCATTACCTGCCTGTTCATGTGCCGGACTAAATGCCTCTTGAACATTGCTATGGAAATCCAGCTCAGATCCCAGGATCTATCCATCCATAACTTCTATCCATATTTGGACCTACAAGTACATTCTCCAACGGGTTAACATTCTTTCTGGTGACAACATAAAAGTGTTCTTGAAAAAAGTAATACATTCACTTACTTGTCCTTGGCCATGTAGTCCACAATGCCCTGGGAATGAAAGGAGAAAAAGAAAGTGTAAAACGTCTTGTTAATGTTGACTGAGACACATCTCGGTTTGTGTATTAACAACGTGAAGTTGAATTGAAGCAAAAAACTTACAGATGCTGGAAATCTGAAATAAAAACAGAAATTGCTGGAAACACTCAATTGATGAAAGGGCATCAATCTGAAAGGTTAACTCTGTTTGTCTCCCTGCAGATGCTGCCTGACCTGCTGAGTGTTTCTGGTCTTTTTGGTCTTTGTTGCAACTAAAGCTGAGACCAACTAAAAGACGGATCAGAGACTTGGAGGACAATAAATCCCATCTCCCACCCTCTGCAAAGCATGTCCAAAACACAGAATCAGAGAAATTTACGGCACAAAGGAGGCCATTTGGCCCATTGTGACTATGTCAGCCAAGAATGGACCAGGTTACACCCACTTCTAGAACTGGAATTGGAATTGGTTTAGTATTGTCATATGTACCGAGATACAGTGAAAAGTTTGCGTGCCATCCAGACAGGTCATTCCATACGTAAGTACACTGAGGTGGTAAAAAAGAAAACAGAATGCAGAATATAGTGTTACAGTTACAGAGAAAGTGCAGTGCAGGTAGACCTTGCTTTCTCAAAATCCACTGAAGTAAATGAACAACTAAGAAGCAATAGTGACATCCCAAGCTGAATCCTGGGTGTTCCCCGCCAGTGGAGAATATCAACTCTGATCATCACCACCTCCTCTTGTCTCTCACCCCATCTACAAACATAACATTTTAAGTGGAGTGTTTGAGAACATCAATCATGTTAAAATGTTTGAGTGATTTTCACAGATAATTTTTATACGGGCCAGGGAAAGTGGCCTCAAATTCATACAGCGTTGCTCATTTAGGGAGGGAAGGTTTCTCTAATTAAGAAACAATAAAACAACTGCAGATGCTGGAAATTTGAAATAAAAACAGAAATGCTGGAAATAGCAGGTCAGGGAGCAACTGTGGAGAGAGAAACAGAGGTTTCAGGTCCGTGACCAGAGTTTCAGAAGGGTCATCGATCTGAAATATTAACTCTTGTGTTTCTTTCCCCACAGATGCTGTCTGACCTATTGAGTGTTTCCAGCATTTTAGAACATAGAACAGTACAGCACAGGAAGAGGCCCTTTTGCCCACAATGTCTGTGCTGACCGTGATGCCAAATTAAACTAAATCTCTCTGCCTGCACAAGGTCCATATCCCTCCATTCCCTGCATATTATATCTTTATCGGTCACATGTACATCGAAACACGCAGTGAAATGCATCTTCTGCGTAGAGTGTTCTGGGGGCAGCCCGCAAGTGTCACCACACTTCCAGCACCAACATGGCATGACAACAACTTCCTAACCCATATGTCTTTGGAATGTGGGAGGAAACCGGAGCACCCGGAGGAAACCCACGCAGACGCGGGGAGAACGTACAAACTCCTTACAGACAGTGGCCGGAATATGTGTCTATCTAAAAGCCTCTGTTATGGATTAGGTTACTATTGGTGAATGTCCCTTTAAGACATAGCACAGTAGTGTGTGTGTGTGTGTGTGTGTGTGTGTGTGTGTGTGTGTGTGTGTGTGTGTGTGTATGTGTGTGGCATGATTATGACAACAGGAGATAAGGATGTGATGACGTTTTTGGAGCAGTCAGTCGGCGAGACAGAGAGCGAGAGAGAGAGAGAGAGAGAGAGAGAGAGAGAGAGAGAGAGAGAGAGAGAGAGAGAGAGAGAGAGAGAGAGAGAGAGAGAGAGAGAGAGAGAGAGAAAGAGAGAGAGACCAGCCTGCTGGTCTCTGTATCGATGGATGAAAAACAATGACTGTGTCTGTCACTACAATCCACGTATGGATTTTTGGAATAATCCAGTGGAGTCCACTTTGTCGTTAACCTGTAGAAGGAAACAGGTATTTGTGTGGACGGCCACATCTCGAATGCCTTTCGGGGTGGCAGATACTTCGGAACAAAGGAATGGAGATTGAGGTGTTGTATGGTTTCCCTTGTGGAACATTTGGATTTTGTAATTACTCTCTATTTTCTCTCTACATTTCCTGTTCAGTCAACGGTGGTTTTGAAGAAGTCTTTGCTCACGTTTCACCTTACGGCTTGCTGAACTGAACTTTGAGAACTATTCCTGGACTTGGAGTTTGGGAATTTGCCACACACACACCGAGTTTAGTTGTGGGGTTAATGTTTAAGATCTAACATTTTTACTTCTAACATTCTAACATTTTTACTTTTATTTTTTTCTTATTATCATAAGTAGTTAATAATAAAATAGTTTTTAACACTTATACATGACTCGGTGTGTTTCTTTTGTTGCTGGTACTTAACACCTCTTAAACGCCCCTATCGTATCTGCTTCCACCACCACCCCTGGCAGCACATTCCAGACACCCACCTCTCTCTGTGTAAAAATCTTGCCCTGCACATCTCCTTTAAACTTTCCCCCTCTCACCTTAAAGCTATGCCCTCTGGCAGTTGATATTTCTACTCTGGGAAAAAGATTTTAACTGTCCACCCTATCTATGCCTCTCATAATTTTATAAACTTCTATCAGGTCTCCCCTCAGCCTCCGATGCTCCAGAGAAAACTGGAAAACCTCTCATTATAGTTCATAGCCTCTAATTCAGATGGTATCCTGGCAAACCTCTCCTGCACCCTCTCCAAAGCCTTCACATGCTTCATCCGGGACATGCCCTCTTCTCGTTACTACCATCGGGGAGGAGATACAGGAGCCTGAAGACCCACACGCAACAATTTAGGAACAGCTTCTTCCCTTCCGCCGTCAGATTTCTGAACGGTCCATGAACCCATGAACACTGCCTCTTTATTCCTTTTCTTCACACTATTTATTCATTTTTGTAACAGAGTAATTTTAAATCTTTGCACTGTACTGCTGCCGTAAAACCCATTTCACGACATATAAGTCTGTGATAACAAATCTAATTCTGATTTTGTAATGGGGCGACCAGAACTGCACACTATTTTCTGTTTCTATTTAAAGTTTCCCTAATCTGTAGGACGTGAAGGTCCCAGCGAAGGTGACGGTAAGATTTCAACTGTCAGGTTAGTCTGGAGAAACTGGGGTTGTTCCCTTCGAATGGCTCTGAAGAGATTTGATGAACATGTACAAGATCATGGTAGGTTTGGAGAGGGGAGAATGCAGGGAAGCTGTTTCTGTTCGCAGGTGTGTGGGATGCTGGTTTAAAATATCAGATAAAAGATGCAAGGGGGGGTTGTGAGGAGTTGTGATCTTGAATTCACTGTAAGTATGGTGAAAACAGTGCTTCAGGTAGGGAACGACTGCTGGAGGAACTCAGCAGGTCAGGCAGCATCTATGGAGGGAAATAAACAATTTACGTTTTGGGTTGAGACCCTTCATCAGGACTGGAAAGGAAGAGGGCAGAAGTAGGTCGGGGGAGGGGCACAGGCTGATAGGTGAGAGGGGAGTCCAGGTGAGAGGGGGAAGGTAGGTGGGTGGGGGAGGGGGAAGAAGTGAGAAGCTGGGGGGTGATAGGTAGAAGAGGCAAAGGGCTGAAAAAGAAGGAATCCGGCAGGAGAGGACAGTGGACTATGAAATAAAGGGAAGGAGGTGGGGAATAGACGGGCAGGTCATGAGGGCGGGGGAAGGGAAAGAGAAGGAGTGAGGGGGCCACAGGAATGAGGGAAGACGGGGGCGGCGAGGAGGGAGGAATAAAGGGGGAGGGGGGATGAAGAGGGGAGGGCTTCTGGGAAGTTAGAGAAATCAATGTTGAGGCTGTCAGGTTGGAGACTGCCAAGGCGGAATATGAGGTGTTGTTCCTCCAACCTGTGTCTGGCCTCAATGTGGTATTGTGTGTGTTGCTCCAGATTCCAGCATCCGCAGAATCTCTCGTGTCTCTGCTTTAGGTAGGGAATTGGACAGGCACCTGAGGGAGATTACAGGTCCTACCCAGGTTACAAACACCCAACTTATTTACAGGCTGTACATAGGATGGAGTGTTTGGGAGACCAGCAGGATGGATTTGCTGGCTGCAAGAGGGCTGCAGGTATCTTCTGCCCATGGGAACTCGGTTTGCGGCAATAGCCGAATGGCTGAGATAAATGCCCTGGTTTAACTACACGTTGCCCTTGATTGGCCTTTGTTTTTATTTAAATATATTGCCAGGTGGCCTCATTTCTGACTTGTGAACTGTTTGGGTTACGAACAGTTCTCTGGAACGGAACCCTGTAATGTAACCTGGGATGGGCCTGAAACTGGATTCCCAATAGGGAAAAAGTGGGAGTATGGGATGTCCAAGAGCTGGCATAGTCCTGATGGTCCAAATGGCCTCCTTCTGTGCTGTGACAATTCTACGAAGCTATGATACTTCTTCAAACAGTGTCATGGAATTGTTTGAGTCTACCTGAGAAGTCAGGAAGGCACTTGGTTTAACAAGGAAATTGCATCTCCATCAGTGCAACCAAATTAGAGATCAGAATCAGAATCAGATTTATTATCACTGACATATGATGTGAAATTTGTTGTTTCGTGGCAGCAGTACAGTGCAAAGACGTAAAATCTATAAATTACAAAAATAAATAATTAGTGTAAAAAAAAGGAATAATGAGGCAGTGTTCATGGGTTCATGGACCGTTGAGAAATCTGATGGCGGAGGGGAAGAAGCTGTTCTTGAATCATTGAGTGTGGGTCTTCAGGCTCTTGTACCTCCTCCCTGATGGTAGTAACGAGAAGAGGGCATGTCCTGGATGGTGAGGGCCCTTAGTGATGGATGCCACCTTCTTGAGGCACTGCCTCTTGAAGATGTCCTCAATGGTGGGGAGGGTTGTGCCCGTGATGGAGCTGGCTGAATCTACAATCCTCTGCAGCCTCTTGTGATCCCGTGCACTAGAGCCTCCATACCAGGCTGTGATGCAACCAGTCAGAATGCTCTCCACCGAACAAGAGACTTTGGAAATTTCACCCTTTGGATGAAATTCATCATTTTGTTGTATGTGCTGAACATACTACATAGTAATGCAAAACTGAAGTCAATAGGCATCCAAGGGAAAAGGCTCCAGAGTCTGGAGTTGGATCTCAAACAGAGAAAGATGGTTGAGGTTGTTGGAGGTCAATCAGCCTGGCAACAGGACATTATAGCAGCATTTCCTTGGGGCAGAGTACCAAGTCCATCTTCAGCTGCCTCATCAATGACCTTCCTTCCATCATAAGGTCAGAAGTGGAGATGTTTGCTGATGATTGCACAATGTTCAATTCTGTTTGCAACTCCTCAGCAAATGAAGCAGCCCATTCCTGCATGTAGCAAGACCTATACAACATTCAGGCCTGGGCTAGCAATAATACTTGCACCACATGAGTGCTAGGCAATGACCATCTCCAACAAGAGACTCTAACCATCTGCCTTTGACATTCAATGGCATTACCATCGCTGGATCGCTCGTCATCAATATCCTGGGGGGTCACAATTGACCAGAAATTCAACCACACTGACCACATAAATACCATGACTACAAGAGCAGGTCAGAGGCTGGGTATCCCGTGGCAAATGACTCACCTTCTCACACCCTAAACCCTTTCCATTATATCTAAGGAACATCAGTAACATAATGGAAGGCTCTCCACCTGTCTGGATGTGCAGCTCCAATGAGACTCAAGAAGCTTGACACCGTCCAAGACAAAGCGACCCACTTTGAATGGCACCCCATCCACCACCCTACACATTCATTCCCTCCACCACTGGTGAGGCGTTGGTAGTGTGAACATCTACAAAATGTCCTGCAGTCCCTCACCCAGGCTACTCCAACAGCACCTGCAAAACCCATGACCTCCCACACCAAGGAGGAAAAGAAGAGCAGGTACATGAGAACCAGCCCCTGCATGTTCCCCTCCAAGTTGCTCACCATCCCTACTTGTAAATATATCACCAATCCTTCATTGTCAGGGGGTCTAAATTCTGGACCTCACTCCCCAATAGCACTGTGGGACCACCTTCCCTACGTGAATTACAATTGTCCAAGAAGATGGCTCATCACCATCTTCTCAAAGGAAATCAGAGATGGGCCACAAATGCTGCCTTGCCAATGATCCTAAACATTCAATGGGTTCTTGAGATTGGCCCATTGACTTCCCAAGTGCACTTCAATGCATATTTACTGCCCCATTACAGAGACTGAATTTCGACCCCATCACCTCCAATAGTGTAGCACTTCCCCAGCCTTGTATGGGGTGTGACCTTGACCTTTTTTCCAACTGATAGGGGCTGAGTTATGGAGACGGGTTTAGTAGGCTGGGACTTTATTCATTGCAGTGTAGGAGAATGAAGAATGACATTACAGAGGTGTATAAAACTATGTGGAGCATAGATAGGGTGAATGGACACAGTCTTTTTCCCAAGGTTGGGCAAATGGGACTAGTTTAAGTGGGAATCTTGGTCGGCATGGACCAGTTGGGCCAAAGGGCCCGTTTCCATGCTGTATGACTCTATGAATACCTAGAGTTGTATCTCAATTGGCTTTGAATCAGATTTATAAAAGTTTGACAAATACTATGTCTAACAAATAAGAAATGAAACATCTCAAATTACGTCACACTACCTGAAAGTGTGGTGAAAGCAAAATCATGGGAAACTTTCAAAGGGAATTGGATATATATTTGTAAAAGGAATAATAAACATTGGCAGAGCTACAGGAGGAAAGAATTGGGCTAATTGGACTGGTCTATCAAAGCAACAGCATGAGCAGAATAAGCTGAATGGTTTCATTCTCGCCGTATGATTCTACAATGCAGTAACATTACATGATGTTGTTGCCTCTTCCTGTGCCAAACAATCAAGGACTTATTGAGGACCAGATCATGAAGTCTTTATTGAACTAATATGAGAGCTTTGTCCTTTAATAATGTCTTTGTAAGTTGCCACTGTCCATGAGAAGTCAGCACTGGTCTTAACAGGAAATTTTTGTTCTAAACAAATCACATTAATTGCCCAGAATGTTGCTCAGTAACATCTTGCTAGCACAGTATTTTACTTGCTAGTTAATGAATTCTACTTGACGAGAGCAAGCATTGATACTGTTAATAAGCTGTCTGCCACAAGTTTGTGAAACCATTTTTCGAATATGGGAAACGCTTGTGGTTCAAGAGATTAACACGAGAGCCAAACATGTTTTTTCAATTTTCTTTGATTCTGTTCCTACATTTGTCAAAAATTCTGTTTCCTCCTTGTCCTAGCTTATAACACTCCCCTTCACACATTGCCCCGAGGAGGGTAAAAGAGAAAGAGAGAGGGTAAGAAAGAAAGGGAGAAATGGTCTACCCTACTCTTGATTAAGCCGTGATTTTAAAGAATTCAAATCCCTCCATGATTCCGTCCTTTCCAATCTTCGTTTTCTCTACTAATCATCCCAACTCCATAAGATTTCTGCAATTCTGGCCTCCTGACCATTCCTGACTTTAGTCTCTCCACTATGAACAGCTGTACCTTCAGCTACCTCGTCCCAAGCTGGAGGATTCCCTCCCCAATCATTCCACCCATCTCTCTTCTCCTTGTACATGTCCCTTAAATCTTACTTCTTGGACCAAGTTTTGTTCCCAACTACTCTTCTACCTCTTATTGCGATGGTGTTTTTTTCCTCTGTGATAGAGCTCTTGTTAAACACTGTTATAAGGGTATTCTGTGAATGAAAGTTATTGTTGGTGGGTGCTGGTTATCACCAAATGCTCCATTACTTTACTCAGAGGAGAAGGCACCTGAGAGTCCGCTCCCCTCGCTACATCGCCGAAGTACCCCCACAACCACATCATTCCCCGCAGTATTAATTATCCTAGCTTATGGCTGTTGATTTAACCCACATTCCCAAAAAGAGCTAGAAGCTGGCGAGAAAGTAAAATAGAAGCAAAGAAAGAAAGGATGAAAGAGCAAGAAGAAGAAAAGGAGAGCGAGTGAATGAGGGGAGAAGGGAAGGAAGGGAGGGAGGGAGGGAGGGAAGGGGGAAGGAAGGAGAGAAGGAAGGAAGTTGCTTGTATTTGTATACGTTCTACGGACTAAGGATATCCAAAAGCATTTCATGTCAATAAAGAACATGAATTGATGTCGTCAATGGATGTAGGGCAGTGTGCACAGCAAGATCCCACTAACCTGTTTTGATAGTATTGGCTAAGAGCTAAATATTGGTCAGGATTGCAGAAGATAAACTCCCTCGATCTTCAAAATAGTATCATAGGATCTTTTACATTTACCTTAGAGGACAAATATGACGTAAAGTCTCATCTGCAAAATAGCACCTTCATTTGTCCAATACACCATCTCTTCTGTACTGGAACATTCTTGAGAGCAAGTTCTACAAAAAATGTTTCATCCATCTCCTTATGCCACTTAATTATTCTGCTTGACTGGTTAATGTTCTGGTTAATATTTTTAGATATTAAGGTAATCAAGGGATGTGGGATTAGTGCAGGAAAGTGGTGCTGAGATAAATGATCAGCCATGATGTTATTTAACAGCTGAGCAGACACGAGAGGCTGAGAGGTCTTCCTCTGCTTTTATGCTCTTATTTTCTCCTGACCCTTCTGCTCTGTTCCGTTTTGGTCTTCTCTTAAAATTGCCAATTATAAATAATCCAACAATGAAAGATAATTATATGCACAGATTTCACCTTATATAGAACAGGCCCTTCAGCTCAATGTCTGTGCCAACCATGATGTCAACCTAAACTTCGGGTAATTCTGCCTATACGTGGTCAATGTCACTCTGTTCCCTGTCTGTTCATGTGCCTGTCTAAATGCCTCTTAAACATTGCTATCGTATTGGCTTTGACCATCTCCTCTGGCAGCACGTTCCAGGCACCCACCACTCTCTGTGTCAAGTAACATGCCCTGCAAATCTCCTATAAACTTTCCCCCTCTCACCTTAGATATTTGATATTTGACATTTCCACTCCGGGAAAAAGATTCTGGCTGGCTGCACTATCTGTGCCTCTTCAAATTTTATATCTTTCTATCAGGTCGTTTCTCAGCCTCCGACGCTCCAGAGGAAACAATCCAAGTTTGTCCAACCTCACCTTATAACTAATACTCTCTAATCTCTTCTGCACCCTCTCCAAAGCCTCCATATCCTTCCTATAGTTTGGCAACCAGAACTGCACACAACACTCTTAATATGGCCTAACCACACAGCTGCAACATGACTTGTCAGCTTTTATTCTCAATACTCTGGCTGACACAGGCAAGTATGCCATGCGCCTTCTTTACCACCCTGGTACTTCTGCTTTAAGGGAGTTATGGACTTTCACCCCAAGATCCCACTGTAATCAGTGCTCTTAAGGGTCCTGCCATTTACTGTGAACTTTCTACTTACACTTGACCTTCCCAAGTGCAACATCTCATACTTGTCCGGATTAAACTCCATCTTCCATTTCTTCACCCAAATTTCCAACTGATCTGTATCACGCTACATCCTTTGACAACCTACCTCACTACCCACAACTCCACCAGTTTTCACGTCATCTGTAAACTTACTACTCACACCACCGACATTTTTATTCAAATCATTAATATATATCACAAACAATAGAGGTCCCAGCATATTGATCCTTGCAGAACACCACTGGTCACAGACCTCCATTCAGAAAAACACCCCTCTACCACTATGTCTTCTATGGCCAAGCCAATTTTGGATCCAATTTGCCAACTCATCATCAATCCCATGTGACTTAAACTTCCGGACCAGCCTACCAAGAGCAATTTTGTCGAATGCTTTACTAAAGTCCATGTGGACAACATCCGCCGCCCAACCCTCACCCATATCTTCATCGCTTCCCCAAAAAACTCAAACAATTTTTTTAAGCCGGGACCTCCCCCACACAAAGCCATGCTGACCATTCCTAATAAGTCCATGCTTTTCCAAATATGAGCAAACTTGTCCCTAAGAATCTTCTTCAATAATTTCTCTGCCACTGATGGAAGACTCACCGCCTATAATTTCCTGGTTTCTTCCTATTGCCCTTCTTAAACAGAAGAACAACAATGGCTTTTCTCCAGACTTCTGGCTACTCATCCCTGACTAAAGGTTATACGTCAGAGCCCCAGCAATCTCCTAGTTTGCTTCCCTCAGTATCCTGGGATAGATCCCATCAGTGCCCTGGGGACGTATCCACCTTAATGTCTTTCAGGACACCCAACACCTCCTCCTTCTTAATATCAACATACCTCTCCCTGATCTCATCACCATCCATGTCCTTCTCCTTGGTGAATACCGATGCAAAGGACCACGTCCACTTAAGGACCACATCCACTTCCTCTGACTCCATGAATAAATGCCCCTGAGTGGACCTACCCTTTCCCCAGATACCCTCCTGCTATGATGCCTTGGGATTCTCCTTAATCGTATTTGCCAAGGACGTTTCATATCTCTTTCAACCTTCCTAACCCCTTGTTTAAGTTCTTTCCTGCTTCCTTTATATTCCTCAAGAGCCTTGTTTGATTTCAGTTTCCTAAACCTTACATATGCTTCCTTTTCCTTTTTGACTAAACTTCTACTATCTCCTGTTATCCCAGGTTCCTGAACCTTCCCACCGTTATTTTTCACCTTGTGACAAGATTTGCTGTAACCATAAGCCCCGTACTGTGAGTCAGCTAGCTTGAGTTTATGTATAATCTATACCCAGCAACTGCCTTGCGCTAATGGGAAACACTTAAGGGCACTTAAGGACTTTGCAGAGTTTTCCCAGGATTTACACTGGACCTACCAGAGATAGAATCCAGCTCTGGGACTTAATTCCCAGAACTAATCTGGAGGCTTATCATTAAACATCATTAAGATTAATGGAGTCAAAAGTCGATCACATTTACTGCGGCATCAGTAATTTCTAAGAAATGGTGTTTTTTCCCAGTATGTATTTATGGAACTCTAAATGATTTTCCACTCTCCCACTCATGTCAATGTTTAGCAAAAATGATAATGGTGAGATTTCTGCTCATTTTGTGCTCGGGTCTGAGTCAGCCAGAGATGTGAGCTCATACTTAGCCAGGTAGGCTGGAGTAGCTAGGGTTGTTCTCGGAGCAGAGGAGACTTTGTCGGAGACTTTTAAAATCAGGAAAGGTCTAGGTAGAGTTAATAAGGAGAATCAATAGTCAGTGATCGAAGAGAGCACAGAAATGCAAAGGAAGTAGACAAAATGGAGAAGATATTACTACACAGTGACAGATGTGAAATCCTCTTCCAGGGATACAAGAGCAGCTTTTAAAGCAAAAGTTATAGGGTCCTGGGGAAAGACTGGGGGAAGCAGAACTTATTAACGTAAGAGAGGAACTCAGCGGTATCCGTGGGGGAACTGATGCAGGGTTTCGACCAGAAACGTTGACAATTCCTTCCTGTCCCCCAACAGATGCTGCTCGACCTGCTGAGTGCGTCCAGCAGACTGGCTGTTCCACCAGAGTCCAGCATCTGCAGTCTCTTGTGTCCCCATACGAGTACAAGAAACTGGAGCAGAATTTGAGCCTGCTCTGCTGTCTATGCCTGATCTTCTACCTCATCTTCATTTTCCTGCACTATCTCATATCTGATTCATTTAATGGCCAAATATCTATCAATGTCTGTTTTCAGTGAGGACAGTGACACAGCTTCCACATCCCTCCAAACGTTCACCACCCTGTAGAAATTTCTTCTTGTCTCAGTCTCAGCCTAACCCTCCTCTGTAACTCTGGCCCTGGTCCTACACTCCTCAGTCAGGGGAAACACCCTTTGTACAACTAGCCTGTTAAGCCCTTTAAGATATTTTTTCTAAATTCCAAAGAATACAGTTCTTTCAGACTTCTGAACCAATCGCCTCCTTCACATCCCCTTCCTGGTGGTGCTGCCACCCTCTCAAACCCGTAATTCTACCTGAGAAACAAAAGACTGCATATCTGCATCTCCCCATTGCCAGTCACTTCAATCCCCCTCCCACACTATCACTGATACGTCAGTCCTCGGCCTCCTCCACTGCCGGGAGAATTCCAAGCACAAACTGGAGGAACAGCACCTCATTTTCCGTCTAGGAACCTTGCAGCTTAATGGCATGAACATTGAATTCTCCCACTTCCCCCTTCCCCACCCCCCTTCCCCAGAAACACCCACCCCCTCTCTTCTTCCCTTTCCTAGCCTCTTTTTTTCTACTTTTCCCTTTCTCTCCTTACCTTTGACCCATTCCCCGGTGGGTCTGCTCTCCCCTCCTCCCCTGCACCTGCCGATCACTACCTCTTACCTGCATCTACCTATCACCACCTTGTGCCCACCCCGCCTCCCCTCTTATGTCCACCTATCACTGCTCTGCTTTTCCCTCCTATATATTGGGCTTCCCCTTTTCCTACCCTGAAGGGTCCTGACCCGAAATGCTGACCGCCTGCTTTTCTCCACGGAAGCTGCCCGGCCTGCTGAGTTCCTCCAGCATCAGCGTGTTTTTCATCCTTAGTTCTACCTCTTCCGTTATTGTCATTTTAGCTTTTCTTTTTGTACTACCTCAGTTTGCACTACTGAACTTTGTACTATTCTGCTGTTATTGCGTTCGTCATTGTATTTATTGTGGCATTTATTATTACCATGTACACTGTTTACTCTGTGAGCTTCAGACGAGCAAGGAATTTCATTGCACCCTGGTGTATATGGTAATAAACTAATCTGAATCTGAATCTAATCTCCTCAATCTCTCTTCAATCGGTAAACTAACAATGTACATGGATAGGAGAGGTTTAGAGGGCTATGGACCAAACGTGGGCAGATAGGACTAGCTCACTGGGCAACACAGTTGGCATGGATGAGATGGGCCAAAGGGCCTGTTTCCCTGCTGTATGACTCTATCCCTGGAATCATTCTGGTGAATCTTCGCTCCATGCCAGCTGGGACAAATATATCTTTTCTTAGGCAAGGAGACCAAAACTATACTCAGTACTCCAGATGCTGGGGTTTTCAGCTGGAAGTTGGAGAGTGTGCAGAACAGATTCACAAGGATGTTACTGGGACTGG
Source organism: Pristis pectinata (assembly GCF_009764475.1). Classification (NCBI taxonomy): domain Eukaryota; kingdom Metazoa; phylum Chordata; class Chondrichthyes; order Rhinopristiformes; family Pristidae; genus Pristis; species Pristis pectinata. Next base: position 8,655,350 of record NC_067405.1, on the reverse strand, counting down.
AGGGCTTGGACTATAAGGAGAGGCTGGATAGATAGGGACTGTTTTCCCTGGAGCGTAAGAGGCAGAGGGGTGACCTTACAGAGATATATAAAATCATGAGGGGCATATATAAGGTGAATGCTCACAGTTTTTTTCCCGGGGTAAGGGAGTCACGAACTAGAGGGCTTGGCTTTAAGGTGAGAGAGGACCTGAGGGGCAACCTCTCACACAGAGGGTGGTGGGTATATGGAACGAGCTGCCAGGGGAACCTATAGAGGCGGGTACAATTACAAGATTTCAAAGACATTTAGACAAGTACATGGATAGAAACAGTTTAGAGGGATATGGGCCAACCACAGGCAAATGGGACTAGTTCATAGTCATACAGCATGGAAACAGGTCCTTCGGCCCAACTGGACCATGCCGACCAAGATTCCTATCTAAATTGGTCCCATTTGCCTGCGTTTGGCCCATGTCCCTCTAAACCTTTCCCTTCAATGGACCTGTCTAAGTACCTTTTATAGAATCATAGAACAGTAGAGCACAATACAGGCCCTTCGACCCACAATGTTGTGCCGACCTTTAAACCTCACCTAAGACTATCTAACCCCTTCCTCCCACATATCTCTCTATTTTAAATTCCTCCATATGCTTATCAAGTAATCTCTTGAATTTGACCAATGTACCTGCCTCCACCACCGCCTCAAGACAGCGCATTCCATGCCTCAACCACTCTCTGGGTAAAAAACCTTCCGCTGATATCTCCCTTGAACTTCCCACCCATTACTTTAAAGCCATTCCCTCTTGTCTTAAGCAGTGGTGCCCTGGGAAAGAGGCACTGGCTGTCTACTCTATCTATTCCTCTTAATATTTTATACACCTCTATCATGTCTCCTCTCATCCTCCTTCCCTCCAAAAAGTAAAGCCCTAGCTCCCTTAGTCTTTCCTCATAATGCATACTCTCTAAACCAGGCAGCATCCGGGTAAATCCCTTCTGCACCCTTTTCAACGCTTCCACATCCTTCCTATAATGAGGCAACCAGAACTGGACACAGTACTCTTTTAAGTACAAGTTCAACTGAAGGGCCAGTTTCCGTGCTGTTATAGCTCTATGACTCCATGTAGTCTCGCCAACGCCCTATGCAACTGCAATAAGACTGCCTTACTCTTGTATTCAAGTCCTCTTTTAAAACTGCTAACAGACCATTTGCCCAACTAATCACTTGCTGAAGCTGCATGTCGGCCTCTGTGACTTGTATACGAGCATATCTAGTTTCTTTTGACCATCAACACAACTAAACCTCTTCACTATTTAACAAATACTCTGCTTTTCTGTTGTGTACACCTAAGTGGATGACCTCACTTATTCCACATTATACTCCATATGTTTTGTTCTCGCCTACTCACTCAGCTTGTCCATATCTCCCTGAAGCCTTTTTACATCCTCCGTACTCACAATCCCACCTCGTTAGCATCATCAGCAAACTTGGAAGTACGTCATTTGGTTCCCTTCAGCCAAACTGTGAATAGCTGGGGCCCAGGCACCTATCCCTGTGGTATCCCCATTGGTCACAGCCAGACAACCTGAAAATGATCCATTAAGGAGGCATCAGAGACTGCAGAGGCTGAAATCCGGACCAACAAACAATCTGCTGGAGGAACTCAGCGGGACGAGCAGCATCTGTGGAGAGGGGGAAGGAATTGTCTACATCACGGGTCGAGACCCTGCATCAGGACGTGTGTTCCTCCGGCAGATTGTTTGTTACTAATGACCCATAAACACCTATTCTGTCCAATAAACAGTTCTCTACCCAAGTCAGTGCATTTTCCCCAGTTCCACGCGCTCTAACCTTGTTGGCCAATCTCCTGTGTCGGACCTCATCAAAAGCCTTCTGAAAATCCAAATGTACCATGTACCTGCCTCTACCTTATCCATTCCACCAGCCAAATCCTCAAATGTCCAACTGATTTTCCTTTCATAAATCCATGCTGACTCTGTTCAAGGTCCTTTTAATCTGCCCAAGCTGTTCCGTTACTACACTTGTCATTATGAATTCCAGCATTTGCCCTACTATATGCCCTACTACAGACATTAGGCAAACAAGTCAGTAGTTACTGGTATTCTCTCTCTCTCTCTCTCTCTCTCTCTCTCCCTCCCTCCCTCCCTCTCCCTCTCTCTCTTCCTGAATACTGGGGTCTCATTTACTAACCTCCAAATCTACAGGAACTATTCCAGAAGTTTGGAAGATGATAACCAAAAAGATCCACCATCTCTAAAGCCACCTCTTTCAAAACTCTGGGATGTAGATCATAGGGTCCTTATTAACTTTCAATTTCTCTTGTAATAATTTTTGATTAATACTTAGTTCATTCTTGCTAGACGGTTGATTCTCCAATATAGCTGGCAGGTTTTGTGGGTCTTTTCCATGAAGATAGACACAAAGTAATTGCTTCATTCCTCTGCCAATTCATGGAGTAATACAGCATGGAAACAGGCCCTTTGGCCCAACTCATCCATGCTGAACATGGTGCCTACCAAGCTCGTCCCATTTGCCCATGTTTGACCATATCCTTCTAACCCCTCCTATCCATGTACTCATCCAAATTTGAATGCCATTATTGTATCTGCCTCAACTACTTCCTCTGGCAGCTCAATCTATATATGCACCACCCTCTGCATTAAGAAGTGGCCCTTCAGGTCCATTTTAAATCTTTCCCCTCTCACCTTAAACCTATGCCCTCTAGTTAGGCAAACACCCTTCCCTGGAAAAAATGACAAGTGCATTCACCCTATCTATGCCCCTCACGGTTTTATACACTTCTATAAGATTACCCCTCGGTCTCCGACATTCCATGGAATAGTCCTAGCCTGCTTGACCTCCCCTTATAACTCATCCCCCTCTCCATATAACTTATTCTCTATTATAAATTCTCCTATCTCTATCTGTAAGGGCCCACACTTGCCTTCCTTTCACCTCAGAATTATTACCAATGCAAAACCCTCTGGGTACTCCGGGTTCCTCCCACATTCCAAAGACGTACAGGTTAGGAAGTTGTGGGCGTGCTATGTTGGCACCAGAACCGTGGCGACACTTGTGGGCTGCCCCCAGAACACTACACAAAAAGATGCATTTCACTGTGTGTTTCGATGTACATGTGACTAATAAAGATATCTGATCTGATCTGAAATCTATTAGTAGGATAAGTGAATCAACACCCCAGGCCAACATCCCAATCAAGACTCTGATCACGCTCAACCAGTGAGAAGTTCACACCACCCACGTGCCTCACACCAGGCAGCTGGAGCAGGCATTCAACTCCAAGCTCTGCCATGGGAAGAGGATGGAGAAAACTCTACAATGATGTTCACAAAGACTCCCAGCAAAAAAATGAGGCATCCACCCTGACTCATTGGAACCCTGCCCAAGATTGAGGAGGAGTATCTAGATGAGGACTCCAATCTGTGCAACAGGAGCACACAGAGGATTTGCACTAAGAGCAGAAGGAGTATAGAACGTCCCAAACTACCCATCTGCCCCCATCAAGCACGACCTGCCCCATCTGTGGCAGAGTCTGCAGATCTTGTGTATGACACTTCAGCCATCTCAGACCCACAGAACTAGAGTGGAGACAAGTCATCCTCTACCCTGAGTGACCGCTTCAACGAAGGTCAAAGAGGCACGTTTTAAACAGAGCTTTAAGATAAGATTTTTTTATTAGTTGCATGTACATCGAAATACACAGTGAAATACATCTTTTTGCGTAGAGTGTTCTGGGGGCAGCCCGCAAATGTTGCCACGCTTCCGGCGCCAACATAGCATGTCCACAACTTCCTAACCTGTACGTCTTTGGAATGTGGGAGGAAACCGGAGCACCCGGAGGAAACCCATGCAGACACGGGGAGAACGTACCAACTCCTTACAGACAGTGGCCGGATTTGAATCCGCGTCGCTGGCGCTGTAAAGTGTTATGCTGGAGAGCAAAAGAGAGAGAGAGAGAGAGAGACCGAGAGAGAGAGAGAGAGAGAGAGAGAGAGAGGCTGAGAGGTTTGGCAAGGGAATTTGAAAAAGTTAGCCACTGATACTGAGGCAAAAAAAATGAAGTATCTTCAAGGTCCGTGAGATTAAATGATGTTCCAACTGGAAGGACAAGGCTTCTCCTGGTCCACCCTCAAGTGGTTGACTCTTAACCCCTCTGAAGAGGCCCAATAAGCCATTCAGATCAGGGGCGATTAGGGATGATCAACAAGTGCTGGCTTGGCTGACAACATCACATCCCACGAATAAACAGAGAGATAAGAAAACAAAGATGAGAATTTTAAAATGGAGGCATTGCCGTAGCAAGTGCCAGTGTCAGTGTCGGTCAGTGAGCACAGGGGGGATGGGGGAAAAGGTTTACTGTGAATTAGGAGACTGACAGCAGGGTTTTGAATAGGCTTGAGTCTATGGAGTGTGGAACGTGGGGAGCCTACCAGAGGAGATACAGAACAGGACAGGAAGACATTCAAGGAATAGAAATAAGGCCTCATTTGGGAAATGTTGTAATAATTGCCCAGGGACAAGGACACAATTTTAGTTAAATTAATTTAATAAAGATAAGGAAAATCAGGAAGTGGTTGTATAAGTGCCAGTTGATTCAGTATCTTCTATTTTGTACCATGACTCAAGGAGAACTGATTTTTATTTATTCATGGGATGTGGTGTTGTCAGCCAAGCCAGCATTTATTTCCCATCCCTAATTGTCCCTGATCTGAGTGGCCCATTTCAAAGGGCAGTTAAGAGTCAACCACAAGGGTGAACTGGATGGTCTTTCCCTCAAAGACATTAACGAAGCAGATATGTTAATTTTTTAAACAATCTGGTGTGATTGTTGATTACTGACTGTTTTTTTAGCTAATTAACTGAACCTAAACTCTCTAGCAGCTGTAGTGGGACTTGAACTCACTCCTTTGAATCATCAGTGCTGCCCCCTGAGTAACAAATCCAAAAACGTAACCACTTCTGTCACTGCCCCCAACTGTAGGAACTTTAGCAGAGTTCTACTCTTGAAAAGTGGAGGAGAAGTAGGCCACTCGACCCCTCAAGCCTGTTCTGACATTCAATATGATCATGTCCAGGCCTCAACTCCGACGCCAGTTCCATATGGCTCTCATTTGCCTGATCTTACAAGGATTTATCTACTTCTCCTGTAAATATCCCCAATGATCCAGCCTCCACAACTTTCAGGGGTACAGAATCCCAGACATTCACCACTCTGTGTCAGAACAAATTCCTGTACACTCCAGTTATAAGTGACCGACCCTTATTTTCCAACCATGCCTCCCCATTCTAGACTCTCCCACCATTTGGAAATATCCCAACATTTACACTGTCAAGCCCCCTTAGAATCTTATACGTTCCAATAAGATCACCCTTCATTCTTCTAAGCTCCATTCTTCTAACATTTGTTCAGGTTACTTGGCACCTCTCATTTTATTTATAAACATATATGTATGTTCTTTGGAAAATTCCCCTTGTTTCCGAGATAAAACACATTAAGTGCTCTCAACACGCTTCACACCTAAATCAAAAAGACTCATAGAAGTCCCAGAGAAATACGGTACAGAAACAGGCCCTTCAGCCCACTGAGTCCATGCCGACCATAGAACATAGAACATTACAGCACAGTACAGGCCCTTCTGCCCACAATGTTGTGCCGACATTTTATCCTGCTATAAGATCCATCTAACCCTTCCCTCCCACATAGTCCCTATTTCTCTATCATTCATGTGTCTACCTAAGAGTCTCTTAAATGTCCCTAATGTATCTGCCTAGACAACCTCTTCCGGCAGTGCGTTCCACGCACCCACCACTCTCTGTGTAAAAAAAACTTACCCCTGATATCCTCCTTATACATTCCTCCAATCACCTTAAAATTATGTCCCCTCGTGTTAGCCATTGTCACCCTGGGAAAAAGTCTCTGACTGTCCACTCGATCTATGCCTCTTATCATCTTGTGCACCTCTATCAAGTCACCTCTCATCCTCCTTCTCTCCAAAGAGAAAAGCCCTAGCTCACTCAACCCATCAACCACCCACTTACACTGATCCTATATGACTCCCATTTTTTTATTCTCCCCACATTCTCATTAACTCCCCCCAGATTCTACCACTCACCTGCAGACTAGGAGCAATTTACCATGGCCAATTAACTGACCAACTTGCACGTCTTTGGGATGTGGGAGGAAAGCTGTGGGTCACAGAAGAATATGCAAACTCAACGCAGACAGCACTCAAGGTCAGAAGTGAACTCGTGTCTCTGGCGCTGAGAGGCAGTGGCTTTAACAGCTGTGCCTCAAATTATATCACTTGGAATACCGTAATGGGCAAAAGACACAGGGCAAAAGAGCTTTTTCAACACAGTGAGTTCCAGACCTCCATTCCACAGCGGGCTCCTCCTGTTATATTATGATACAGATCAACACATGTTAAGATAACTGAAAAGTACAATTTGTGTATTAATTCAGCAGCTTATGGAACATGTTGCCTGAAAAGCTGTCGGAAGAAGATTCAAGGATTAATTTTCGAAATGGAATTGGATAAATACTTGAAAATGGTCTCTATATTGGTCTCTAGGGCAATGAACATCGTCAATTGCCCCTGAGCTGAATGGCTTACTAGGTGATTTTCGGAAGGTAACTAATAGTCTATTCTCTCTAGGGTTTATAGAGTGAGAGGTCTTCTCATACAAAATTCTTAAGGTGCTTGACAGGGTAAATGTAGAGTTGATGTTTCCTTTGGCTGAGGTGTATAGGAGCAGGAGTCACTGTCTTAAAATAAGGGGGTCAGCCATTCAGAAGAGAGATGAGAGACATATCTTCACCCATAGGGCAGTGAATCTTTGGAATTTTCTCAACCTGAGGGCTGTGGAAGATGTCACTGAGTACAGGGACTGATAGATTTTTACATATTAAGGAAATCAAGGGTTATGGGATTAAAGCAGGAAAATTGCACTGTGAAAGGTCAGCCGTGATCTTATCACGTAAACCAGACTCCCCTCCATTGACTGTGTCTACACTTCCCGCTGCCTCTGAAAAGCAACCAATACAATCAAGGACCCCTCCCAGCCCAGACATTCTCACTTCTCCACTTACCCATTGGGCAGAAGATACAAAAGCCCGAGAACACAACCACCAGGCTCAAGGACAGCTTCTATCCCACTGTTCTCAGACTCTTGAATGGATCTCTCATACGCTAAAAGATGAAATCTTGATGTACCTCATCGTGGCCCTTGCACTTTACTGCACCTGTACTGCACTTTCTCTGTAACTGCAACACTATTCTGCATTGTTTTTTTTACTACCTCGATTTAATTATGTATGGCATGATCTGTCTGGATGACAAGCAAACAAAAGCTTCTCACAATATCTCAGAACATGTGACAATAATAAACCAATACCATTTGTACTAAATAGCACAGGAGGTGTGAGGGGCTAATGGCCTACTCCTACTCCTGTCCCTTATGTAAGCAAGAGTCAACTAGGGTAAATACAATAGCAACTCCAAGGGGTTTCATGACCCCACTAATACTGACCCTCCTTCTCCACATGTATTTAAGATTTGCAGCTGCTTGTGTGAATTCAATTCATGTATTCGGGTTAATAATGTTGGCTGTTAATCTAGCACAATCTCCCATGCGTTGGATACTCTGCCCCTGGCTAGTGAAGGTATTAAATGTTGTCCATGTTGAGGCCAAGAGGTCTCCTGGATCATTAGTGAAGGCAATGCAGTGTGATTGTAGGAAATCCTGCTTCCTCTAGGGGACCATTCAATAGTCTTATGACAGCGGCATAGAAGCTGTCCTTGAGCCTGGTGGTACGTGCTTTCAGGCTTTTGTATCTTCTGCTCGATGGGAGGGGGGAGAGGAGCCCAATGCAGGAAGTTTGGGCTTCCTCTTTTCCTATCTTCTGTCCTGAAGAAGGGTCCTGACCCGAAACGTTGACCACCTGCTTTTCTCCATGGATGCTGCCTGGCCTGCTGAGTTCCTCCAGCATCATCGTTTTTCATCTAGATTCCAGCAACTGCAGTCCTTTGTTTCTCCAGTGTGATTATCGACGTACAAGGACCAGAATGTAGAATGAAGGAGTCTACAGGTAAGAAAGGCCCCGGTGAGGGTTTCAGCAGCTGATGAGCTGAGGCAGGGCTGGGGGTGGGCAACGTTATGGAGGCTGGGATTCTTTGGGATTGGAATTGCAAGCCAAACCGCAGAATACAATCCACCTCTGTAACCTGTACTCATGTTAACCCCTTTAATCCCTGCTACCCACCAGGTAAATCCCCATTCCGAGGCCAACACACCTTTCCTGAGGACAGAGTGCCCAGAGCTGAAGCAGCAACAGATGAACGAGACAGAACGAAAGTGTACACTACGGTTATGGTTATCGCTTCACACAGATTAGGCAGTTGCCATGCCAACTGCTGGCACTCAGCACCTTCAAGCACAGTGGGAGCCCACTGCAGTTTCATTTGATCAACATTATGTATCTTCTGACTGTTTCAGGGGATTTACTAAAAATAGGCAAATGAAATCCCTTCAAAGTTTTCATTTCCTTTTATTTTTCATGGGCCTGGGTCAGCAGAAGTTAACAACATCAGCATCATTCCAGAGAAAAGTCTCGGTATAGAGTTTTACAACAATAAAGCAGCTCAGTAAACTCATCTGGTGCATGCTTCACCCAAGCCTCCTCCCATCCCCTCTCCTTCAAACTCGATCGGTTTATCTTTCTAGTCCATTCTTCCTCCATAATATTTATCTGGTTTCTTCTTCAAGCGGAGCTATTTTCAGTTTACAAAATGTTGATCCACCTCAGCAGCCTTTAACACTGTCACTGCTGAAATCCAGGGAATTAAACTTTCTAGACTTCACCTGAATTCATTAACAAACATGTCCCCAAAAGGAAAAGTGACTCTCATATTTCACACCCCAAGCCCAAATTGGTAAATTGGTTTATTATTGTCATATGTACCAAGGTACAATGAAAAACTTGTCTTGTATGCTGTCCATACAGATCATTTCATTACAACAGTGCATTGAGGTAGTACAATAACAGAATGCGGATTAAAGTGTTACAGTTACAGAGAAAGTGCAGGCAGACAATAAGGTGCAAGGTCATAATGAGGTAGATTGTGAGGTCAAGAGCCGATTTTATTGTACTAGGGAACCGTTCAATAGTTTTATAACAGCGGGATAGAAGCTGCCGTTGAACCTGGTGGTATGTGCTTTCAGGCTTTTGTATCTTCTGCCCGATGGGAGGGGGGAGAAGAGAATGTCCGGGGTGGGTGGGGTCTTTGATTATGTTGGATAGGAAAGGGTTAAGAGGGATATGGGTCAAAAGCGGGCAAATGGGACTAGCTTAGATGAGCATCTTGGCCGGGATGGACGAGTTGGGCCGAAGGGTCTGTTTCAGTGCTGTATGACTCTGTATAGCTTTCGATTTGAAAGGCAGCACACCCAACATCACACAAGCTGGGGCTTCAGTTCTGTGGTCCAGATCCCTCAGTTACTAGTCCAGTAACATTCCCATGATGCTACAATGATAACATCAGCATTCGCGATCGATATCTTGTGCCCAGTTACGTGGGATTGAATGGTGCTGGGGTCAGGGGCTGCACAGAGATTGCTCTGTCTGTTCACACAAGCAGGAACAAAACATTTAACACACCTGGTACCAACTCTGTCACATTTCTTTCACGCCTGTGAATCAGCACTGTTGAGCTGTCTATGGAAATCCATTACTGAACTGCAATTAAACAGTTGCAACTAACATCCCAGCTATCACATCGTGATTATTTGCTGAGGTAGGTTTCCACGGCAACACCAAGTTAAATGAATCTTTAAAAAAAATTGCAACCACATCATTGGCACGTTGAAACACAGGATCAGAGCTCGTTAAACCTATCACCGGGTTACCAAGGAATGCCCACTGCGGTCAATTGTGATTAACAACAGCAAATGCTGGAAATACTCACCAGGTCAGGCGGCATCTGTAGGAGAAACAGAGTTCATGATTCAGGCCAAAGGCTCTTTGGCCTGTAATGTTAACTCTGTTTCTCTTTCCACAGATGCTGCCTGACCTGCTGAGTGTTTCCAGCATTTGCTGTTTTTATTTCAGATTTCCAGCATCTGTAGTTTTTTTGATTTTCATTTGCTGTCAACCGTGTCTCATTGGGTGGCGCTGGGTCAGAAGGTTGTGGGTTCAAGTCTCACCCCAGACCACGGAGCACAAAAATCGAGGCCAACACTCCCGTGCAGGACTTGTAAGGGGGAATCGTTATGTAAACGTTGTGACTGCAGTACAATGAAATGTCCTTGCACCTTACGTCTATCTGCACTGTACTTTCTCTGTAACTGTAACACTTTAGAACATAGAACATTACAGCACAGTAAAGGCCCTTCGGCCCACAATGTTGTGTCGACATTTTATCCTGCTCTAAGATCTATCTAACCCTTCCCTCTCACATAGCCCTCCATTTCTCTATCATTCATGTGTCTATCTAAGAGTCTCTTAAATGTCCCCAATGTATCTGCCCCCACAACCTCTGCTGGCAGTGCACTCCACGTACCCAGCACTCTCTGTGTAAAAAACTTACCCCTGACATCCCCTTTATATCTTCCACATTAAAATTATGTCCCTTCGTGTTAGCCATTGTCGCCCTGGGAAAAAGTCTCTGACTATCCACTCGATCTATGCTCTTATCATCTTGTACACCCCTGTCAAGTCAACATTCCGTATTGTTTTGCCTTGTACTACATCAATGCATTGTATAATTAATTGAGCTGTATGAATGGTATGCAAGACAAGTTTCTCACTATACCTCGGTACATATTACAATAATAAATCAATTTACTAATTTAAGTTACCAATTTAGATTAACCAAGCATACCTCTGTAATCTCTCAGAATTACAGAGGGATTTTGGGGTCCAAGTCTATAGCTCCCTGAAGTAGGTAACACAAGTAGATAAGGTGGTAAAGAAGGTGTATGGCACGCTTGCTTTCATTGGTTGGGGCATTGAGTATAAGAGTCAGAAAGTCATGTTGCTGCTGTATAAAGCTTTGGTTGGGATGCACTTGGAGTATTGTGTGCAGTTCTGGTTGCCTCATTACAGCAAGGATCATTCTCCGCCACTTCCGCCATCTCCAATGGGACTCCACTACCAAGCATATCTTCCCCTCCCCACCCCTTCCTGCCTTTCGCAGGGACTGCACTCTCTGCGACTCCCTAGTTCACTCCTCCCCCCTCCCCCCACAACCAATCCCACTCCCACCCCAGGAACTTTCCACTGCCCCCGCCATAGGTGCAACACCTGCCCCTACACCACCTCCATTCAGGGATCCAAACAGTCCTTTCAGGTGAGACAGAGATTCACCTGCACCTCCCTTAATATCATCTTCTGCATTTGGTGCTCCAAGTGTGGCCTCCTCTACATTGGTGAGACCAAAAGCAGACTAGGTGACCGTTTCGCAGAACACCTGTGCTCTGTCCGTAACCGTGATCTGCATCTCCCTGTTGCCAGTCACTTCAACTCCCCCTCCCACACTATCACTGATATGTTAGTTCTCGGTCTCCTCCACGGCCAGGAGAATTCCAAGCGCAAACTGGAGGAACAGCACCTCATTTTCCGTCTTGGAACCTTGCAGCCTAACGGCATGAACATTGAATTCTCCCACCTGAAGTAATCCCCTCCCCTCTTCCCCACAACATCCCCCCCCCCCCCATCATGCTTCTCATCTTCCCTTTCCTAGCCTATCTCTTTTTTTCTACCTTTTTTTTCCTTTTTTTCCTTACCTTTGACCCATCCCCCAGTGGATCTGCTCTCCCCTCCTCCCCCGCACCTGCCTATCACTATCTCTTACCTGCATCTACCTATCACCACCCTGTGCCCACCCCGCCTCCCTTCTTTTGTCCACCTATCACTGCACTGCTTTTCCCTCCTATATATTGGGCTTCCCCTTTTCCTATCTTCAGTCCTGAAGAAGGGTCCTGACCTGGAACGTTGACCGCCTGCTTTTCTCCACGGATGCTGCCTGGCCTGCTAAGTTCCTCCAGCATCATCGTGTTTTTCATCTAGGTTTCAGCATCTGCAGTCCCTTGTTTCTCTAGGATGTGGACCCTGCTTTTTGTGCAGAAGAGGTTTACCAGGAGGCTGTCTGGATTTGAGGGTATGAGGCTATAAGGAGAGGTTGGACAAACTTGGCTTGTTTTCTCTGGAGCATCGAAGGCTGAGGGAAAACCTAATAGTAGTTTATAAAATTGTGAGGCAGAGATAGTGTAGTTCATCAGAGTCTTTTTCCCAGGGTAGAATTGTCAAATACTAGAGGGCATAGCTTTAGGGTGATAGGGGGAAAGTTTAAAGGAGATGTATGGAGCAAGTTTTTTACACAGGGAGTGGTAGGTGGGTTGAACAAGCTGTCGGGGTGGCGGTGGAAGCAGATATGATTGTGCAGTTTATGAGACATTTAGAAAGGCACCATAGAAAGTATCCCATCCGAATGCATCACAGCTTGGTATGGCAACTATTCTGCCCAAGGCTGCAAGAAACTGCAGAGCATTGTGGACACATCTCAGCACATCACGGACACCAGCCTCCCCTCCATGGGCTCTGTTTACACTTCTCGCTGCCTTGGTGAAGCAGCCAGCATAATTAAAGACCCCACCCACTCCGGACATCCTCTCTTCTCCCCCCTCCCATCGGGTAGAAGATACAAAAACCTGAAAGCATGTACCACCAGGCTCAAGGACAGCTTCTGTCCTGCTGTTATTAGACTCTGAACGGTCCCCTGGTACGATAATATAGACTCTTGACCTCACAATTGACCTCGCTAAGGGCTTGCACCTTATTATCTGCCTGCACTGCACTTTCTCTGTAACTGTGACACTTTATTCTGCATTCTGTTATTGTTTTCCCTGGTACTACCTCAATGCACTGTTGTAATGAAATGGTCTGTCTGAACAGCACGCATGACAAGTTTTTCACTGTATCTCAGTACATGTAACAATAATAAGCCAGTGTACCAAATTCACCAATTATTCTGCATTCTGTTACTATTTTCCCTTGTTCTACCTCAATGTACTGTTGTACTGAAGTGATCCGTATGGACGGCATACAAGACAAGTTTTTCACTGTACCTCGGTACATGTGACAATAATAAACCAATTTACCAGTTTACCAAATTTACATGAAAGGATTGGAGGGAAATGGATCATGTGTAGGCAGATGGGGTTAGTTTAATTCGGCATGATGGTCACACAGACATCATAGGTCAAAAGGCCATTTCCTGTGTTCTCTGTAACCCTTTGGGTGCTGAATATTTTTTGGACCGAGCAGCACATTGAACAGTCAAAGGGAGTCCTACACTGTCACAGGCTCCATCTTTCAGGTGCAACATTAGGCCTTGGACCCTTCGCTTCTCTCAGCTGGAATATAAAAGATTCCATGTCACTATTTTTAAGACGGGCAGGGGAGTAGTCCCAGTTTTGATGAAAGGACATCAGTCTGAAAGCTGCTGGGATATGTAGACATTCTGTTCAGGACAGTTGGCATTAATCACCTGATAAATATCAGGAGGGTTTGGTGCTACTTGAATGCTGAAGCTCTGAATTTGTTTCTCAGACTGGCCTCTCATTCTGGATGAGTTCAGTGGAAAACTGTAAATATAATAATTATGACAAAGGCCATTTGGCCCAATGAATCTATATCGGCTCCAAGATGAGCAATCCCATTCCACCTTTCCTCATTTCCCTGTACCCCTGCAACTTATTCCCCCACACAATGGCTTTGATCCCTTCGCCACTTACCTACACTAAGGGGTAATCTGCAATGGACAATTAACCTGTCAGCACATACTTGGGATGTGGGAGGAAACTGGAGCACCCTGGGTCAGCACAGTGGCACAGTCAGTAGAGCTGCTGCCTCACAGAGTGGGAGACCCAGGTTCAATCCTGACCTCGGGTGCTGTCTGCGTGGAGTTTGCCCGTTCTCCCTGTGATCTCGTGGGCTTCCTCCAGGTGCTCCGGTTTCATCCCAAAGACGTGCAGGTTGGAAGGTTTATTGGTCGCTGTAAAGCGTCCCCAACACCTGCAACACTTGGCTTTTGTTGCTGAAAGTACAGATGACCTTGTCACCGGTGCTGTGTTTTAGTGCCCTGGTGGTACAGTGTGACGGCACTGTGTTTTAGTGCCCTGTGTTACAGTGTTGGTCCAGCCTGCATGTGCTGTGAGTCATGGGGTCATACAGCATGGAAACAGGTCCTTAGGCCCAACTCATCCATGCTGACCAAGATGCCCATCTAAGCTAGTCCCATTTGCACCCGTATCCCTCTAAACCTTTGCTACCCATGTGTCTGCCCAAATTTCTTTTAAATGTCAATGCTTCACATTGAAGCTGCCTGTCAGTCTCGTGTGTCCATGCTGCACCAAGTGTGCCACCGTTACTACAACTACCCGTGCGCCGATCTTGCGTACTGTTGCTGAACGTCAGTACTGCGCATTGGTACTGTGTATCTGTCCTGTGCGCTAGTGCAGTTTAATCGTCTGACTTTGTCTGAAAGTCTCAGCAGATTGTCTGCCTCAGACACCTCCCGAAATGCCTGATCACAAACCTTGGCTGAATATTGACAAACTGAATGTGAATGCAGATGGACCCACCTGCTCCTAATCTGAACAACGTTGACAGTGATAATTACAAATGGCTTGGTTGCAACAGCCCAGAAAATGCTGCCAGGGTTGATTCTGTGCAAGATTTTAATTCTCCAATTTTAATCAATTTTCAGCTGTTAAATTATGGTTAATCAATTTCCTTTAAATTGGGAAATGCTGTGTGACCTCAACCAGGGATTTGTCAAGGAGGATGGATGATGCAGGAAGGGTGAGCAGAAACGCTATGCACAAGGTCAGTCACCTCCTGGCATCCAATCCTTCTGCATCCTCGCAGTCATCCAAGGACAAGTGTTTGTGTGAAGCGTTTTGTAATGCCTTGTCAGAGATGCGATCACGTGCAATGGCCCTGCAAGCATTTAAAGCAATCATGTCTTTGGCAGAGGCTTATGTTTGTAGAGTGCCTTTAATGTTGAAAGAATATCCATAGGGCATTCCTGATAATCCTCCCTTTCTGGTCTCTGGAGTATCCCTGATTTTAATTGCTTCACCACTACGGCAGTCACTGGTATCCTGACCTCGGGAATTTTTTCTCAATAAATCTTCCCATCATAAAGCTCCTTGTGGTCATCTAATATTTTCTTATATGACTCATTCGGATTATGTTCCAATGAAGTGTCCTGGGATGTTTTATTGTCTTAAAGTGAACATCACCAACAGCCTGTCCTGGTCAAATCACGTAGATGCCATGCCCAAGAAAGCTCACCAGCGCCTCTACTTCCTCAGTAGGCTAAAGAAATTCGGTTTGTTCCCTTTGACTCTCACCAAATTTCATTGATGCACCATAGAAAGCATCCTATCTGGATGTATTACTGCTTGGTACGGCAACTGCTCTGCCCAGGATCACAAGAAACTGAAGAGAGTTGTGGAAACAGCCCAGCACATCACGGACACCAACCTCCCCTCCTTGGACTCTGTCTTTACCTCTCGCTGTCTTGGTGAAGCAGCCAGTATAATCAAAGACCCCACCCACCCGGGTCATTCTCGCTTCTCTCCTCTTCCATTGGGTAGAAGATACAGGAGCCTGAGGGCACGTACCACCAGACTTAAGGACAGCTTCTACCCCACTGTGATAAGACTATTGAATGGTTCCCTTATATGGTGAGATGGACTCTGACCTCACGATCTACCTTGTTGTGACCTTGCACCTTATCGCACTGCACTTTCTCTGTAGCTGTGACACTTTACTCTGTACTGTTATTGTTTTTACCTGTACTACATCAATGCACTCTGTACTAACCCAATGTAACTGCACTGTGTCATGAATTGACCTGTACGAATGGTATGCAAGACAAGTTTTTCACTGTACCTCAGTACAAGTGACAATACTAAACCAATACCAATATACATGTAAGCTCTTGGCCTTTGGCAACTCCCATTATCATTCCATTCGTGCTTTCCCACTGCTCCCGTTTTCCCGATCATAATCTTAAAGTGTCTGTTTCTGAAGGATGGATCAACTCACCCCTCCTAGCACCAGTGGTCCCAGAGAACGTCACAGACACTGGCCGAGCTGATCTGCCAGATCTGCATGTCAATAACCACTGCCTTACTCGTGCCTCTGTTGTCAACACTCTCGCTTCTGAGTCAGAAGATTGTGGGTTCAAGTCCCACTTGAGAGACTTGGGCACAAAAATCTAGGAGACGCTCCACTGAGGTACCAAGGGAGGACTGGGTGAATTTGAAAGAAACCACAGACAATTCCAAAGAAGGGCAAGGCAGCTAACTCCTGTCACCTGGGAAATATTTCTCCCTTGACAAACATTACAGAGAATCCGCTTAATGGGCAGCATAGTACTGCAACTAGAAGAGCCGCTGCATCACAGCTCCAGCAACCCAGGTTCAATCCTGACCTCCGGTGCTGTCTGTGTGGAGTTTGCATGTTCTCCCTGTGACCGTGTGAGTTTCTACCCTGGGAGGAAGACTGCGACTTTCCCCTGACACCTCAAACCCTGCCGGTTCTGTTGGTTAATTGGCCACTGCAAATTGCCCCAAGTGAATGGCAGAATCTGGAGCAGCTGATGGGAAAGTGGGGAGAATTGGTTACAGAGAAAGTTGGTGGGGGAAGGGGATTGCTCTATGAGTCAGCATAGACTCGGTGGGCTGAATGGCCTCCTTCTATATCATATGGAAATATGGAGATAACTTATTACATTACAACTGCAACAACATTTCAAAAGTACTTAATTGACCACAGGATGCAACAGTTGTTATGAAAAGTGTGATATAATACAAATCTATTTTTCCCATTTTGTTGATTTGACAGTAGGTTGCTTGTCCTTACCATTGTCTTCATCTCTTTGGAGATGTGGTTGTAGAACTGACGTTCCACGTTCCACGGTGAGCCAAGGTTGGATATTGAGTTGGACCGTGTCCGGTTCAGTTTCGCAATCATCGCTTTCTCTTCCTTCTGCAGAGAAAACGAAGCAGGGACGGCATTAGTCTCGGAAAAAGATGCCAGCGGGAACAGAGATCACATCAAGTTGTAGAGTTGTGGAATTACACAGCACAGACACAGGCCCTTCAGCCCATCTCGTCCATGCCCTGTCTTTACCTCTTGTTGTCTTGGCGAAGCAGCCAGCATAATCAAAGACCCCACCCACCCGGGTCATTCTCTCTTCTCTCCTCTTCCATCAGGCAGAAGATATAGGAGCCTGAGGGCACGTACCACCAGGCTCAAGGACAGCTTCTACCCCACTGTGATAAGACTATTGAACAGTTCCCTTAAATGATGAGATGGACTCTGACCTCACAATCTACCTTGTGTGACCTTGCACCTTATTGCACTGCACTTTCTCTGTAGCTGTGACACTTTACTCTGTACTGTTATTGCTTTTACCTGTACTACATCAATGCACTCTGTACTAACTCAGTGTAACTGCACTGTGTAACGAATTGACCTGTACGATCGGTTTGCAAGACAAGTTTTTCACTGTACCTCGGTACAAGTGACAATAATAAACCAATACCAATACGTTTATCTGAGCTAGTCCCATCTGTCCGTGTTTGATCCATAATCCCTTTAAACCTTTTCCTATCCATGTATCTGTCCAAGCGTCTTTTAAATGTTGTTATTGTACCAGCCTCAACCACTTCCTCTGGCAGCTCGTTCCATATACGCACCACCCTCTGCATGAAGAAGTTGCCCCTCAGGTCCCTTTTAAACCTTTCCCCTCTCTCCTTAAACCTATGCCCTCTAGTTTTTGATTCCCTTTCCCTGGGAAAAAGGCTGTGTGCATTCACCCTATCTATGTTCCTCAAGATTTTATATGGCTCTAAAAGGTCACCCCTCTGTCTCCTGTCCTCCAAGGAATAAAAGTCCTAGCCTGCCCATCTCAGGCCGCTGAGTAGTGGCAACGTTCTTGTAAATCCTCTTTGCACTCTTTCTAGTTTAATGACATCCTTCTTATAACAGGATAACCAAAATTGTATGCAATACTCCAAATGAACCCTCACCAACATCTTGTACAAGTGCCACATAACATCCTAACTCCTGTACTGAATGCTCTGACAGAAGGCCAGCATGCCAAACACCTTCTTCACCACCCTGTCTACCTCTGACACCACTTTCAGGGAACTATGTACTTGTACTCCTTGGATCCTCTGTTCTATAACACTCCCCAGGGCCCTACCGTTCACTGTGGAAGTCCTTCCCTGGTTTGACTTCCCAAAATGCAACACCTTGCACATCTGGATTGAATGCCATTTGCCATTCCTCAGCCAACTTATGTATCTGATCAAAATTCACTTGTAATTTTTGCTAACCTTGTTACTTCACCAGCCCAGGAATCTACATATTCGGTTACAAACTGAGTTAAAGTTTCACATCAGGTTTTAGGAATATAAGACACAGAAGCTGTAACATTTTGTTAGGCCACATTCAAAGTATTGTATGCAGTTCTAGATGCCACACTTTAGGAAGATTGTGGAGGTTTTGGAGAGGGTGAGGAAGAGGTTCACCTTGATATTGTCTGGATTGGAGAGTATTAGCTATTGTTATGTTTGTTCTTCATCAAGAGACAAACTTCGCGTGGGTTTAACATCTGAACATTTTTATTAACCAACCCCAGACAGCTTGCTTTCCCTCTCTTTTTACAGCCACTTCCTGTTCCCTCCCACTTCACTGACATCTAAATATATGTTGAATCGCTGTTTGAAGCGTTTCCAATTATCGGTTAGATTGCTAGTAAACTGCATAGTCGTGGGACAACTTAGCTTATTGGCTTCTCACCTGAATCTCTCTTGGCAAATCCGGTGACCGCTGAACTTCAGGAACAATGTCCTCCCACGCCACGCCAGCCAGCTTTTTCTCTGTCTTATTACAGCTTTTCTTTCATACTCAGAATCTCTTTCTCAACTGCACACAGTATTCATCTACTCTCCCTGTTCAGACCTCACTCCAGCTGTCTGGGGTTGGTTAATAAAAATGTTCAGATGTTAAACCCACGTTAAGCTTGTCGCTTGATGAAAAACAAACATAACATGGTTTCAGAAGTTGGAGTGAGGTCTGAACAGGGAGAGCAGATGAATACTGTGTGCAATTAAGAGACTCAGTGAGTATGAAACAAAAGCTGTAATAAGACGCAGAAAAAGCTGGCCAGCATGGCGAGGGAAAGCAAGCCAAGCTGTGGTATTAGTTAATAAAATGTTCAGATGTTAGACCCACGCGAAGTTTGTCTCTTGATGAAGAACAAACATAACAGCTAGAAGAAGAGGTTGGTCAAACTTGGATTGTTTTCTCTGGAGGTCAGAGACTGAGGAGCAACCTGATAGAAGTATATAAAATTATGAGAAGCGTAGATTGGGTAAATAGCTAGAGTCTTTTTCCCAGGGTGAAAATGTCAAATAGGTCATACATTTATGGTGAGGGGGGGGGGGGGTAGTTTAAAGGAGACGTGTGAGGGAACTTTTTTATTACGCAGAGAGTGATAGGTGTCTGGAACGTGCTCTCAGGGGAGGTGGTGGAAGCAGATACAATAGCAATGTTTAAGAGACATTTAGACATTTTTTAGATAAGACATAAATGTTTAGACATTAAGACACATTTAGACAGACACAGAGGAAGAGAACAGAGGGATATAAACCATGTGCAGGCAGATGAGATTAATTAGATTGGCATTATGATTGGTGAAAACATAGTGCCCAAAAGGCCCCGTCCCTGTGCTGTTCTATGCTCTATAAGTAAGGGTAGGCCATCTGACTCCTCGTGTGTCCTCTGTCGTTCAATAATATTGTGGCTGATATTCTACCTCAGCCACTCTTTACTGCACCAACTCCATAATCATTGACTCCCTCGTTATCTAAAACTCTATGGGACTGGGAGACTGGGATACTTCTGCCCAGCTGTTGCAAGAAGTGAGGGGGAACAAATCTCAGGTAAACACTCAACAGGCTTACTCTAGAACAGAGAAGGCTCGAGGTTAGGGTTAGACTGAGGGTTACTTTAGGGTAAGGCTGGAGTGATCTCTGGGTGCAGAAGACATTTAAATTAACTTTTGCATTAACGCTGTTAATAAAGTTATTTTAAAACAAAGAAGAAACAAAATTGTGGTGGGGGGGGGGGGGGAGACGAAATTTGACAATGGTATTTAAAAACCCCAAGAGCTTTCATCGGACCATCAGAGAGAAAATGTTTCCAGTTGTGGAGGATTCCAACATTTTAGTCGATCCAACAGTAGTTCATAACAAACTTGGTCATACAGAGTGTGGAACATCCTCCGACAGGGAGCAGCTGAGGTAAATAGGAGAAGCACTCTTAATGGCAGCTGGATAAACATGATAGAGGGGAAAAAGAGGTAGAAAGACTGGCAGGAGGAGCAGAGGAAGGCAGATGTTGAGCACTAAAAATTAAAAGGAATGGCTGAGCCAGTTGCAGGGGGGTGGGAACCAGAGGGGCAGGGCAGCAAAGTGGAGAAGCTGTGGGGAAAGTAGACCACAAGCAAAGATGGAAACCAAAAGATTGAGTGTGGTAGGACTAATATTCTGAGTTGCATCTATTTCAATGCAAGGAGTATTGTAGGTAAGGCAGATGAACTTAGAGCATGGATCCGTACGTGGAATTATGATCTTGTAACCATTAGCGAGACTTGGTGCAGGAGGGGCAGGACTGGCAGCTCAATGTTCCAGGGTTCCGTTGTTTTAGACATGATAGAGGGGGAGGTATTAAAGGGGGAGGGGCGGCATCACTCATCAGGGAAAATGTCACAGCAGTGCTCAGAGAGGACATACTGGAGGGCTCGTCTACTGAAGCAATTTGGGTGGAACTGAGGAATATAAAAGTGATTATCACATTAATAGGACTCTATTATGCACCTCCCAATAGTCATTTAGAGGAGCAAATTTGCAAATAGCTGACAGTTGTAGGAAATATAAAGTTGTGATAGTAGGTGATTTTAACTTTCCACATATTGACTGGGACTCCCATACTGTAAAGGGATTGGATGGGATAGAGTTTGTCAAATGTATTCAGGAGAGTTTCCTTAATCAATATGTAGAAGTCCCAACTAGAGAGAGCGTGATACTGGATCTCCTCTTAGGGAACGAGACAGGGCAGGTGACAGAAGTGAGTGTAGGGAAACACTTTGGATCTAGTGATCATAATTCTATTAATTCAAGTTAAATATGGAGAAGGATAGGACTGGTCTTAGGGTTAAGATTCTAAACTGAAGGCCAATTTTGAGGGCATCAGAAGGGATCTGGCAGGCGTGAATTGGGATAGGTTGTTTTCTGGCAAAGAGATGCTTGGTAAGTGGGAGGCCTTCTAAAGTGAAATATTGAGAGTACGGAATCTGTATGTTCCTGTTAGGGTAAAAGGCAAGGCTAACAGGTGTAGGGAACCTTGGTCATTGAGGGATATTGAGGCCCTAGTAAAGAAAAAGGAGGTGCATATCAGGTATAGGCAGTTAGGATCAAATGAGGCGCTTGAGGAGTATAAGAAATGCAAGAGAACACTTAAGAGAGAAATCAGGAGGGTTAGGAGAGGACATGAAGTTGCTCTGGCAGATAAAGTGAAGGAGAATCCCAAGGGTTTCTCTAGCTATATTGAGCAAAAGGATAGAAAGGGACAAAATTGGTCCTCTTGAAGATCAGTGTGGTCATCTATGCTTGGAACTGAAGGAGATGGGGGAATCTTAAATGAATTTTTTACATCTGTATTTACTTGAGAGACAGACACAAAATCTATAGAACTGAGGAAAAAGAGTAGTGAGGTTATGGACCATATCCAGGTTACAGAAGAGGAGGTGCTTGCTGTATTGAGGTGAATTACGGTAGATAAATCTCCAGGGCCTGACGGGGTGTCCCCTCGGACCTTGTGGGAGTCTAGTGAAGAAATTGCAGGGGCCTTGGCAGGGATACTTAGAACATCCTTAGCCATGGGTGAGGTGCCGGAGGACTGGAGGACAGCTAATGTTGTTCTGTTGTTTAAGAAAGACTCTAAGAATAAGCTGGGAAATTATAGACTGGTGAGCCTGGCGTCAATTGTGGGTAAAGTATTGTAAGGTATTCTGAGGGACAGGATACATATATATATATATATATATATATATATATATATATATATATATATACACACACACACACACACACACACACACACACACACATATATGTGAGTATTTGGATAGACAGGGTCTGATTAGGGATAGTCAACATGACTTTGTGCATGGCAGGTCATGTCTAACCAATCTTATAGAGTTTTTTGAGGAGGTTACCAGGAAGGTTGATCAAGGGAACACAGTGGACGTTGTCTATGTGAAGTTTAGCAAGGTCTTTGACCAAGTCCTGCATGGGAGGCTGCTCCAGAAGGTTGCTTGGCATTCAGGGTGAAGTAATCAATTGGATTCAACACTGGCTCAGCGAGAGAAGCCAGAGAGTGGTCGTAGACGGTTGTCTCTCTGATTGGAGGCATATGACTAGTGGTGTGCCGCAGGGATCGGTGCTGGGCCCATCTTGTTGTTTATCATTTATATTAATAATTTAGATGATAGTGTGGTAAACTGGATCAACAAATCTGCAGATGACACCCAGATTAGTGAACAATGAGGAGGGCAATCAAAGCTTGCAAAGTGATCTGGACCAGTTAGGAAAAAGGGCTGAAAAATGGTAGATGGAATATAATGCAGACAGGTGTGAGGTGATGCACTTTGGGAGGACAAACCAGGGTAAGACTTACACAGTGAATGGTAGGGCACTGAGGTGTGCGGTAGAACAAAGGGAGCTGGGAATACAGATCCATAATTCCTTGAAAGTGGCACCACAGGTAAATAGGGTCGTAAAGGGAGCTTTTGGCACATTGGCCTTCATAAATCAGGGCATTGAGTACAGGAGTTGGGATGTTATGTTGAAGTTGTATAAGATGTTGGTGAGGCTGAATTTGGGTATTGTGTGCAGTTCTGGTCACCTACCTACAGGAAAGATATCAATAAGCTTGAAAGAGTGCAGAGAAAATTTACACAGATGTTGCCGGGACATGAGGACTTGAGTCACAGGGACAGGTTGAACAGGTTAGGACTTTATTCCCTGGAGTGCAGGAGAATGAGGGGAGATCTTATAGAGGTATATAAAATTATAAGGGTTATCGATAGGGTGAATGCATGCAGGCTTTTTCCCCTCAGGTTGGGTGAGACTAGAACTCGAGGCCATAGGTTTAGGGTGAAAGGTGAAATATTTGAGGGGAATCTGAGGGGAAACTACTCCACTCAGAGGGTGGTGAGAGTGTGGAACGAGCTGCCAGTGGAAGTGGTGGATGCGGGTTCAATTGTAATATTTAAGAGAAGTTTGGATAGGTACATGGATGAGAGAGGTATGGAGAGCTATGGTCCGGGTGCAGGTAGATGGGAGTAGGCAGAAAACCAGGCTGGCATGGACTAGGTGGGACAAAGGGTCTGTTTCTGTGCTGCAGTGCTCTATGACTCTAAATTTGCCTCTTCCTATGCTACACACTCTATGTGATGTCAAGCACACTTCAAACAAACACAAACCGTCTTCAGTAAATGCAAATCAGAAAAACTGCAGATACTGGAAACCTGAAATAAAGGAAAATCTGGAAACTCCCAGTAGTTCAGGCAGAGAGAGTTGATTGTGTCAGGTCAAAGACCATCAGAACTGGGAAAGAAGGAAAATGGGCAAAAAGGAGAACCAAGGGCTTTTCCCTCTTTTCCAGTTCTGACAAAGGGTCTTCAACCTGAAACATTAACTTTCCCTTTTTAAAAACGGAGACACAAGAGATTCTGCGGATGTGGGAATCTGGAGCAACACACACATTGCTGGAGGAACTCAGTTGAGTTTGACTTTGACTTACAATTACGTTTGAAAGACATTGGGACAAGTACATGGATAGGAAAGGTTTAGAGGGATATGGGCTAAATGTGGGGAAATGAGACCAGCTCAAGGAGACACACAAGAGAATGCAGATGCTGGAAATCTGGAGCTGAGTTCCTCCAGCATTTTGTGTGTTGCTCCAGATTCCAGCATCTTGCAGAAAGTCTCTTCAAAGTATGCCTATCCTGAAGAAATTTTCCTCCTCTCTTCAATGAGAGCTCTGTGAGGACCTCTCTCACTGCTCCCCCTCTGTGATCTCTACTGCTCTCCAGCTCTTCAACCATATGCTCTACCTGACCTGCTGAGTTCCTCCAGCATTTTGTGTGTTGCTCTTTCCCTTTGCAAGATGCTGCCTGACCTGCTGAGTGTTTATAGCAGTTTCTGTTTTGATTACACTATTAAGCACGTTTTGTACGCCTTCACCACTGCCAACTCAGAAAGTTTTGACAGAATTATTGATGCTGGATTCTGGACACAGTCTGGTGACTTTAAGGACGTAGGGACACGATTCAAAGAATTCTCCTTCTTAAATGAAAGCAGTATTAGCCTCCTGTCCCACTGCTGTTTGTGAGATCCTATCTATACACAGAGTGGCTCCTGTGGTCCCTGCATGAAAAACAACATGTGATTGGTGGGAGGTCAATATTGGAAGATCTATACAAAATAGTCTTCTTTTCCAATTTTGCATAAAACATAGAAACTGCAAAGATTAAAGTGGATCTGCTATCCATTTGATTGTCCTACTAATGATACAATGATATTAGAGCGCTGTTGACTCATTAATCTCCAACACAATGTGAAGGAAGTCCTCCTTCCAGAGAGCTTTGGCAGCCTTGGGTATAACGCCACGTGCCTTGCATTGCAAAGAGTTTCCCTGAAAAGCTCCACGTTCATCCAAGTTGTCTCCAGTTCCCGTTCCATTCCCTTTTCTCCACAATTGGCGGCCCTGCCTCAGTTGTCCATACAAGGTCTGGAATTCTCAGTTAAACTGCTGCACCTCTCCCTTCTCCATGGACATCATACTTCAACTCAGTGTATCTCACTGTTGGAGAGAGGGAATCCTCAGGCGATTTATCCTGGGCCCAACACATTGATGCAATCATGAAGAAGTCATGCCAGTAGCTCTACTTCAGTAGGAGTTTGAAGAGATTTGGTACATCACCAAAGACATAGATGTACGGTGGAGAGCAGTCTGACCGGTTGCATCACAGCCTGGTATGGAGGCTCCAATGCACAGGATCGCAAGAGGCTGCAGAGGGTTATAAACTCAGCCAGCTCCATCACAGGCACAACCCTCCCCACCACTGAGGACATCTTCAAGAGAGGGTGCCTTAGGAAGGCGGCATCCATCACTAAGGACCCTCACCATCCAGGACACACCCTCTTCTCGTTGCTACCAGCAGGGAGGAGGTACAGGAGCCTGAAGACCCACACTCAATGACTTAGGAACAGCTTCTTCCCCTCCACCATCAGATTTCTGAACGGTCCATGAACCCATGAACGATACCTCGTTATTTCCTTTCTTGCACTATTTATTTATATTGTAATTTAGTTATTTTTATGTCTTTGCACTGTACTACTGCCGCAAAACACAAAATTTCACGTCATATATGTCAGTGACTGATTCTGATACTGAACTGAGGATTCCCATTGCTTGGGTTGAGAGGACCTGTAGCCTCCCTAATACTGAAACCTGCAGTGACAGAGTCTTAACCTGGGCCTGCACTGTCACATGGAGCAGTCTGTTTATACAGTAAGTAATTCCCTAGGAACTCCCTCAGGGATTCCACCCCACCCTTATTGCTGGATGGCCTGCCTGAACAGGAGTTCCTATGATCTTCTGCCAAGCTTATATCAAGTCGTGTTGAGAATCCACTGGGTAAATCCCTGGCCTTTTTGAACATTCTTCTTGAAATTCATCTTTAGCCATCGGGATTGAATTAGGAGGAAGGGTGATGCAGTAATTAGGGCTGCTGCCTCACGACTCCAGGGTTTGATCCTGTTCTTGGGTGCTGTCTGTGTGAAGTGTTCACGTCCTCATGGTGACCACACGGGTTTCCCCCTGTTGCTCCGGTTTCCAAAGAGTTTCCCTGAAGAGCTCTGTGTTCATCTAGGTTCCCTTTGCTCCACCATTGGCAGCCCTGCCTCAGTTGTCCATACAAGGTCTGGAAATCTCAGTTTAAGCTGCTCCACCCTTCCTCTATGGACATCACACTCCAACTAGGCTACACTGTTGGATATGAAGAGAGGGAATCCTCAGACGTGGATCCCAAAGACGGGTAGGTTGGTTAAATGGCCACTGGTGTAAGTGGGTAGCAGGAGAATGGAGATGAGTTGATTTGTGTGTGAAAGTGCCTAAGTTACAGGAAAATGGAGAATGGATCTACTGGAATTGTTTTCTTGGGAGCCAGCATGATACAATGAACAGAATAGCCTCCTTTTGTGAAGTTACGTTTAAGATAAGCAGACTTCAGTGGAACCAAACATCAGGAGGGGAACAGAACAATCAGTTGCAAACCACTCCATGGTAACAACCATGAACTAATTTCTCCCCATTAGTGTCAATCCTCACGATTGACGCTGTGAAACTTTATAACCAGCTGGAATCAGGTGCCTTAGTGAGTCATTCAATGTGAACTTTACAAGTGAAAATAAAAAAACTAAAAATAAAGTCTCAAGAGAGGCAAGGGGATGGGGTTTTGCTTTGCACATTATCTGATCTGTGATAGATAAAGATTTAATTCACTTCCATTGGTGACATTTTCAGCTGGTTGGCAACTTGGTATTTGACAATAGGGGAGACAAGATGAATTGTTCTGGGACTGAGACAATCTCAATGTCACCTTCAAAGGCCCAATGCCTCCTCCCCACTGCCTCCACATCAGGTGCCCCCCCAACAGTACATAGTTACTGCAAAGAAACAGGCTATTTGGCCTATTGAATCTATCACACTTGCCCAGATTTCATCCCTTCCTTGCCAACCTCATGAGCCGCCCCCTTAAAGATAGTCCTAAACCTCATTGATCAACCACCTGCCATTCCATCCCGTACTACAGGGTCTTTTGGCCCATGTACCAGTGCTTGAAAGAGTTATTGAATTATCCCCAACACTCCAGTACTGGGCATGTTTGCACAGGGGTTCTGTTGCTGGACTGGTATTCAGGGACCAAAACTATTGATCTGGATCTTGGGGTCCAAGTCCATAGCTCCCTGAAAGTGACAACACAAGTGGATGGAGTGGTATAGAAGGTGTACAGCATGTTTGCCTTCATTGGTTGGGGCATTGTGTATAAGAGTCAAGAAGTCATGTCACTTTGGTTAGGTTGCACTTGGAGCATGCTGTTCAGTTCTGGTCACTCCATTACATAGGACATAGAACAGTACAGCACAGGAACAGACCCTTTGGCCCACGATAGTGTGCCAAACTAATTAAACTAGTAATTAAATGTCTAACTAAACTAATCCTTTCTGCCTACACAATGTCCATATCCCTCCATTCTCTGCACATTCATGTGCCTATCTGAGCTTCTTAAATGCCTCTATTGTATTGGCCTCCACCACCACCCCTGGCAGCACATTCCAGGCACCCACCACTCTCCGTGTAAAAATCTTGCCCGCACATCTCCTTTGAACTTACCCCCTCTCACCTTAACTGCATGCCCTCTAGTATTAGACACTTCAAATCTAGGAAAAAGATACTATGCCTCTCATAATCTTATAAACCTCTATCTGGTCTCCCCTCAGCTCCCACCACTCCAGAGAAAACAACCCAAGTTTGTCCAACCTTATAGCACATGCCTTCTAAGCCAGGTAGTTTGACTCTGACGGGCTGAATGGCCTCTATCAGTGCCAGAGATAATTCCACGACGAGGGACTCAGTCAATTATAATGGAAATCTCCATTCCAGACGCTGGAGGTTCAGTCAATAATTTGACACGGGGCTGAGACAGATATACATAGAACATAGAACAGTACAGCACAGAACAGGCCCGTCGACCCACAATGTTGTGCTGACATAGCTATTCCCTCCTACCTACAGAATCCCCATATCCCTCTATTTTCCTCTCATTCATGTGCCCATCCAAACCCCTCTTAAAAGCCCCCAATGAATTTGCCTCCACCACCCTATCAGGCAACGCATTCCAGGCATCCACCACTCTCTCAGTAAAAAACTTACACCTTACATCTGTTCTGAACCTACCCCCTCTCACCTTAAATGCATGCCCTCTGGCACAGGATCTCTCAATAATGGGAAAAAGATATTGCTTGTCCACCCTATCTATGCCCCTCATAATTTTATACACTTCCAACAGATCACCCCTCAGCCTCCGCTGCTCCAGAGAAAAGAGCCCAAGTTTGTCCAGCCTCTCCTGATAGCACATGCTCTCTAATCCAGGCAGCATCCTAGTAAACCTCCTCTGCACCCTCTATAAAGCCTCGACATCCTTCCTATAATGAGGTGACCAGAACTGTGCACAATACTCTAAATGCGGCCTAACCAGAGTTCTATAGAGATGCATCATAACTTCCTGACTCCTATACTCAATACCCCGATTAATGAAAGTAAGCATTCCATAATCTTTCTTAACCACCCTGTCTACCTGTGTAGCCACTTTCAATGAGTCATGGACGTACCCTAAGGTCTCTCTGCTCTTCAACACTGTTAAGGGTCTTGCCCTTAAAACTGTACTGCCTCTTGACATTAGTCCTACCAAGGTGCAACACCTATCATTTATCCTGGTTTCTCTGCCCACATCTGCAGCTGATCTATATCAAGCTGTATCCATCGCCAGTCTTCTACACTATTCACAGCTCCACCAATCTTGGTATCGTCTGCAAACTTACTAATCCATCCATCAACAAACTCATCCAGGTCATTTATGTACATCACAAACAGCAGAGGTCCCAGTACAAATCCCTGCAGAACACCACTACTCACAGGCCTCCAGCCCAAATAAGTCCCTTCAACTACCACCCTGTCTTCTACAGGCAAGCCAGTTCTGGATCCACACAGCCAATTCTCCACTGACCCCATGCATACGAACTTTCTTGATTAACCGATTATGTGGGACCTTGTCAAATGCCTTACTGAAGTCCATATAGAGACATCCACAGCTCTACCTTCGTCAATCTCTCTCGTCACCCTGTCAAAAAACCCAGCCAGGGTAATAAGACAAAATATGCATTTGGACACTGAGAGAATCCAGGGTTCAGGGGAGAATGTGGGCAAGGATCTGCCATGATATTCAACAGTATAGCAGGCTCGATGGGCTGATTGGCCTTCTCCTACTGTGCTTTACCCGTTTCTGGCTGCAGCCCATGATGAGGTAGGTCTCAATATTGTGGTCCTTCAGATAAGCATTCCTGTCGCCTCCGTAACCTGCCTCCACTTCGTAATCCCCATTCAGGTAGTTCAGCGTGGCTTTGGTTATGTGGATTCGCCTGCGAGCGGAAAAAGAAACATTGCTCAGAAGCTGTGCAAACTGAGAACATTGCAGGCACATCAGGGGCTGCAAGGACAAGCCAGGGAACTACAGGCCGGTGAGCCTAACATCAGTGGCGGTTAAGTTACCGGAGATTCTGAGAGACAGAAAGTATCTGCATTTGGAAAGGCAAGGACTGATGAGGGATAGTCAGAATTACTTTATGCATGGGAAATATGTCTCACAAATTTGATTGAGAGGTGACCAAGAGGATCGACCAGGGTAGGGCTGTAGACATGGTCAACATAGAGTTCAGACAAGGTCCCACATGGGACAGTGGCCTGGAAGGTGAGACCACATGAGATCCAGGGTGAGCTAGCTAATTGGATACAAGATCGGCTTGGTGGTAGGAGTCAGAGGGTGGTCGAGGAGGGTTGTTTTTCAGATTAGAGACCCGTGACTATGGTGTGCCACAGGGACTGGGGCTGGATCTCTGATTCTTTGTCATATGTATTAACGATTTGGATGAGAAAATTAGCAGATGACACCAAAATTGATGGTGTGGTGGACAGTGAAGAAGGTTGTCTGAGGTTATAATGGGATCTTGACCAACTGGGAAAGTGGCAAAGGAATGACAGATGGAATTTAACTCAAATTAGTTCAAAGTGATGCATTTAGGCAAGTTAAACCAGGGCAGGCATACACAGTAATGACAGGGCACTGAGGACTGTTGTACGACAGAGAGACCTAGGGGTACAAGTACATAGTTCTCTGAAAGTGGCGACACATATAGACAAGATAGTGAAAAGGACATATGGCATGTTTGCCTTCATCGGACGAGGCAATGAGTACAAAAGTTGGGATGTCAAGTTACAGCTGTACAAGACATTCATGAGGCCACACCAGGAATACTGTGTGCAGTTCTAGTTGCCATACTGTAGATAAGATTTCTTTATTGGTCACATGTACATTGAAACACACAGTGAAATGCATCTTTGTGTAGAGTGTTCTGGGGGGCAGTCCGCAAGTGTCACCACGCTTCTGGCACCAACGTAGCATGCCCACAACTTCCTAACCTGTACGTCTTTGGAATGTGGGAGGAAACCAGAGCACCTGGAGGAAACTCACACAGTCACGGGGCGAACGTACAAACTTCTTGCAGACAGCGGTCGGAATTGAACCTGGGTCTCTGGCGCTGTAATAGTGTTACGCTAACCGCTGAGGGTGCAGAAAAGATTCACAAGGGTATTGCTGGGAGGGCTTGAGTTATAAAGATGGAATGGATAGGAGTGTGACAGTTTCCCTGGACTGAAAGAAACTGAGGTGTGACCTTATAGAGGTTTATAAAATCATGATGATGATGATATCTTTATTAGTCACATGTACATCGAAACACACAGTGAAATGCACCTTTTGCGTAGTGTTCTGGGGGCAGCCCACAAGTGTCGCCACGCTTCCGGCACCAACATAGCATGCCCACAACTTCCTAACCAGTACGTCTTTGGAATGTGGGAGGAAACCGGAGCACCCGAAGGAAACCCACACAGACACGGGGAGAACAGACAAACTCCTTACAGACAGCGGCAGGAATTGAACCCGGGTCGCTGGCGCTGTAATAGCGTTACGCTAACCGCTACACTATTGTGCTGCCCTCATGAGGGGCAGAGATAAGGTGGATGGTCACAGTCTTTTTCCCAGGATACGGGAGTCTAAAACTAGAGGATTTAGGTTTAAGGTGAGAAGGGAAAGATTTAAAGAGGACCTGTGGGGCAAGTTTTTCACAGAGGGTGGCAGGTATAAGGAACAAGCTGCCAGAGCTAGTGGTAGAGTGGTACAATTACAACGTTTAAAAGATAATTGGACAGGTTCATGGATAGGAAAGATTTAGAGGGACATGGGTCAAATGCAACCAAATGGTACTAGCTCAGGTAGGCACCTTGGTCAGCATGGATAAGTAGGGCCGAAGGGCCTATTTCTGTGCTGTTTAACTCTATGACTCTATCAAACATTCATGTCAAATTATCAACTCCTCATGCAGTCGAGTCAGACCGAGAGGTTCACTTAATGAATATTGGATTCTTGGCAGCGATGTAAGGCTGGTCTAATCAAGAGATAGAGACATAGAGTCATAGAGCACAGAAACAGGCCCTTCAGCCCAAATGGTCCAAGCCGACCAAAACTCCCATCTCAGCTAGTCTCATTTGCCTGCATTTGGCAAATATCCCTCTAAACATTTCCTATCTGTGGACCTGTCCATGTACCTTGTAAATGTTGTTAATGTACCTGCCCCAACCACTTCCTCTGGTAGCTCATTCCACATACAGACCACCCTCTGGGTGAAAAAGTTGCCCCTCAAGTTCCTATTAAATCTCTCCCCTCTCACCTTAAACTTATGTCCTCTAGTTCTAGATTCCCCAACCCTGGGAGAAAGACTGTGCACATTCTCCCTATCTCTGCCCCTCACAATATGGATGGTTTACAAAAAAGAATTATGGACAACCAGGCACAGAAGAGGAGGTGAGGCCTGGGAATGATCAAGATAAGATATCTTTATTAGTTACATGTACATCGAAACACACAGTGAGATGCATATTTTGCATAGAGCGTTCTGGGGACAGCCCGCAAGTGTCGCCACTCTTCCGGCGCCAACATAGCATGCCCACAACTTCCTAACCCGTATGTCTTTGGAATGTGGGAGGAAACCAGAGCGCCCGGAGGAAACCCACGCAGACACGGGGAGGACGTACAAACTTCTTACAGATAGTGGCTGGAATTGAACCCAGGTCTCTGGCGCTGTAAAGTGTTACGCTAACCGCTACACTACTGTGCCTGCCTATACCATGATCATATTGAACAGTAGAGCAAGCTTGAGGGGCTGAGTGGCCTACTCCTGCTCCTACTTTCTTATGTTCTTAGGTAAATTAAACATGTTAATGAGGTGGTGCCATTATGCCCCAGAAAGCGTTGGAAAGGGTGCAGAGGAGATTTACCAGAATGCTGCCTGGTTTGGAAAGTATGCATTATGAGGAGAGACTAAGGGAGCTAGGGCTGTACTCTGGAGAGGAGGATGAGAGGAGACAGGATAGAGGTGTACGAACTATTAAGAGGAATAGATAGAGTGGACAGCCAGTGCCTCTTTCTCAGGGCACCAATGCTCAATACAAGAGGGCATGGCTTTAAAATAATAGGTGGTAAGTTCAAGGGAGATATCAGAGGAAGGTTTTTTGCCCAGAGAGTGGTTGGGGCATGGAATGCGCTGTCTGGGGTGGTGGTGGAGGCAGGTACATTGGTCAAATTCAAGAGATTGCCAGATAAGCATATTGAGGAATTTAAAATAGAGAGATATGTGGGAGGAAGGGGTTAGATAGTCTTAGGCGAGGTTTAAAGGTCGATACACCACTGTGGGCCGAAGGGCCTGTATTGTGCTGTGCTGTTCTATGTTCTAAATCCAGTTTATGTGAGTGGTACTCCAGGTTTATTTTACAATCAGGAAAACTCTCTCTCTTCCCATTAAAAGTAATGTGGATTGACCATCGGCAGTTTAGACAGGGAGAGACTATGAGGGCAGGGATTTAGATAAGGATCAACAAACAATTTGATGGAAGAACTCAGCAGGTTGAGCAGCATCTGTGGAGGGGTGGGGGGTGGGGAACAAATTGTCCGGCAGATTGTTGCATTTCCTTTCTCTCCACAATGCTGTTCCAGCTGCCAGCATTTCCAGTCTCTCGTGCTCTCCACTGAGACAGGGAATACAACAGTGCGAGAGAGAATGTACAACAGACAAGAGTTAGTAATTGTACTGGAGAGAAAAGGAGTGCAAAGCAAAGAGAGTGTGAGAGACCAAGTCACAGTGAGACAGAGAGACTGCAAGACACAGAGAGGGAGAGAGAGAGAGAGAGACACTGTGTGAGACCAAGACTATGTGACAGAGCAAGAGATTCTGCCCTTCCCTCACCCTACAGCCCAGGACAAAGAGTGCGACAGCAGCTGCTCTCACCACTGCCGACAGATGTATCAGCAGATTGATCCTGTGACACCCCCAGTCAGTAAGTATCAATGACACCAGCACAGCCTGGTCATGATATTAAACAGAAGCACAAAAGATAAAACAGTGACTAAATGCTAATCCTGGTGTCTGGAGTGCAGCTCTGTGAGCCTTGTTTTGATCGTGACAATACAATATTGTTCCAGGGCTGTGATCTGATCCTTTTATACAAAAGGGAATGAAAGCACAGAGCTCCCACTACCTTACAAAGTCACAACGCTGTTACACACTCGGCCCATCGATCTCATACTGTAAAGGGCAATTCGATCCCGTTCCCCTTTGCGGATCTGTGAAGTGTTGTGCTTAAGTCATTATCCAATTGCATTTTGAAAGCCACTACTGAACCTTTGCTACACTCTTTCTAAGTCTTAAGTACATGATGCATAAGAAAATTCTCCCGTTTCATCTTCATTTTTTTGCCAATCACTAGTTTAATTCAGATAAGTACAAGGTGTTGCATGTTGGGAAGCAAATGAGGGTAGGACTTTAACGTGAATGGTAGGGCCCTGGGGAGTGTTGTAGAACAGAGGGACCCAGGAGTACAAGTACATGGTTCCCTGAAAGTGGCATCAGCGTCATAGGTAGACAGGGTGGTGAAGAAGGCTTTTGGCGCGCTGCCTTTATCAGTCAGGGCACTGAGTGTGGAAGTTGGGATATCATTGTACAAGACGTTAGTGAGGCCGCATTTGCAA
The DNA here is from genome assembly GCF_009764475.1 of Pristis pectinata. Lineage (NCBI taxonomy): Eukaryota > Metazoa > Chordata > Chondrichthyes > Rhinopristiformes > Pristidae > Pristis > Pristis pectinata. The sequence goes on along the minus strand of NC_067405.1, from coordinate 8,621,197 downwards.
TACTGCATTCAGTTTTGGTCAACCTGCTATAGGATAGATGCAATTAAGCTGGAAAGAGTGCAGAGGAGATTTACGAGGATGTTGCCAGGACTCGAGGGACTGAGTTACGGAAAGAGAGGTTGGCCAGGCTAAGTCTTTATTCTTCGGAATGTTGGGGAATGAGGGGCGACCTTGTAGAAGTGTTTCAAATTATGAGAGGTATAGATAAGGTGGACGGTAACAGTCTTTTCCCCAGGGGAGGGGAGTCCACAACTAGGGGGCATAGGTTTAGGGTGAGAGGGGGAAGATTTAAAAGGGATCCGAGGAGCAACTTTTTCACCCAGAGGGTGTTGAGTGTGTGGAACAAGCTGCCAGAGGAAGTGGTTGAGGCAGGTACAATGGTATCATTTAAGAAGCACTTGGATAGGTACATGGAGGGACGGGGCTTGGAGAGATATGGGCCAAACACAGGAAATTGAGGCTAGCTGGGTGGGCACCGTGGTCGGCAAGGACTGGTTGTTCCGAAGGGCCTGTATCATTGCTCTATTACTCTAAATGGGATTAGCTTTAGATGGGCATCTTGGTCAGCACGGACAAGTTGGGCCGAAGGGCCTGCTTCTGTGCTGTATTACTCTATGACTCTTGAGTTTCAAAGAATGAGAGGTGATCTCATCGGAATATGGAAAATTCTTAAGGACTTTGACAAGATAGCTGCTTCCCCTGGATTTGATGTCTAAAACCAAGTGTCGTAGTCTCAAACTATGAGATGAGAAGAAACTTCTTCATTCAGAGGGTGGCGAATCTTGGGAATTAGTGGAACCTAGGTCACTGAGTATATTCAAGAAAGAGATGGATAGATTTTTGGATATTGAGTGAATCAGGGAATATGGAGTTAGTTCAAAAACTGACTCAGTGGAAAAGGATCACCCACGATCTTATTGAAGGGTGGACAAGATGTGAGGGGCAAGAGGGCCTCTTCTTGCCACAGACTCTTCATGATTTTGAACATCTCCTCTCAACCTTTCTCAAGGAAACCAGTCCCAGCTTCCCCTGTCTGTGCACGTAACTGAATCCAGAACCAGACCAGCTGGTTAATGAGGTGAGAGATTATTGAAAGATTCAGATCGTGAATATCACTTTGCAGAGTGAAAAAGCAGCCAGACTGGGAAGGTGGCCCATTAACCCATTCCACTCCAAGGTTGATCATCTCTCCCCCAGCCCTTCCCCCACATCTCCACTGCAGGGGATTTCCAAAGGGGCCGTCCAGCAGTTTAATGTTTGTGAGGTTAACTAGTGGAAGGCTCTGGCATAGCCAAGGGTGACTAGAAACAGTGAAACATAGAAAACCTACAGCACAATTCAGGCCCTTCAGCCCACAAAGCTGTGCCGAACATGTCCCTACTCATGCAACAGGTACACTCAACAACAGTAACAAATTTAGGTAGCCGCAGCACCAACCCAGATTTCCCAAGTGCAATGCAAGAGCTTAATTAGGTAATATTTGGCACCCAGACGCATATTAAGACAGTGCATCAGGTAGCGCTGCTGATTCCATCCCGACCTTGGGTGCTGCCTGTGTGGAGTCTGCACGCTCTCCCTGTGTCCGTGTGGGCTCCCCCCAGGTGCTCTGGTTTCCTCCCACATCCCAAAGATGTGCTGGCTGGTGGTTAATTATATATCATCCCTGATATAGGTGAGTGGTGGGAGTATCAGGGAGGAATTTCTGGGTCATGCGAGAGAGAGAATAGCTTACAGGGAGTATGACTGATGGGAATGCTCTGAGAACAGGCATGGTTTCGAAGGGCGGAGTGGCCTCCTCCTATGTTTTAAGGAAATATGAAATGCTTGGTTTTAAGAAGGGGCAACGAGCAGTGGAGAGAATTCAATAATTCAGTACACACTTTCCTAACATAGAGGAGGGGAGAACAGCCCAGGGGTGCAGTTAGTAGAACCACTGACTCACAGCATTAGAGACCCGGGTTCGATCCTGACCCCTGGTGCAGTCTGTGTGGAGTTCGCACGTTCTCCCTGTGTCCGTGTGGGTTTCCTCTGGGTGACCATAAGACAAAGGAGCAGAAGTTGGCCATTCGGCCCATCGAGTCTGCTCTGCCATTCTATCATGAGCTGATCCATTCTCCCATTTAGCCCCACTCCCCCACCTTCTCACCATAACCTCTGATGCCCTGGCTACTCAGGTACCTATCAATCTCTGCCTTAAATACACCCAATGACTTTGCCTTCACAGCTGCCCGTGGCAACAAATTCCACAGATTCACCACTCTCTGGCTAAAGAAATTTCTCCGCATCTCTGTTCTGAATGGGCGCCCTTCAATCCTGAAGTTGTGCCCTCTTGTACTAGACTCCCTTACCATGGAAAACAACTTTGCCACATCTACTCTGTCCAGGCCTTTTAACATTCAAAATTGGGTGCTCCGGCTTCCTCCCATATCTCAAAGATGTGCGGGTTGGTGGGTTAATTGGCCGCTGTAAGTTGCCCCCAGTTGTGCAGGTGAGTGGTAGGAAGTAGGGAGAATTGATGAGAATGTGGGGGGACAAAAAACTAAGTAGGGTTAGTGTAAACGGGTGGTTGATGATCAGCGCAGACGGTGGGTTGAAAGGCCCATTTCCATGTTGTATCTCCCTATGACCATGAAATATCCCATCCAGTCGGTGCTCTGGTGTCAACGTGAGATGGCCACTGTGCGCTCAGTGCAGCCGAATGAGAAATGTTTTAATAACCATGGAGGGAACTTCATCCTGTATTCCTGCACTCCCAGCTCTGGCTAAATCCCTACGCATGTGGCGTGGCCTTTTTACTTACTCATTCATTGGACCTGGATTGGTATTTCTTCTCCAGCCCCAACTGCCCTGAGTCCAAGACATTGATGAATCATTGTCACACATAGACCAGACCAGACCAGCTAAAGACAGAAGATTCCTCCCCTGGAGGACATTGGTAAATCAGACTGGGTTTATGATAAGCAAGTTCTTTGGTCACTTATTGAGGCTGGTTTTTATTCCAGATTTACTTAATTATGATGTTAAATTCTTCAACTGCTGTGGTGGGACTCCACATGCCTCTTGATCAATGATAATCACACCTGTGATAGAGAGGGGAGGGAGGGAAGGAAGGGCAGAGATGATGAGGAGGAGGGCAACGGAGGGGAGGAGGGAGAGGAGTGAGGAGGGAGGAGTGAGGGAGAGGAGTGAGGAGAGGAAGGGACGGGGAAGGGGAGAGAGAGGAAGAGGGAGAGGGAGGAGGGTGAACAGGATAGGAAGGGAGAGAGGATAGGAAGGGAGAGAGGATAGAGTGAGAGGAGAGGAAGGGAGAGAGGAGAGGAAGGGGGAGAGGATAGAGTGAGAGGAGAGGAGAGACATGAGAAGAAGAGAAAGTGAAAGAGGAGTGGGAGTGGAAAAGAGTTGAGAGAGGGAAGGAAGAGACAGAAGAGAGGAGAGGGAGAGGGAAAGATAGAGCAGAGAATGAAATTGAAAGAGAGAAAGACAGAGGGAGAGAAAGATAAGATTTCTTTATTAGTCACACGTACATCGAAACACACAGTGAAATGCATCTTTTGCGTAGAGTGTTCTGGGGGCAGCCCACAAGTGTCGCCACGCTTCCGGCGCCAACATAGCATGCCCACAACTTCCTAACCTGTACGTCTTTGGAATGTGGGAGGAAACCGGAGCACCTGGAGGAAACCTACGCAGACACGGGGAGAAGGTACAAACTCCTTACAGACGGCGGCGGGAATTGAACCCGGGTCGCTGGTGCTGTAATAGTGTTACGTTAACCGCTACACTGCCGTGCCAGAGAGAGAGAGAGAGAGAGAGAGAGAGAGACCAGTCTGATCAGTTCCATTCCATCCATAACGTCAGAGATCTGAAAGTGGTTAATGCAAAGCATCACATTAGCAGGACTTGAGTGAAATGGTCAGGACATGTAGTGCTGCTTAAGTGACACACCTGTAATTGACTTCCTATGGAAATGAAAAATAACCAATACCATTGGCCCAGTGCCTGTGTGGGATGAGGGGGATAAGAGTTACGTGGTCACCTGCAACGGTTCCATTTTGTTTTGTGCTGGTTTCGTCCAACTGAGAGGAAATTCTTACCCAGCCTTGCCTCCTGCTTCCATGTGATTGGCCAAGGTGACATCGTTTGACCAGACATCGAACTGCCACTTGCGAAGTCCCAGCACCCCACAGTGCACTCGACCACTGTGAATCCCCACTCGCATGTTAACATTCACTCCTGTCACTTCTCGCACCAACCTGTGGGAGGCAAGAGCAGAAATTACAGCACATAGCACTCAGATTTCCCACACATCCGTTAAAAGTACACCCTTTCTGCTCCACAGGACAGGGTGTCACTGGAAAGACCAGCATTTATTTCCCATATCCATTGCCCAAAATCAAGTTGAGGCATTTCAGACAACAGACGGGAGTCAACTGCATTGTTGTGTGTCTGGAGTCACATATAGGCCACACCTGGGAAAACTGGAAGATTTTCTTCCCTGTGAACTAAATGGGTTTTTAAGACAATCTGCTGGTTTTGTGGTCAGTATTACTGCTACCCGCTAATTCCTGATTTATTTCCTTAAAATCCCGGTTACCATGATAGAAATTGAAAATAACTTTGGACCATTATTATGTGCAGTTCTGGTCACCTAACTATAGGAAGGATATCAGTAAGATTGAAAGAGCACAGAGAAGATTTACTAGAATGTTGCCGGGTCTTCAGGAGTTGAGTTACAGGGAAAGATTGAACAGGTTACGACTTTATTCCTTGGAGCGTAGAAGAATGAGGGGAGATTTGATAGAGGTTTACAAAATTATGAGAGGTACAGACAGAGTAAATGCAAGTAGGCTCTTTCCACCTAGATTAGGAGAGATAAGTATGAGAGGACATGGCTTCAGGGTGAAAGGGGAAAGGTTTTGGGGGAACTTCTTCACTCAGAGAGTGGTGGGAGTGTGGAACGAGCTGCCATCTGATGTAAATGCGGGCTCACTCTTAAGTTTTAAGAATAAGTTGGATAGATAAATGGATGGGAGAGGTCTGGAGGGTTATGGACTGGGTGCAGGTCAATGGGACTAGCAGAATAGTTTTGGCACAGACTAGAAGGGCCGAATCGCCTGTTTCCTGTGCTGTAGTGTTCTATGGTTCATTGGTCCAGGCCTTAGATTACTAGCCTAGGAGTTCAACCACCATGCTACTAGAATCATACAACTGGTACAGCAAGGAAAGAAGCCACTCGGCTCAACCCAACAATCCCATTAGCCTCATCCCTCCTCCCTTTGCCTGTAGCCTTGCAAATTATTAGAGTTATGGGAGTCATTCAACACAGAAACAGGCCCTTCGGCCCACCATGTCCATGCTGACCTTTTTGCTCATCTGCACGAATCCCATTTGCCCACATTACAGTCCAAGTCATAGAGCCATACTGCATGGAAACAGGCTCTTCGGCCCAACCGGTCCATGCCGACCAAGATGCCCATCTAAACTAATCCCATTTGCCTGTGTTTGGCCCATATCCCTCTGTACCTGCCTCAACCACTTCCATATATGCACCACCCTCTGTGTGAAGAAGTTGCCCCTTAGCTCCCTTTTAAATCTTTCTTGTTCCCTCTAGTTGTTGATTCCCTTTCCCTGGGAAAATGACTGTGTGCATTCACCACCATCTATGCCCCTCATGATTTTCTACATTAGGACTGTGTCCTTCTATGCTTTGCCTTTTGAATTGTGTGCCTCATGGTGATTGTATATGATTCCATGATTCCTTGGACAGCACGTTCCAAATGCCAACCACTCTTGGAGTAAAAACTTATCCCTCAGATTCACTCCAGACCTCCTTCCTCTCACCTTAAACCTATGCCCTTTTGTGTTTGATATCCATATCACAGGAAAAAGGTTCTGACTATCCACCCTATCTATGCCTTTCATAATCTTATCTAAAAGAACAGCTAGTTCCTCTCAACCATTCGGTTTTTGAACCAGCTGGCAAAACCCTAATCACCACAGCTTAGCAACACTATAACTACTTTGCACTAAAATGGACTTTTTTTCTGTCTTTTTTCTGTTCTTTCTCATAAAAACTGTGCATAATTTATGTTTAACATGTTTTTCTAGTGAATGCTGCTTATCTAGTGCTATGTGCCTGTGATGCTGCTGCAAATAAGTTTTTCATTGCACCTGTGCACACATGTACTTGTGCATCTGACAATAAACTTGACGATCTATCAGGTCTCCCCTCAGCCTCCTTTGCTCCAGGAAAAACAAACCCAGTCTATCCAATGTCTTCCCATAACTACAGTCACCAAATCCAGGCAATATTACTTTTTATGAGGAATTGCTTGTTCCTTTTATAAGGCACTGATTGACTCTGTTTCCGCCACCTCTGCTGGCAGCAAATTCCGGATCAAACACCTTCACGATATCTATTTGATAATATCCGATGTATTCCCTTTCTGGCATCTGCAGTCCTTTGTTGCTCTGTTCCCTTCATCTGCCATGTTCTGGTGTTTCGATGTTAACTCTCTGTAAAACATTAAATCTGTGAAACATTCAGCTCTGGATTCCAGAATGGGGAGATCAAGAGTAAAGGAAGACTTCCTCTTTATAGGGTCATTCACTATCTTAAGCCATTCCAAATAGCTTTAAGTCTACTTATCACCTTGTAGCCTCTGTCTCTACCTCCACCCTCCACTCCACCCACCTCGCTTCTATCTACCCCCTTACTCCCTCATCCATTTCTACCTATCACCCACCATCTAACTCCAACCCCTCCACCTCCCCCACCTGGATCCCTGCCCATCAGCTCCCTCCTCACCTGGTTCCACCTATCCCCTGCCAGCCCCTGCCTCACCAGTTTATACTGGCTCTCTCCCCTCTACACTCCCAGTCCTGATGCAGGGTCTCGAGCCGAAATGTTGACCATCGCTCTGCCTCCCCAGATGCTGTTCGACCTGCTCAGTTCCTCTGGCAGTTTCTTTTTCAGATCCAATAATAATTTGATGTGCAGTTACTTTTGTTATGCAGGAAGCACAACAGCCAAGAAAGGGGAAGTGAATAGTCGGGAGAAGAGATGACCCCTCGGATGGTGAGGGTTTCCTTGCAGAGTTAGAACTCTTCCAAAGGCTGCAGAATTAGAACGAATCGGCACAGCTATAATGTGCATCACAGGTCAATAGCGGCCCATTCCAATGCACTGAAGTGTCCAGTTACACTTTTATGGAATCTTCGACCAGGTACCAGGATTTCTCAGACACGCTTCCCATAAGACCATCTGCTCCACCATTCAATCATGACTGATTTTCTTTTCAACCCCATTCTCCTACCTTCCTCCCGTAACACTTAACCCCCTCACCAATCAAGAACCTATCAATCTCTTTCTTAAAAACACCCAATGACTTGGCCTTCACCGCCCTCTGTGACAACAATTCCACAGACTCACCACCCTCTGGCTGAAGAAATTCCTCCTCATCTCAGTTCTAAAGGGACGTCCCTTTATTCTGAGGCTGTGCCCTCGGATCCTAGACTCTCCCACTGATGGAAACATCCTCTCCACGTCCACTCTATCCAGGCTTTTCAGTCTCTGGTAGGTTTCCATGAGATCTCCCCTTATCCTTCCAAACTCCATCCAGTGCAGGCCCAGCTCCTCTTCCTGGGATCAATCTTGTGAACCTCCTCTGGACCCTTTCCCGGGTCAGTATATCTAAGGCACTTATTTAAAAGCCCTGTGATAATTCATCCAGATAAGTTCAACTGCTGTCCACAAAAATCTGGGCTGACATTCAAGTGCTGTACTAAGGGAGTGTTGCACTGTCAGAAGGCCCATCTTTCACAGGTGTCAGTAGATTGATGCCCCATTTGCACTTTCAGGTGCACATAAAGGAACTGATGGTATTTGTTTGAAGGTAGGGGAGGGGAGGCAAGGTTGTCTTACATACAGAACAGTACAGTACAGGAACAGGCCCTTCAGCCCACAATGTCTGTGCCGAACACGATGCCGAATTAAACTAATTCTCTTCTGCCTGCACATAATCCATATCCCTCCATTCCCTGCATATTCATGTGTCTAGATAACAGCCTCTTAAATGTCACTATCGCATCTGTTTCCAACACTCTTCCTGGCAGCCCGTTCCAGGCACCTACCACTCTCTGTGTTAAAAAAAACTTGCCCCGCACATCTCCCCAATCTCAACCAATCAGATACCTCAACCAAGATCACTGAAGTGGTTTATGTGCTCATTCATTCCTTTGCTGGCTGAGGGATTATGCACTTCATAAACAGGTCCGACATTACAACAGTGAACAGGCTTCAGAAAGCATTCTATCTGCTGTAAAGTGCTCTGGTTTTGAGCGGTTCTTTATAAATGTAACAAATTGTCCTTCCTGTAGCTATAAACATGAGGATTACTTTGAGAAATTAAAGGACAGAACAGAGAGTCAAGCTGCCTTATCGAGAAGTTACAGTATATGCCCCCACATCTGAAAGCATTCCATACAACCTTATTAAAGGCTGAAATTAAGCATTTATTTATCTGTAAATTTAAAAGCTATCAGGCTTGCTGGGTCAAATTCTACTCAGCTTCAACAGTTTTCCATCTTGGTGATAACAAGGAAGGGTGCAGAGCAAATTTTATCACCCAGGTGCTGGTAGTGATCTTGTTTCCTGCAAACTCACAGGCATGGCGTGGCCTAGTGAATATGGCTCAGATGGTCGCTTCCTCTCTGGTATCCGACCCTGAAGGTTGTGCATTCAAGAGCACTGGGCTGAGATTTCAGTACTTCCTGCATTGACTGTTGCATTTCACAGTCCAGCATCCATAGAGTCATACAGCTCATAACAGGCCCTTCGGTCCAACTGGTCCATGCTGACCAAGATTCCCATCTAAGATAGGATTGGCCCATTTCCCTCTAAACCTTTCCTATCCATCTACCTGTCCAAATGCTTTTTAAATGTTGTTAATGTACCTGCCTCAACCACTTCCTCTGGCAGCTCATTCCAAATATTGACCACCCTCTGAGTGAATAAGTTGCCCCTTAGGTTACTATTAAATCTCTCCCCACCTTAATCCTACGCCCTCTCGCTCTTGGATTCCCCAAAGCTGGGAAAAAGACTGTGCGCATTCACCGTATCTATGCCCCTCATGATTTTATACACCTTTGTAAGATCACCCATTATTCTCCTACACTCCATGCCAAAGCCTGCTCAACCCCCCTCCATAACTTAGTCCCTTGACTCCCAGCAACATCCTCGTGAATCTCCTCTGCACTCTTTCCAGCTTAATGGCATCTTTCCTATAGCAGGGTGACCAAAACTGAACACAATATTTCAAATGCAGCCTCACCAATGTCCTGTTACATAACATCCCAACTTCTATATTCTCAATGTCCTGACTGATGAAGGCCAGTGTGCCAGAGCCTTCTTCACCACTCTGTCTACCTGCAATGCCACTATCAGGGAACCACGTACTTGTACTCTAGGTCCCTCTGTTCTACAGCACTTCCCAGGGACCTACCGTTCAATAATGGCGAACCTTTACCTCAGCGAAATTGCCAGCACAAACCCATACAACTTAATTCCCATGACATATTGAAATCCTTTGATCTTATCTTGAGTATACTCATCGACTGAACCTTCACTGTCCTCTTGGGAAGAGAGCTCCAAAGATTTACCATTCTCTGGGTGAAGAACTCACAACTCTCCAGGTGAAGCCTAGGGCCTTGCAGTTACAAAAATGGCTACCAGTGCCGATTCACAGTGATTGGCAGGGGCCTGGGAGTGTTGCGGAACAGAGGGACCTTGGAGTAAAAGTACGTGGTTCCCTGAAAGTGGAGTTACAGGTAGACAGGATGGTGAAGAAGGCTTTTGGCACACTGGCCTTCATTATTCAGGACACTGAGTATAAAAGTTGGGAGTTCATGGTGCAGCTGTACAGGGCACTGGTGAGGCCGCACTTGGAGTATTGTGTTCAGTTTTGGTCGCCCTGCTATAGGAAAGATGTTATTAAACTAGAAAGAGTGCAGAAAAGATTTACAAGGACTTGAGGGACTGAGTTATAGGGAGAGGTTGGACAGGCTAGGACTTTATTCCATGGAGCATAGGAGACTGAGAGGTGACCTTATAGAGGTGTATAAAACCTTGAGGGGCATAGATAGGGTGAATGCACTCTATTTTTTTTCCCAGGGTTGGGGAATCAAGGACTATAGGGCATAGGTACAAGATGAGAAGGGAAAGATTTAATAGGCAACCTATTTACACAAAGGGTGATATCCATGTGGAATGAGCTGCCAGAGGAAGTGGTTGAGGCAGGGACAATAACAACTTTTAAGAGGTACTTGGACAGGTACATGGATTGGAAAGCTTTAGAAGGTTATGGGCCATCCGCTGGCAAATGGGACTAGCTTGGATGAGGCATCTTGGTTGGCATGGAGTAGTTGGGCTGAAGGGCCTGTTTCCATTCTGTATAACTCTATGGTAGAGCGATTAAATTTGGAAATTTGGGAACACTCAAGAGGTCAAAAATGTAAGAGTGTAAGGCTGGAGTAAAGTACCGAGACAGAGAGCGAGATTACAAAGTGAGACTATGGAGGAGTTTGATAACATGGACGATAACTTTAGAAATGAGGCACTGTTTATCTTGGAGCCACTGTACGTCAAGAGTGAAGGGAAGCAGAAATTAGGACACAGGGAGTAAGGTTTAAGATGACCTCATGTTTATGGACACTAGACTTAAGAAAGTTGGCACAGGGTGGGTCAGAATAGTCAAGACTGCAAATAATAAAGACCTAGACGAGGGCTGAAAGGGAAGAGACCAGTTATGAAGGAATGGTTCAAAAGAAGCACTACGATACACTAGAGATCAGCTAGTTCCCCGGCTTCACGCTAATGAGGTGCATTGGAACCACAACATTAGGAAGTTAATGACACTGTCGGCATAGTAGTCCTTGCTTTCCCTATCTTGTGGGTCAGGTTCAAATTAAAATGTCACCCGAATTAAGGAGCAAATTGTCTGTAATTATGAGATAATTTCTTTAAAAGGTGTGTTTCACTGTAGATACTAATTAATACCAAGAGAAACCCCCTTGATCATTTAATAATGCACAATGGAAACTCTAGCCAGCTTTGCCTGTGAGAAGTGTCTCACAGCCAAGTAAGTATTTTACCAACACTCTGATGGGGAATTACACCAGAAACAAAATAAGAATTACAGAACTAGGAAAATCTGCAAAAAATTAACCGAAATCAATTTTCTTCTGAAAACGCAGTGAGATTGAAATAGACTTGCGCTTCCAAAATGCCTTACGCATTCCTTTCAGGAACCTGCAAATAAAGCTGTGAAGTCATGGTATTAAAGCAGTCACATTGCGCATAGCAAGATCCCACAACAGCAATGTGATAATGACCTGACTCTCTGTTTTAGTGGTGTTGAGTGAGATACTGGAGAGAACTCCACACATTGATTTGAAACACATTCCATTAAACATTGATTTGAAACACATTCCATTATCTGCTGGTTCACAATGCTCGGATCTGTGTACTGGAAAGGTTCAACCAAGGCCCCACTGATCAGACCTGATATGGCTCATTGGTGAAGCCCCAGCCTGATGGGAACATTAGACTTGATAGGCTCATGGGAGAAGCCCCTGCCTGCAGATCTTCTGGACAGTTGTACCTTCCCAGTTCTGGTATTAACCTTATAAATCTTTATTGCACTTCCTCCAGGGACCATCCTTTTAAGAAGGAAAGCCAAACTATGCACAACTTGTAGAGATGTATAAAATCTCGAGGGATATAGATACGGTGAACGTACGTAGTCTTTTTCAGGAAAGGGAACTAAAAACTAGAGGGCGCAGGTTTAAGGTGAGAAGTGAAAGATTTAAAAGGGATCTGAGGAGCAACTTCTTCACACAGAGACTGGTGCATATATGGAATGAACTGCCAGGGGAAGTGGTTGAGGCAGGTATAATAATAACACTTAAAATACATTTGGTTAAGTACATGGATAGGAGGGGTTTAGAGGGATATGGGCCAAACGTGGGCAAATGGGACTAGCTTGGTGGGCACCATGGTTGACATGGACAAGTTGGGCCGAAAGGCCTTTTGCCATGCTGTATTACCCTATGACTCAAATACTCCAAAGATGGTCTATCCAAGGATCTATACGAGTTTCAAAAAACTCTTCTGCTTTACAATTATTATTCAAGAAGCATCTGGGTCTCATTTGTTCTGCCAAAATGTGCCACTTCACATTGATCTATATTGAAATTCATTCTTGGGTAGTGCTCATTCTGCAATGTTCTCAATAACTTTCAGGTTTTACTTTTTTCCTAACTTGGCATCTTCTGCTACATTTCACATTATACACTGGTTTGCTAAGTCCAAATACTCAATATAGAGTACGACCTGATCACGATGGAACAACAGCCCAAATTTTGCTGGTCTGTGCAGCTAACTACATACCCCCACTTGCAGCTTTCTATTCTGCTTCTTGCCCCTTCATGTGATAACATCAGCAGCCATTTGAAAATCCAAATATATTACATCTACCGTATTACCCTTTGTCACTTCCTCAAAGAATGCGAAAGATGGGCAAACATGATGGAATTTAAAAAAAACTGCGGATGCTGAAATCCTGAAACAAAAATGGAAACGGAAAATGCTGGAGAAACAGCAACTCAGGCAGCATCTGTGGAATGAGGAACCATCAATGTTGTGGATCTACGACCATCAGAACTTGGAAAGAGAGATGCAAGTCAGTTTTCAGTAGGAAGGAAGGTGGGGGAGGGAATGTCTGTGATAGGATGAGTTGAAATGGCTTAAAGTGGACAGTTAGCAGCAACTCATAAGTTATTGCCAAAGAGAATCGTCCCTTTTGTAATCCGTACTAACAACGTTTTATATATTTTTGGATTTGGAAAACATTGCCACCATCACATTTTACGTCTACAAGCATCTTCCGTGTGTGGAGATGGTGGTCCATATGGAGTTTGTTGAGGGCAGTCCAGAGCCTGTGAGGGAGGATGTTGTGGGATCAGTGATAAGGTACCTGCTCCCTGTATTGGGAGTGCGCCACAGTTCCACCCGGATAGTGTACTTGTGGCACAGATATTGGCTACTGTTTACCAGGACAGCTGATGTGATTTCAAATACTTTTGACATGGTTTTGACAAGTCTTTGCAGATGAGAATTCTGGTGTTATTTGTCATTCTTTACATCTTGTGGGAGATGTTGCAGTTGCAGTGAATTTTGGGCCAACACTGGGAGAAACTGGGCTAGACTTAAGGGCTCCCTGCATGGATGCATTTAGCTGCACATCTGCAGCCTCTGTGTGGCATCTGTGGGGTCATGAGGCACAGCAGTGCTCTGTAGCAGAGTACACAAGGTGCTGTGGAGTAGAGTGCACGAGGTGTTGTGTTGTGGAGTGAACTGCCTGTGCTCCTTCACAATATTCTAGTAAATTTCCAAACCAAGTTCACCAGGGCACACATCACATCCACTGGTCCGGCTGATGAGGTCAATCTTCCTCCTGCCACCTCAAGAGGCTGCTGAGTGGATGGACAGGTTGGACTCTCCAACTGTGAGATTTTTCATGGCTTCCAAAAAAGGTTTTTAGATTCTAAAAGTTTTTGGAGTCAGAAAGTTGTACAGCACAGAAACAGGCCCTTCAGCCCACAGAGTCCGTGCTGCCTGTTGTACTTATCGACACTAATTCCATATTTAACACATCCCGTTTTCAGTTCGATCTTTGACTAAAGAGCCCATTCTCCCTCCAACAAGTTCCCTGCACTTGTTCTACCTTCCTTTTTAAATATAGAGTAAAATGTGAGCACAAAATTCAGCATAATCAAAGACCCCACCCACCCGGGTCATTCTCTCTTCTCTCCTCTCCCATCAGGCAGAAGATACAGGAGCCTGAGGACACATACCACCAGGGTCAAAGACAGCTTCTATCCCACGGTGATGACTATTGAACAGTTCCCTTATATGATGAGATGGACTCTTGACCTCACAATCTACCTTGTTTGACCTTGCACCTTATTGTCTACCTGCAATGCACTTCCCTGTAGCTGGGACACTTTACTCTGTATTCTGTTATTCTTTTTACCCTGTACTACCTCAATGCACTCTGCACTACCTCAATGCACTGTGTAATGAATTGATCTGTACGAACAGTATGCAAGACAAGTTTTTCACTGTACCTCGGTACAAGTGACAATAATAGACCAATTCCAATACCAATACTACATAATCCAGGCTGACTCGAGCTGTGTGGTACTCAAGCACTGCATTGTTTAAGGTGGAATCTTTTGGAAGAGATGTTAACCGAAGAAGATCCCACCACCCTCAGGAGTGAAAGGAAGTTCTCCACTGTATCTGGGCAAAAACCCATCCCTCACCCTATCCACAAAAAGGATTCACGTACATTTCCTGCAGTGCTATTTGTGGCATCTTGCTGTGCAAACATTCACTGCTGCCTTTTCCCCATTATAACAGCTCTTTGTGGCCCTAATGGGCAAACATGTTGGAAAGGCTTGTCAGTTGTATGGGTATGTAGCCCATCATATTAAGCTTGGCTCACAATTACATACCCGTCCCACTGAGTGTTTCCAGCATTTTGTTTCACAACCATACACCTCTTCTCCAACTCTACTCCAGGACAATTCCAGTGCTCTGGCAGTACATCTGGCTAAAACAAGATTTTCTAAGATTTCGGAAAGGAAAGAGAGCTCCAGAATGGGTTGGCAGTTTACAAAGACCCAGTTCATTATTCATTATGGTCCCACTGACTAATAAAAGCATCTTCCATTAGCATATAATTTGCATAAACTAATCGATTCTTGCATTTAAAATCACAAACCACAACCTCTTAATCTGCAGGGTATGGACAAAGAACTGGGAAATGGAATTAAACTGATGATGATTAACCTTGAGTCCATTTTTAACTAACAATAATCTCCTTTTGTGTTGTAACTTTCTATGATTCTATGACTCAATGATTCATTATGTCCAAGCCACCTCTTTGAATAACCTCCCCAATTAGTTTCATTCTGTCATTCTTTCCCTGTGACCATGTAAACTTTCCCTTACCAAGTTTTTATTGTGTGTAATTCTGGTCGCCCCATTACAGGAAGGATGTAGAGGCTTCGTAAAGGATGCAGATGAGGTTTGCCAGGATGCTGCCTGGATAAGAGGGTATGAGCTGTAAAGAGAGGTTGGACAAACTTGGGTTGTTTTCTCTGGAGTGTCAGAGGCTGAGGGGAGACCTGACAAAAGTTTATAACATTATGAGAGGCGTAGACAGAGTAGACAGTCAGAATCTTTGTTCCCAGGGTAGAAATGTCAAGTACTAGAGGACACTAGAGGACTTGCATTTAAGGTGATGGAGGGGGGGGTAGTTTAAAGGAAATGTGCCGGGCAAGTTTTTTACACAGAGAGTGGTGGGTGCCTGGAACAGGCTGCCAGGGGTGGTGGTGGAGGCAGATACAATAGTGGCATTGATACAGGGAATGGAGGGATATGGATCATGTACTGGCAGAAGAGAATTAGTTTCATTCAACATCGTGTTCGCCACAGATATTGTGGGCTGAAGGGCCTGTTCCTGCTCTGTACTGTTCTATATTCCATGGAATTACTTTTCCCTTATCATGACCTGGTTCATTATCTTTGCAAGCAGCGTGGTCCCTCTGTATTTAAAAAATAATCACTTTATCCATCCACAGATGTGAACAAATCATTGGTATATATCTGTACATTGTTATAGACTTTCTATAAATGCAAATGATGCCAAGTTTTAAAAGACTGAGGTTGTAGAAGGACAGGAGTGGAAGAGAAAACAGGTCAGGGTCAGGACTCCCTAGGTCCTGGGAATGACTCAACTCAACGTGTAGGCAAATACCCTGTCCCTTGTCACAGTGATCAGACCATCTTGTGTCTGCTGGGTGCACTTGGCCCTTGAATCACTTGGCTCTTTCCCATTGCAGTCCAATGTGTTGTAACTTCAGTAATATTCCAAGAGGACATGGCAAACCTAGAAATCTGGTCGGCACGGACGTGGTGGGCCGAAGGGCCTGCTTCTGTGCTGCATGACCCTTGGGATGATTAACAGGGCCTTAAAAGAAATACCTAGTTACCCAACAGAGAGCCACAGGGTCTCACCCAACATCAGGGCTGCACTGTTCTCACCTTATTGCACTGCACTTTGTCCGGAGCTGGGGCACTTTACTCTGTACTGTTATTGTTTTTACCTGTACTACATCAACGCACCCTGTACTAACTCAATGTAACTGCACTGTGTAATGAATTGACCTGTACAATCAGTTTGCAAGACACATTTTTCACTGTACCTCGGTACAAGTGACAATAATAAACCAATACCAATACTTGCGTTCCTGAGAATACAGCAGTGCTTGTGCCCAGTTGGATGCTGTCCAGAAACACAAGAGGGACACAAGAAAATAGGAGAAGGAGTGGGCTGTCCGGCTCCTCAAGTCTGCCCCACAACTCACTGGGAAATTCACCACCCTCGTTGATAAGAAGTTTCTACGTACCTCAGTTTTAAATGGCCAGCCCCTCACCTTGAAACAATGTCCTCTCGTTCGAGATGAGCAAAAACATCTTAACTTCCACACACAGTTCACCCACAGGCTCTCCCCCACTCCACCAACCTCCCCTATCTGGTTGTTGTCCATCTGCCATTCACCTCCCCCCAATGGCTCCTATTGTCACGTCCTCTACCACTCTGAGCCCTTTGTGTTCCTGCTTATCTCCCACCAACCTTCACACTCTCCTCTCCCCATCTTCCTCCATCTGCCTCTCATTTTTCATCTCTCTCTTTGTCTGTCTCCATCTATCATTCACCTGTCTTCCAACTCCACCCCCGCACCCCTCCCCTGCCTGGCGCAACCTGCCTGTCATCTTACACCCCTCCTCAGTCCACCAATCACCTCGGACTCCTTTCTCACCACTCCCCTTCTCCTCTTCATACTGGCCATCCCTCCTGTCCACCCTCAGTCCTGATGCAGGGTTTCGACCCGAAACAGCGACAATTCCTTTCCTCCCACAGATGCTGCTTGACCCGCTGAGTTCTTCCAGTAGATTGCTTGTTGCGTAACTTCCACACCGTTATACTGCCTTATATGTTTCAATAAGGTCACCCCTCATGCTTCTAAACCCCAAAGAATAAAAACCCAACCCAACCTAACCTCTCAAGAGACTGCAGATGCTGGAATCTGGAGCAACAAACAATCTACTGGAAGAACTCAGCAGGTCCTGATGAAGGGTCTTGATCCAAAATGTCAACTGTTTATTTCCCTCCATAGATGCTGCCTGATCTGCTGAGTTCCTCCAGCGCTTTTTGTGTGTGTTGCTCCAGTCCTGATGCAGGGTTTTGCCCTGAAACATCAGCAATTCCTTTCCCCTCTGCCCCACAGATGCTGCCCGACTCACTGAGTTCCTCCAGCAGACTGTTTGCTGATGTTTAGCCTGTCACTTGGGAGGTCACAGGATCAGCTGCCAAAGTGTCCAGGTGTGGCATGCCTCCTCGCAGTGAGTGGGGAGGGTTGGCAAAGGGGAGAGGGGTGAAAGGCCGTACTTACGAGATGGCCTCAATCATATCCACCCCCATTTCGACGCAGCAGTGAGCGTGGTCAGCCCGGGCTTCGGGTAAGCCCGACACACAATAGTAGCAATCGCCCAGGATCTTGATACGTAGGCAATGGTTCTCCTGAAAAGGAGAAAAGAAAGAGGGTGAGGGCAAGTAAACTATGCGAGTGAAATGCAAGTACACAGGAGAAATATTGATACTGTGGAATAGTTTTCCTTTTAAGGCTTGAGCACTAACGGCAGAACAGGAGACAGCTGGAAAGGATGAAATGGAGCATAACAGTTTGGGCAACGATGACTTACTGCTGCGAGCTTGTCGAATCTGGCGAAGAGTTCATTGAGGGTCATGACCAGCTCTTGAGCCATGCACTGCGAGGCCAGGCTGGTGAAGCCTTCGATGTCTGCAAAGAGGATGCTGGAACAGACAAGCGAGAGAGAGGTGAAGGGAAGTACACTACAACCAGCAAACTTCACAAACCACCAGTTTCTTTTATTTTTCTTGAGCCAAAGGGAAAGTTGAAAATATATTTGAGAATGCATCTGAAAGGATTTTATTAATAACCCAATGAGTAATTGGGTGCAGACGATGATGAGGATCTCATTAAATTGACCACGGGTTTCTGTTGTTAGGCAGATTTAACCTTTCGACTGCCAAAATATCAGTCCCATTAGAAATTACTGCCTTTAAACAAAGAATTGCATCTTTCCCACGATGCCTCAACTAGCTTCACAGTCAGTGAGATAGTTCTTCTGTTGGTGCTGTTGTAGTGGCAGCCAATTAGTGCCCAGACAACTTCTACATAGAGCTACAGCAGGGGAGGTTCGTTTTAAGTGAAATGGATTGAGTTATGGAAGTTTTTCCAGGCCAGCAGGGAGAGCCCACAGCTCCTAACTGCTCTTAGAGTCATAGAGTAATACAGCATGGAAACAGGCCCTTCAGCCCAACTCGCCCATGCCGACCATGGTGCCCACCAAGCTCGTCCCATTTGCCTGCATTTGGCCCCTATCCCTCTAAACCTTTCCTATCCATGTACTTGTCCAAATGACTGTTAAATGTTGTTATTGTACCTGCCTCAACCACTTCCTCTGGCAGCTCGTTCCACATACACACTGCCCTTTGCATGAAGAAGTTGCCCCTCAGGTCTCTTTTAAATTGGTATTGGTATTGGCCTTAAACCTATGCCCTCTAGTTTTTAGTTCCTCTTCCTTGGGTGCATTCACCCTATCTATGCCCCTCATGATTTTATTCGGCTCCATAAGATCACTCCTTAGTCTCCTACGCTCCAAGAAATAAAGTCTAAGCCTGTCCAACCTCTCCCTATAACTCAGGCCCTTGAGACTGGCAGCATCCTCGTAAATCTTCTCTGCACTCTTTCCAGTTTAATGAAGCCTTTCCCATAAGAGGGCGACCAAAACTGTACACAGTATTCCAAGTGCGGTCTCACCAACACCACCAACCATAACATCTCCCCTTGGCCAATTGGAAAGCAGACAGACTCTCCCTTATTGGATCAGAAAACTATTAACCCTCAGTAAAACTCACCCTTATTTTTCCAATTTTTAAATTAAACAAATGACAAAAGAAATGTTAAAAAAACACACATTTTTCATGGCTGTGTGACTTTTCTCCAGAATACAGCTACACACGAGCAGGTGGAGACCATTCAGCTGTGCCTCATTCAATGAGATCATGATTGACCTGTGACCTAACTACATGCATCTTCCTAAAACCTTTGCTTACTTAAAGTCTATCAATCTCAGATTTAAAATAACTAAATTGTCATTAATTACCATTTCCAGAGGAGATCCAAACATCTGTTCTCTCTGCACGTAGAAGTGTTTCCTAACTTCTCTCATAAAAGGCTCTAATTTTTTTGACCAGTCCTCGATTGTCCAACCTCTTACTTACCCTGTTTCCCCTAATACCTCAAAAACTTTAATCAAATCATCCCGCAACCTTCTAAATTCCAGCAAGCAGAATCCAGGTTTGTTCAACCTTTCTTTGCAGTTTAACCTTTGGAGTGGAAGGTATCATTCTGGTAAACATACTCTCTCTCCAGGGTCAATATATCTGTCCCAAGTTGTGATGACAGATCTGCTTTCAGCAGTCCAGGTGTAGATGGACCAGGGCTTACTATCGATGTGGCATAACTTCTCACACTTGTACTCCAGTTCTCAAGTGACAGAGGTTAGAGTTATAGAGAGATACAGCATGGTAAAAGGCCCTTCAGCCCACCAGGTCTTCACCGACTATCAACCACCATTAACACTAATCCTACATTAATCACAAAGTTTTTCACTTTCCCACATTCTCATCAACTCTCCCCAGATTGTACCACTCACCTGCACACTAGGGGCAATTTACAGCAGCCAATTAACCAACCAACCCAAACGTCTTTGAGATGTGGGAGGAATCTGGAGCACCCAGAGGAAACTCAACATGCAAACACCACACAGACACACCCGGACTGAACCTGGTCTCTGATGTTGTGAGGCAGACTCTCTTTGAGCCACTTTGTTGGTATTCCATTAGTCTTTATGACTTTTTTTGTAACTGTCCATGCCTTTTTAACAATCTATGCGGATGTACCAACCCCAAACACTGTCCTTTAACCACCACAACTTCCAGATTCTTAGCTCTCTGTTTCATCACTTTTAGATCCAAGGTGGATAATTTCACATATGTTACCAAAAATGGAAGCACGGCCCAAGAGCTTAATCAGTACCTTCTGGAGAGTCCAGGAAAATTCTGAAGGGTTGGTAAACCCTTTAAAGCGACCCAACTGCATCATTCCCAACCTTGTTGTGTTTGCTCTCCTTATCACACCTCTATACCTCTGATTGATGGTGCTACCAACTCAAGCAAGTTCACACACCAGGCTGATACCAGGATCACTGAAAGTGGAGTCTCAGGTAGACAGGGTGGTGAAGAAGGCTTTTGGCACACTGGCCTTCATCAGTCAGGACATCGAGTATAAAAGTTGGGAGGTCATGCAGTGGTTGTACAGGACACTGGTGAGGTGCCACTTGGAGTATTGTGTTCGGTTTTTGTCGCGTTGCTATAGCAAAGATGTTATTATAGGAATCTGGTCACCTCATTATAGAAAGGATGTGGAAGCTTTAGAGAGGGTGCAGAGAAGATTTACCAGGATGCTGCCTGGATTGGAAAGCATGTCTTATGAGGATAGGCTGAGTGAGCTAGGGCTTTTCTCTTTGGAGAGGAGGAGGATGAGAGGTGACTTGATAGGGGTCTACAAGATGATAACTAGCATAGATCGAGTGGACAGTCGGAGACTTTTTCCAGGGTGACAATGGCTAACACGAGGGGACATAATTTTAAGGTGATTGGAGGAAGGGATAAGGGGGATGTCAGGGGTAAGTTTTTTACACAGAGAGTGGTGGGTGTGTGGAACGCACTGCTGGCAGAGGTTGTGGGGGCAGATACATCAGGGATATTTAAGAGACTCTTAGGTAGCCTCATGAATGATAAAGAAATGGAAGGCTATGTGGGAGGGAAGGGTTAGATAGATATTAGAGCAGGGTAAAATGTTGGCACAACATGGTGGGCCGAAGGGCCTGTACTGTGCTGTAGTGCTCTATGTTCTATGTTATTAAACTGGAAAGAGTGAAGTAAAGATTTACAAGGATGTTGCCAGGACTTGAGGGACTGAGTTATAGGGAGAGGTTGGGCAGGCTAGGATTTTACTCCTTGAAGCATAGGAGACTGAGGGGTGATCTTATAGAGGTGTATAAAATCATGAGGGGCATAGATAGGATGAAATCACTCAGTCCTTTTCCCATAGTTGTGGTATCAAGAACTAGAGGGCATAGGTTTAAGGTAAGAGGGGAAAGATTTAAGAGGAACATGAATGGCAACTTTTTTACACAAGGGTGATATCCATGTGGAATGAGCTGCCAGAGGAAGTGGTTGAGGCAGGTACAATTACACCTTTTAAAAGACTGTTGGACGGATTCATGAATTGGAAAGGTTTAGAAGGTTATGGGCCAAACGCTGGCAAATGGGACTAGCTTGGATGGGGCATCTTGGTCAGCATGGACCAGTTGGGCCGAAGGGCCTATTTCCGTGCTGTATGACTCTATAACCCACAACCATGAACCTGACTAAGCCAGAAACATAACCACCAGTCCAATAACTTCACCGCTGCCCCTCAACTCCATACGTGTTCTACTGAATCCGCAGCATCTTTGGAAAGAGAAACAAGAGTTAATGTTTCAGGTCAAAAGTGTTCACCTGGCTCTCTCTCTCTCTCCCACAGGCATCAGATTGGTTCATTAAAGTGGTAAACGTAATGACATGGGTGGGTTCTCTGATCTGGCTTACATCCTTGACACTGGGGGGGGGGGGTGGGGGGCTCAAGGCAGAGTTTTCTCTGCTGACT
Organism: Pristis pectinata; assembly: GCF_009764475.1. NCBI lineage: Eukaryota > Metazoa > Chordata > Chondrichthyes > Rhinopristiformes > Pristidae > Pristis > Pristis pectinata. Next base: position 8,599,210 of record NC_067405.1, on the reverse strand, counting down.
GTTGTCACTGTTTATCCTCAACTCTACATCAAACAGTGCAAGGAGAAGCATTGCTGCAGCACTCGGCAATTATCACCCTGAGACAACCAGTGCTTGGGAGCCACTTAACAATGAGTACAAACACCTATTATTCACCTGACCTGTATTCTTAAAACAAAAGAGGGAGAAGATAAAGTTCGGAGGTAATGGGTAGTTGTTGGAGACCATGAAACAAGGGAGATGATTGTGGATTTTAGAAAGGCCCAGGCTGACCATCATTGTACAGAGAGTCAGCTGTTATAGGTTTTTGGGAATACATATAGCAGACAACCTGTCCTGGTCAACCAACATCTCCTCCCTCGCCAAGAAGGCACAGCAGCATCTCCACTTTTTACGGTGGCTGAAGAAAGCAAACCTGCCCTCCCCCACCCTCACCACATTCTACAGGGGTCCCATTGAGAGTGTCCTGACCAACTGCATCTCTGCCTAGTACAGTAACTGTAACATCTCTGACCGTAAGTCTTTGCAGAGAATTGTGAGTACAGCTGGAAAGATCATTGGAGTACCTCTTCCCTCCATCCTGGATATCTACAACGCACAATGCACACGCCAGGTCTGCATCATAGATGACCCCTCTCATCCCTCCCACAACCTATTTGTCCCACTGCCGTCTGGCAAGCGGTACCGGAGCATCCAGGCCGGAACTACTAGACTGTACGACAGTTTTTTCCCCCAGGCTGTCAGGCTCCTGAATACCCTGGAGGCAGTTTCAGACAAATGCCACGTCAGAAGCCCTGGTTTGCACAACGGTGTATAAGAACTTTGGCTGCTGCTGAACATGTTTATACATTTAGTGCAACACACTGAGTTCAGTATTTTCTTCGTCCAGCTCAGTTTTGCACTAACCCTGCACTAATTTTGTATTCTGTATATACCGTTTTTTGCACTATTTGTACTTGCACAATTTTTTTGTCTGCGTTTATTGTATGTCCTCTGTTCTATGTATGATCTCTGTTGTGTGAGTCTGGGGGAAAACGACATTTTGTTCCTCCACGTGTTTTTATAGCATATGGGTGAATGACAATAAAGTAACTTGAACTTGTCTTGGATGTTGTTAGGGTCACAGGGATATGGGTATATACAGCAGGGAAAGGCTCTTTGGGCATCTGGTCCATATCAACCATCAACAAACCCACTTGCACTAAACCCACATTAATCCCATTCATTTTCATCCTCCCACCTTTCCATCAACTCCCCCCACATTCTAACCAACAGAGGTAATTGACAGCATCCAATTAACCCATCAATCTGCACATCTTTGGGATGTGTGAGGAAACAGGAGCACCCAGAAGAAGCCCACAGGGAGAACGTGCAAACTCCACACAGACAGCACCCGAGGTCAGGATTGAACCCGGGTCTCTGGCGCTGAGAGGCAACAGCTCTGTTAACCGTGCCCCATGCTGGGTTATGTCAGTCTATCAGTCTACCATCATCCTACCACTGTGAAGAAAGATATGTGAGTTAACAAGGGATGCTTGAGTCCAGTGGGCAAGCTGCTTAACCAGTAATACAGAGGTTTGCATTGAAGGATCTGATTGCAAGCACTTGAATCCCATGATGGCTGTTGGGAAATTTAAATTTAGTTAATTAAATTTGGGCAGCACCATGACGCAGATAGTAGAGCCACTTCCTCACTGCTTCAGTGAAGCAGGTTCATGGGTATTATCCGCATGGACTTTGCACATTCTCCCGGTGACCGTACACATTTCCTCCGGGTGCTCCAGTTTCCTCCCACATCCCAAAGACATGCAAGTCTCTAGAACACAGAACATAGAACACTACAGCACAGTACAGGCCCTTCAGCCCACAATGTTGTGCAGACATTTTATCCTGCTCTAAGATCTATCTAACCCTTCCCTCTCACATAGTCCCCCATTTCTCTATCATTCATGTGGCTATCTAAGAGTCTCTTAAATGTCCCTGATGTATCTGCCTCCACAACCTCTGCCAGCAGTGCGTTCCACACACCCACCACTCTCTGTGTAAAAAACTTACCCCTGACATCCCCCTTATACCTTCCTCCAATCACCTTAAATTTGCGTCCCCTCGTGTCAGCCATTGTCGCCCAGGGGAAAATTAATTATCACCCTGGGTAGATTAATTGGCTACTGTAAAATTTCCCTAGTGTGTAGGTGGGTGGTAGAAACTAGGGCAAGTTGATGGGAATGTGGTGAAAATAAAAATGGGGTTAATGTAGGATTATTGTCCACAGTGGTTGTTGGTTGGCATGGACTCGATGGGCTAAAGGGTCTGTTACTGTGCTGCATCTCTCTGTGATTTCTTGCTGCCTCGGTAAAGCAGTCGACATAATCAAAGACCCCACCCACCCTGGCCATTCTCACTTTGCCGTTCTCCCATCGGGCAGAAGATACAAAAGCCTGAAAGCACGTACCACCAGGCTCAAGGACAGCTTCTATCCCGCTGTTAAAAGACTATTGAACTGTTCTCTAGTACGATAAGATGGACTCTTGACCTCCCAATCTTCCTTGTTATGGCCTTGCACCTTACTGCACTGCACTTTCTCTGTAACTGTAACACTTTATTCTGCATTCTGTTATTGTTTTCCCTTGTACTACTTCAGTGCACTGATGTAACGAAATGATCTGTATGGATGGCGTGCAAAACAAAGTTTTTCACTGTGCCTCGGTACATATGACAATAATAAACCAATTTACCAATTTTAAATTTACCATATTTTAAGAAACAGAATCCTTGAATAGTTATGGCACAAAGAGAAGCCATTGAGTCCAGTAAGTCCATCCCAGCTCCTAGAAGACCATTCCCACTAATTGCCCTTATGACTCTCCGATCTGGCTTACATCCCTGACATCGAAGGGGGGCTCCAAGGCAGAATTTTCTCTGCTGACTCTGCTGAATTTTCTCTGCTGAATTTTCTCTACTGATTGCCCTTATGAAAACCTAATGGTTTTCCTTCAAATGTCTATCCAATACCTTTTGAAAGTTCTGATTGACTCTGTGTCCACTGCATTTATGGGCAGCAACTTCCAGACACAGGTGAAAATATCTCTCCTCACATTCCCCCCGAGTCATCTGCCAATCGCAATGAATCTGTATCCCCTGGACCTTTAACCATCCACCAATGGGAGCAGGCTTTGTTTACCTTACCTGAACATAACATTTATTCCTTCAACTTGAAATGCTACCCAACTGGCTGGGTGTTTCCAGCATTTTTTGTTTTTGTTTCATTAATTGTATTAAATCTGGAAACAGTTACGTGACCTGAACAAGTAATAATGTAGTCATGAAGCTGCTTTATCATTGCAGCTCACTAATTCCCTCAAGGAATGGAATCTCCTATCCCCCTCTGGTCTGACCTATATCTCCTGACCATACAGCTGACTCTTAACATGCCCTCTGAACTGACCCAGCAAGCCGCTCAATTGATGGGTGGAGAGCAATGAGGTCTGTATCCCCATGACTACAATTTAAGGGTCACCAAAGTTATAAGTGTTGCAGTTAGCATAACGCTATTACAGCACCAGCGACCCGGGTTCAATTCCCGCCGCTGTCAGTAAGGAGTTTGTACGTTCTCCCCATGTCTGCGTGGGTTTCCTCCAGGTGCTCCAGTTTCCTCCCACATTCCAAAGATGTACGGGTTAGGAAGTTGTGGGCATGCTATATTGGCGCCGGAAGCGTGGCAACACTTGTGGGCTGCCCCCAGAACACTCTACGCAAAAGATACATTTCACTGGGTGTTTCGATGTACATGTGACTAATAAAGATATCTCATCTTATCTTAATTGACATATTGAGGCTGACAGTATTGCCAGACCAACACCAAGTGTCCTTCTGTGACTTGTAAAATAAAAGCAGAAAATGCTGGAAATACTCAGCAGGTCAGGCTGCATCTGTGGGGAGAGAAACAGCAATAATGTTTCAGGTTGAAGATCCTTCGTCAGAACTCTGATGGAGGTCTTCAACATGAAATGTTATCTCTTGTTCTTCTTTCCACAGTTGCTGCCTGACCTGCTGAATATTTCCAGCATTTTCTGCTTTAATTTTAGATCTCCAGCATCTGTAGTTTTTTATTTGATTTCCACCTCTGTGATCTCTCCCTGTTTGCTATCTTATCATAGACGAGAGTGCTAGAGTTGTATAGCACAGAAACAGGCCCTTCTGCCCACCGTGTCCATGCCAACCACTCTAGTTATCTAGACTTGTCTCTTTTACCTGTAATTAGTCCATAGCCTTCCATTCCTTATGATTCAATTGGAGTGTAGGAGTCTGAGGAGTGACCTTATCACAGAATCATAGAAAGTACAGCACAATACAGGCCCTTCGGCCCACAATGTTGCGCTGACCTTTAAACCTCGCCTAAAAACTATCTAAACCCTTCCCCCGACATATCCCTCTATTTTAACTTCCTCCATAGATGTATAAAATCATGAGGGGAATCGACAAGGTGGATGGTCACAGACTTTTTCTCAGGGTAGGAAGCTAGAAGGCATAGGTTTAAGGTGAAAGGAGAAAGATTTAAAAGGGGGCTCAGGGGCAAGTTTTTCACACAGGGGGTGGTGGCTGTGTGGAACGAGTTGCCATAGCAAGTGGTTGAGGCAGGTACAATTACAATGTTTAAAAGACATTTGGACAGGTTCGTGGATAGGAAAGGTTTAGATGGATATGGGCCAAACGCAGGCAAATGGGACTAACTCAGGCAGACAACTTGGTCGGCATGGACAACTTGGTTGGCAAGGGCCTGCTTCCATGCTGTATAACTCTATGACTCCATGCTAGCCCAGATGCTTCATAAAGTGTTGATCAATTTGGTGTCAATGGGATGGTGCAATGTAAAAATGTTGGAGAGAGAGAGAGACAAACGAACATATTGATCTCGTAGAGTCATAGAGTTATTAAGCACAGAAACAGGCCCTTCAGCCCAACTAGTCCCCTTTGCCAATGTTTGGTCCATAACCTTTTAAACCTTTCCAATCCATGTACCTGTCCAACTGTCTTTTTTACAAGTTGTTACTGTACCTGCCTCAACCACTTCCTCTGGCAGCTCATTTCACATTGATACCACCCTTTGTGTGAAAAAGTTGCCACTCAAGTTCCTACTAAATCTCTTCCCTTTCACCTTAAACCAAGTACCTCTAGTTCTTGATTCCCTAACTCTGGGAAAAAGACTGAGTGCATTTACCCTATCTATGCCCCTCATGACTTTATACACCTCTATAAATCAGCTCTCAGGCTCTTACACTCTAAGGAATAAAGTCCTAGCCTGCCCAACCTCTCCATATATCTTGTAACATCATCTTGAGGAAATTTACAGATTCAACAGATCAGATATGGAGCGAGAGAAAGTGGTGAAGTGAATGGGAAATTTATGGGACACTGGTTGTAAAATGGTTACGATAATGGATTAGCAACACTATTGATTACCTCCCTGGCAAGAAATGCTTAGCTTGGTTACACTGAAGGGAAAAATTCCAGGGACAAGATCATCAGAATTGGACTGTAACGCAGCAAACTGTTGTGACCTGGAATCCAATGTCGGAGAGGGAGTGTGGAAGCAAACTTTCAAAAGGGAAGTGAATAAAAAAAATTGGAAATTAAAACTCTGAGCTATGGGGAAAAAATATGGTTTAATCTTTTAAGAAATTTGCAAAAAAAATAGAAAGGAAAAGTAAACAAAAACTGCAGATGCTGGAAATCTGAAATAAAAACCAGGAATACTCAGCAAGAACACTGCATTTCAATTCAATGACTTTTCATTAGTTTAAATAAAAGTTCAGTGACCTGAAATATTGATACCTTCACGCTCCACAGACTTTGTCTCATCTGCTGAGTACTTCCAACATTTTCTATTTTTATTATGGGCCTCATGGGAGGCTCAGTTTAGATTATGAGGGGGGCAGGAGAACCCGCAACCTTCAACGCAGAGGGTGGCAAGTGAAAGGTCTGATCAGTTCAGCTCTTTACCATGACTTCTTAAGCAAATAGTTAGATGACTGTGGAGCATATGAGGAGATGTGGGGGAGATGCATCAGGTGCAACTGCTTGATATAAATTGGCACCAAAGACCTGTACCTTTCCAAGAAAAAGCTCATTTAATTTGCTGGTGCTGCATCTCAGAGCCAAATTAAGATTTAATTTCTGGAGAATGATGGACACACTGTCATAGAGAGATACAACTTGGAAACAGGCCCTTCAGCCCATCGAGTCCATGCCGACCGTCAAGCCTCAAGGACAGCTTCTATCCCGCTGTTACAAGACTATTGAACGGTCGCCTAGTACGATAAGATGGATTCTTGACCTCACAATCTACCTCGTCATTGCCTTGCACTTTATAGTCTGCCTGCACTGCACTTTCTCTGTAACACTATATTCTGCATTCTGTTATTGTTTTCCCTTGTACTACCTCAATGCACTGTTGTAACAAAATGATCTGTATGGATGGCATGCAAAACAAAGTTTTTCACTGTACCATGCGCTACTCTTAAGAATAAAGTATAACAACTACAGAGAAAGTGCAGTGCAGGTAGACAAGGTGCAAGGTCACAATGAGTTAGATTGTGAGGTCAACAGTCCATCTTCTTGTACTAGACAACCATTCAATAGTCTTATAACAGGGGGATAGAAGCTGTCCTTGAGACCAGTGGTACGTGCTTTCAGGCTTTTGTATCTTCTGCCCGATGGGAGGGGGAAGAAGAGAGAATGTCCAGGTTGGATGACGTCTTTGATTATGTTATGACAATAATAAACCAATTTACGAATTTACCCCTCTACACTAATCCTACACTGATCCCATTTTATTTTCCCCACATTCTCTTCAACTGTCCCCCCCAACTTATACCTCTCACCTACACACGAGGGGCAATTTACAGTAGCCAATTAACCTGCCAAACTGCACATTGTTTGAGATGTGGGAGGAAACTGGAGCACCGAGAGGAAACACACCTGGCCGTGGAGAGAACATGCAAACTCCACACAGACAGCACTGGAGGTTTGTATTGAAGCCAGTCTCTGGTGCTGTGAGGCAGAGATGCACTGAACCACTTTGTTGGTACTCCGTTAGTCTTTATGACTTGTTTTTATACCTGTCCATGTGCCACCAGTCCAGTGCTCTGAGGTAAGATTGTCTAGAGTGGGATCATTTTCATCCGAAGGGGTGAAAAGGGAGATCAGTGACTGGGGAAGGCTGTGCACCATAGACCCTTGAGTTGAAGGCATAGAAACCATAGAAAGCATCCTATCCAGATGCATCACGCCTTGGAATGGCAACTGCTCTGCCCGTGACCGCAAGAAACTGCAGAGAGTTGTGGACACAGCCCAGCACATCATGGAAACCAGCCTCCTCTCTATGGACTCTGTCTACACGCTGCCTCAGTAAAGCAGCAGCATAATCAAGGACCCCACCCAACCCGGACATTCTCCCTTCTCCCCTCTCCTATCGGGCAGAAGATACAAAAGCCTGAAAGCACGTACCACCAGGCTCAAGGACAGCTTCTATCCCACTGTTTTAAGATAATTGAACGGTTCCCTAGAACAAGAAGATGGACTCTTGACCTCACAAGATCACAAGACCATTCGGCCTATTGAGTCTGTTCCATGAGCTAACCTAAAACTATTCCTATCTAGCCCCAATTCCTGGCCTTATCCCCATATCCCTTGACACCTTGACTAATTAGATACCTATCAATCTCCTCTTGGCAAAGAATTCCATAAATCCACGACCCTATGGATTGTTGTGACCTTGCACCTTGTTGTCTACCTCTGTAGCTGTTACATTTTATTCTGCACTCTTACTGTTTTGCCTTGTACTACCTCAATGCACTGTTTATCACTGTACCTCGGTCCATGTGACAATAATAAACCAATTTGCCAATTTACTCATTGGTAACAGGATTGGAGGGGAATTGAGAAAAAACTTAGTTAGGTGGTGAGGGTCTGGAACACTTGTGCCTGAACACGCAGTGGAAGAAGAAAGCCTTAACACATTTAAAAAGTAACTGGACAAGAGCTTGAAGAGCTGCAATAAGACTAAGAGCTCGGAAGTAAGACTAAACAGTTTCCTTTCCAGCCTGCATTAACTCATGATGGGTGGAATTATTCAGTGCCGTAAGTTTTGCTGATTCTATAACATGTTAAATAATTTAGGGGAATTTGCTGTGTTAATGCAATAAATCTAAATATTTCAGTCCAATTCCATGTCTTATTAATTAGATTTCACTGCAAGGAAGTTTTCACAGGAAAGGCGTTCTGCAATCCCTTCACTGAGGATAACCACATTATTTGCCTTATGACAAGATCTGATGGTGCTTGCCAAGGCAGAGCCATAGGGCCTTGGTTGCTGATTGTTTAGACAATGTCTGAGCTTCCTGCTGAGGAGGACCTTTGGGGAGGTCCCCCATTCATGATATCCACAAGCTCTTTCAACAGACCCACACCAGGACACTTCCTTTCAACTGATTAAGATGATGAGAATTGGAACACTGCGGGAGAACCTTGGATTGATGTCAAGAAGCTCTAAGGTGAGGTAGAGGCGAGAAGTGTGGTGTGATGGCGCGGCAGGTAGAGCTGCTGCCTCACAGCTCCAGTGACCCGGGATCAATGCTGTCTGTGTGGAGTTTCCATGTTCCCCCTGTATGCATATGGCTTTCCTCTGAGTGCTCCAGTTTTCACACATCCTAAAGGTAGGTGAATTGGCCACTGTAAAATGCCCCTAGTGTATAGCTGTGTGGTAGAATCCAGGGGAAGTTGATGGCAATGTGGGGGAAAATAAAGATTTCTTTATTAGTCACATGTACATCAAAACACACAGTGAAATGCATCTTTTGCGTAGAGTGTTCTGGGGGCAGCCTGAAAGTGTCGCCGCGCTTCCGGCGCCAACATAGCATGCCCACAATTTCTTAACCCGTACGTCTTTGGAATGTGAGAGGAAACCGGAGTACCCGGAGGAAACCCACGCAGACACGGGGAGAATGTACAAACTCCTTACAGACAGCGGCGGGAATTGAACCCGGGTCGCTGGGGCTGTAATAACATTACGCAGACTGCTACACTACTGTGCCTGCCCTGTTCAAGGTGAGAGGGGGAAAGTTTAAAGGAGATGTGCAGAGCAAGTTTTTTTACATAGAGAGTGGTAGATGCCTGGAACACACTGCCAGGTGAGATGGTGGAAGCAGAGAGGGTAGTGGCATTTGAGAGGCAAATGGAAGGATATAGACCACGTGCAGGCAGATGGGTTTAGTTTAAATTGGCATCATGGTCAGCATAGACATTGTGGGCCAAAGGGCCTGTTCTTGTGCTGTACTGTTCTATGTTCTATAAACAGGTGGTTGATGATCAGCATGGAGTTGTTGGGCTGAATGGCCTGTTCCCAAGATCTACGACTCTAACCGATTTCTGATGGTCTTTGACCTGAAACGTTGATCGGTTTCTCTTTCCACAGATGCTGCTTAAATCTGGCTGGGTTCTTCCAGCATTTCTGTTCTTGTTTCAGATTCTAGCATCTGTAGCTTTATTTGTTTTCTATCCAAATTAATTCTGCTTATTAATGTTCAATCTGATAAGACATCTTTTTTTACATTTGAACAATTTTTTTGCACAATTAAGTATGAATGGTGAGGACTTTGACCTGTGAAGCATGGTGAAAACTTCCAGAAAGTACTTTCACCAGTCTCACATACCACAACCAGTAAGTTCTCATCTGAATAGCTGAACAACTTCCAAAGAGAACAATTTGTTCTATTTAAATGATCTATCCCTGCATTTTACAGTGAGCTTGACAAGGAATATGAAGTTCAACAATGCAATTAATGTCAGTCAACTGATTCAGTAGGAAAGGATTGCTCCGATCTTAGAAAGTGAAGACTTGCAGTTTACAACACTTTCCACTGTCTCAGGGGTCTTAATGCACAAGTGTAGTCACTCTGTATTGTAGGCAGATCAGCGAACAGCAAGTTAACAATGACAAATGCTGATTAATCTGTTTTCCGGTGAAGAACAAGTATCAGCCAAGGAGAACTTCCCAACTCACCTTGAACAGCTTGTCCTCCACATGAGAGTGCAGACAGGGCCTTGAATTAAGGTAACACACACAAAATGCTGGAGGAATTCAGCAGATCAGGCAGCATCTATGGAGGGAAATGAACAGTCGACGTTTCAGGTCGAGACCCTTCAATGAGTCCTGACCTGCTGAGTTCCTCCAGCATTTTGTGTGTGTTGTTCCACATTCCAGCATCTGCAGAATCTCTGGTGCCTCCTTGAGTTAAAGTGTTGTGCAATTGTGGGTGCCTGGAATGCACTGCCAGGGGCGGTGGTGGAGGCAGATACGATAGAGGCATTTAAGAGGCTCTTAGATAGGCACATGTGTGCAGAGAATATGGACCATGTGTAGGCAGAAGGGATTAGTTTAGTTGGGCTTTTAATTATTCGTTTAATATTGAGGACTGAAGGGCCTGTTCCTGTGCTATACTGTTGGAATTGGAATTGGAGTTGGTTTATTATTGTCACTTGTACCGAGGTACAGTGAAAAACTTGTCTTGCATTCGGTTAATACAGATCAATTGAATACACAGTGCATCGAGGTAGTACAAGGGAAAACAATACAGAACACAGAATGAAGTGTCACAGCTACAGAGAAAGTGCAGTGCAGGTAGACAATAGGTGCAAAGTCATAACGAGGTAGATTGTGAGGTCAAGAGTCCATTTTATTGTACTAGTGAACTGTTCAATAGTCTTATAATAGCAGGATAGAAGCTGTCCTTGAGCCTGGTAGTACATGCTTTCAGGCTTCTGTATCTTCTTGTTCTATGTTCTAATAGTGTAGCACACTTCTATGTTGCATTGGAACATCAGACCAGATTGCATACTCGGTTCCACAATCAAGACTTGAACCTATAACCGTCTAAGTTAGAGGCAAGACAGCCATCAACTGGGCTACAGCTGTCATTACCAGGTAATTGGTTCTAACAAAAAACAAACTGCTGGAGGAACTCAGTGGGTCAGGCAGCATCTGTGGAGGGAGAAGGACAGTTGACGTTTCTGGCCCATCTGCCTATGACCCACACACTGGATCCCCTCTCCCTATTGTCCTCATCAGCCCATCCCACCTTCCTTATTTGGTTCACTCCTGACCTCGGGTGCTGTCCGTGTGGAGTTTGCACGCTTTCCCTGTAACTGTGTGGATTTCCTCCAGGTGCTTCTCCAATGTAAAAGTCAGTAGGTTAGTTGGCTGCTGTAAATTACTCCTGGTGTGTAAGCGAGGAGTAGGATCTGGGGGGAGTTGATGAGAATGTGAGGACAGTAACAATGAGATTAATGTTGGATTAGTGTAAATGGATGGCTGATAGTCAGCATGGGCTCAATGAGCAGAAGGGCCTGTTTCCATGCGTATTTCTCTGTGACTCTACAACAGTTATATAGTACTGTTAATATCCCAAAGTGCTTCACAGGAGCAAAATATCACTCTGTCACCTGAGGTCAGGATTGAACCCAGGTCTCTGGCGCTGTGAGGAAGCAGCTCTACTAGTTCTGCCACTGTGCAGCCCAAGTGCTTGTGATTATAACCATCACCCAAAAATCCAAAAAACTTAAGTCCCTACAGCTAGCTAACATTGTGTTCTTGGCATCAGAAACTCCATAATATTTTCTTTCTCACCCCTGTGAAAATTGATCAAAAGCTTAGTCAAAGAACCATGTTTGAAGGAACACTGTGTTGGATTTGACTGTTTTAATTAGTTTTTTTAACATGTATAGTGTTTAATACACCTCAAGTGGCTGCACAAGGAATAGCTGCTTACTGGCTTATTGGTTCGTCCATCAGGTGAATATGTGTTTTTTCATTGGTTGGTTTTGGCCACAGGTATCTAATAGGTTTCCTGATTGGACTATTGTTAGCTAAGGAGTACCTCTTATATCAGGTATAAAAGGTGTCGCTTTTTGTTAATCTCTCTCTTGCTCTCCTCCCCCCGCCCTAGCTCATCTTTAGTTCCTTTTGTCTCGGCTCATCTCCTGGTAGTAAAACTAGTGCCATGTGCTCTGTGACTGCCTCTTTGTTTTAAACTTTTCCAATAAAACTTTGTGAAGCACCAAGTTGTTTTCAACTCATTCCTGGACTCCTGAAAGAACCTGCGAATTCAAAAATAACCAGATCCGACAACTGTAAAAGGAGAGGCCGAGGGAACTCAGGAGTTTGGGGCTTAGACAGCTGAACCCACAACGACACTTGTTGTTTGCTGCCTTCTTACCATGGCAGCACTGGGAAAAGATCTTCAACTCTCGGGTCCTGGAATAGACTGCAGTCCCAACAGGAAAGGCAGACCATCTCTGGTCCTGAATGAGTTACAGCTCCATCTGCTTCAGCTTTTAAACAGGGACCAAGTAGCCGTTTCCAATCTGTTTAGAATAACTGTGGCTTAACAAGTCAACTCCTCATACCCTGCTGTCTCGTGGACCTGTTCCTTGTGATGACACCATACTCAAAGGAATCTGGCTGCCTCTCTCTGCTTGGCTGCCAAGATGCATGTGCAGATTGACACAATTAATCATCTTAGGGCAAGGTTTTAATGAGTCGCTACCTCAGCTCTGCCTCAGCGGGGAGCACTCTTGCCTCTGGGCCTAAAAGTTGTTGGTTCAATTCCCATTCTGGAGGTTGAAGCATGAAAGCCTACGCATTTTCTCCTGTGCAGTACTGAGAGAGCACGGCGGAAGGGCTGTCTTCTGGTTGAGGTGTTAAATCGTTGGCTTCCCTCTCACATGTATGCTAAACTATATTGGAGATGAGCACAGAGGTTACCTTGCCCTGGCCAGTAGTTATTCCTTTAAGCAACCTCACGCAAACAGCTGATCTAATTGTTAACACTCTGCTGCGCAAATTGGCAGTCGTGCTTCTAATATGACAACAGTGGCAGTTCATAGAGCATCCCTCACCCCTCACCACTGCCACCCTATGTCTACAGTAACTGCTTCAGCTACTTGCCGTGGCTGCAAGTTCCAAATTCTCAGTGGTCCCTGGGCCTAGAAGTTTCTTCTGAATTCCCTTTTTGATTCTTGGAGGCCACTCTTGTTGCTCTTGTCCATGTGGTTACACTCAGTCCAAATCCTTTTGTCATTTCATCAACCTCCAGTTAAGTAAACAGCCCCCATTCTATTCATCCTTTTCTGATAGTGCAGCCTTATATTTCTGGCACAAATGCTTTGAATAATTTTTGCACCTTCTCTGGTGTCTCCATTTCCTTTCCTTCCAGCGCTCCAACTATCCTCCAATCAAGGTTCATGTTGCACTGCTTTTCAATCTTTTTCTCTCCAGACACAAGCTTCAGTGGCTGCTTTGTGTTTGTGTTGTCATCAAAAATTCATTGGAAATCCTGAAATCCTTCCCATGTGTCTCGTAGAAGTTTCCAGGTGCCCTCAGTCTCCTGACAACATGGTTCGATGTTCCTGGAGAAATGGAGTTTATGAGTCTTCCTACAGAGGTTATAATAGGACAGGGACTGAACAAGGAAATTACTTGTGCTCAGTGGCAACAACCTGCATTAAAAGCACAGGGGCAGCTTTACACTTGAAGCCAAAATTGGCTCAACAGTGCCTTTAATGTAGCAAAGCATCCCAAGGGTGTCCCAAAGGAGAGTTCTCAAAGTCACGCTGAGTTATATGGGACAGGTAACCAATATCTTGGTCTAAGAGGTAGGTCATAGAGTCATTCAGCTCAGAAGCAGGCTCTTCGGCCCACCATGTCTGTGCTGCATCCAGCGCCCTATTATGTTAATCCCACAATAATCCCATTTTACTCTCTTGATATTCCCACCAACTCCTACCCAGTTTGTGAGGTGGCCTGATCTTTCTGCTGTTTACACAGAGTGTCTGTGTATGTTCTTCATTCATGGCCTCAAGGGTTCTCAATAGCATCCCGAATGCTCCTTCTCCACTTTGAGCAGACATAGGCTAGAGGTTTCCAGGGGCCAGTGGGGATATTGTGTTTCTTTAAGAAGGCTTTAAGCACATCCTTGAATCTATTCCTCTGACTATCTATCCCCAGGATAGAGCTCAGAGTATGTGTTCTGAGAGTCTGGTGTTGGGTATGTGAATGACATGGTTGACAAAGTTAACTAGGGTCAAGGAGTCACACAGCACTGGAACAGCCCCTTCGGCCCAACTTGTCCAAGCTGACCAAGATGTCTGTTTCCTGTATCTCGCCAGTAACTGATGTACTAAGGCTGCCAATGTGCAAGACGTCACAAACAACAACGAGTTAAATGACCAGATCTTTGTTGACATGGTAAGTGATATTGAGACTGGCTACTTAATGAGTCATTCAGCATGGAAACAGGCCCTTGAGTCCAACTTGTCCATGCTAACCAAGATTCCCATCCAAGCTAGTCCCATCTGCCTGTGTTTGGCCCATATCCCTCTAAACCTTTTCTATCCATGTACCCGTCAAAATGTCTTTTAAACATTGTAATTGTACCCGCCTCCACTGCTTCCATATACCCACCACCCTCACAGTGTGAAAAAGTTGTCCCTCAGATCCCTTTTAAATTTTTCCCCTCTCACCTTAAATGGGGAAGTCATATTAAACTAGGGTCCCAATGCTGGGGACATTGGCCTGGAAGAGGACATTGATGCTGGTTCGCTTGTCCTTCCCGTGAATTTTTGGAGAATTTTGCAAAGAGAGCAACAGTGGCTTTTTCCCAGTGCCATAAGGTGCCTGCTGTAGGTAACTAAGTCCAGATCTTGACTGCCCCATTCCCCTGGATTATAACCAACGATTGTGCTCGAAAGTACTTCATTGGTTGTAAAGCATTTTGGGGTGTCCTGTGGCCGTAAATGGTGCGTTATAAATGCAAGATTTCCCTTTTTGCTCTGGGTGCTGAGCAGCAAATGACAACAGGCGTTCGAGCTATACATTGAGGGAGCTGGGAACTGACATAGGTCGAACCTCTGCAAGTGACTGTCCTGCCACCAACTGGTTTGCAGACTCTCTGGGCTTGACATGTATCCCGAGTCATTTCTGAAAGTTACTGGGGCTCAGGGAGTTTCAGGTCTCTCCTCTCTTTTCTCACTCGCAAGGCAGCAGGTGGTGGCTACTGTGCAAGCAGTTAGCAGCCTTCACTCACTGGAGATATCTGGCAGGCAGGACAGGAGGAATCTCCCAGGTGCCAACCCAAGTAAGAACAAAAAATATTTAAATATTTTCTTCAAAAAGTTCTTGCAATTTTCTTACAAATCTAACATAAACTATATCTAAAACATAAATGCATTATTTCTGTAACATCATATTTGTTCATGGATAATTAATTAAAATGGGAATTGATTCCAATTGAACCAAGTGAGCAAAGGAGAGTGACTGATATTCTTGTACCTATCTGGCACTGCACACGAGAAAGATTTCTTCCCCAATAACTGTTGGCCGTGAAGTTTCCAATACATGGCAAGACTTGTAACAAGGGATTGCAGAAATCAGCTCTTGTGGGGAGGGGTGAGCACTTCAGACATTAAAAAAAAAACAAGTTTGAGTGTTTGTAAAGTGTTGTGCACTACTTCGATGTTGGAGAAACTCTCCAGGGTTTGTTCTTGTGCTGATAACTGAATAAATGTAATGGACGTTGTGTTCTTGAATGTAACTGGTAGAGTTTTGATCTAAGTTAGTTCTCAGTTCCCACAGTACTTCCCTGTTGACTCTGAGGGTCAGCTAGTTGCAGAGGCTCCTGGGTTCGAGGCTGGTGGGTCAGCAGCCAGCTCTGGGATTACACTGCTGTCGATTTGTTCTGTGCAGGTTCATTGCTGGAGTGCATTACCAGAGCAGTCCGCAGCCCGCCTTCCAAAGTGCATTAGTGGCTGGGGAACAGCTGGACTCTGTCGTATCCACCAGCAAAAACACAGCCTTTTAACTTCTTTCAAAAGGAAACATCACAGAACAATTTTCCAGTGCTTGCAGAATCCATTCTATTTCAGGAGTACTGCACAAAGAGCTACCCATCACTTGTGTTAATTGATTATGACTGCAAGAGTAAGACAGCCGATGCACCAATGGACCCCTCTCACCATCATTTTTGGAACCTTTTGCCTTTTAATTAATTAATTTTTTAATTAATATTTTTAAATTTATGTTAATTTAAGTTTATGTAATCTATTGTGTGTAATGTACTGTGCTGCTGCTGTAAAAAGCTAATTTTCATGGCATTTATACCCTGGGTATGTTTGCCTATTACAATAGAACTTTCTTTGTGCTGCTCAAATGCTCGAATTTACAAGTCAACCCTCAGGATTGTTTCTTAGTGCAGCTCTGAGGAAGTGCTGGTCCCGCCAGAGGTGCTGCTGTTCAGATCCACCTATACTTTGCGTGGAGTGTAGAGCCACTGCCTCAGGGATCCAGAGACCCAGGTTCAATCCTGACCTTGGGCATTGTCTGTGTGGACTTTGCACATTTTCCCTATGACCACGTGGGTTTCCTCCGGGTGCTCTGGTTTCTTCTTACGTCCCAGTTTGTGTGGGTTGGTAGGTTAATGGACTGCCGTAAATTGCCCCAAGTGTGTAGGTAAGTGGTAGACACGGGGGGGGGGGGGGGGTGGTGTGCAGTGGGTGAAGTTGATGAGAGTGTGGGCAAAATAAAAAGAATGGAATTAATGTGGGTTTAATGTGTGGTTGCTGGTCAGCATGGACTTGGTGGGCTGAAGGGCCTGTTTCCTTGCTGTATCTCTCTCTGATTCTATGACTGAGGTTACAGCACAGCTCCAGCACTTTTGGGTAGAACCAAGGCCCTCACCAATGTGGACCTTTAAGAGCTGATCCCATTATAAGGTACAATGTTCTGAGAGAGAATAACTGAGTAGATGCTGAAAGATGTTTTCTCCCCATCTGGAGAGTTTGGAATAAGGGGCACTGTCTCAGGAGAGAGGGATCAACTATTTTGGACTGAGATGAAGCAAAATTTCTTCACTCAAGTCCTTTGGAATAGAGACACAAGAGACCACAGATGCTGGAATCTGGAGCAAAAAAAAGAGCTGCTGGAGGAACTCAGCGGGTCAAGCAACACCTGTGGAGGGAAATGGACAGTCAACATTTTGGGTCGAGACCCTTTATCTGGACTGAGTTCTTTGGAATTCTCCATCCAATGAATTCTGTGAGAATGAAAGATTTATGGACACAAAAGGGATGTGGCAAAGCAATGCTGTAGAAAGTCTTAGTGAATGGCGGAGCATGGTCATTGGCCTTAAGGTCTTTGCTAGCTCCTTTTGCTTACATTCTGAAGAGCAACGCACTCTCCTCGATGTTCTGAGCACAATTTATCCTTTGACCAACATTATAAACATTGATTAAGCCACAACAGGAATACTGTGTCCATTTCTGGTGGCCATGCTGTAGGAAGGATGTGATGCATCAGAGAGGGTGCAGAGGAGATTCACCAGGATATTGCGTAGGATAGAATGCTTCATTTATGAAGAGGGACTAGTTAGGATAGGTTTGTTGTCCTTGCGGCAGAGGAGGCTGAGGGGAAATCTGATAGAGGAATACAAAATAATGAAGAGCGTGGACAGGGGAGATAGTAAAAAAGTTTACCTCATGACAGAGATGTCCAAAACTACAGAGTATAGGATTAAGGGTTGTGAAGAATGCATATGGTGTGTTGGCCTTCATTAATCGGGGTATTGAATTCAAGAGCCGCGAGGTAATGTTGTGGCTCTATAGAACTCTGGTTAGACCACACATGGGAGTATTGTGTTCAGTTCTTGTCGCCTCCTTGTAGGAAGGATGTGGAAGCTTTAGAGAGGGTGCAGAGGAGATTTACCAGGATGCTGCCTAGATTGGAGAGCATGTCTTATGAGGTGAGGTAGAGTGAGCTGGGGCTTTTCTCTTTGGAGAGAAGGAGGAAGAGAGGTGACTTCATAGAGGTGTACAAGACAATAAGAGGCATAAATCGAGTGGACAGTCAGAGACTTTTTTCCAGGGTGACAATGGCTCACGTGAGGGGGCATAATTTTAAGGTGATTGGAGGAAGGTATGGGGGGTCTCAGAGGTAGGTTTTTTACACAGAGAGTGGTGGGTGGGTGGAATGCACTGCCGCCAGAGGTTGTGGGGCCAGATACATTGGGGACATTTAAGAGACTCTTAGATAGGCACATGAATGATAGAAAAATGGACGGTTATGTGGGAGGAAAGGGTTAGATATTAGAGCAGGATAAAATGTCGGCACAACACTGTGGGCCAAAGGGCCTATACTGTGCTGTAATATTCTATGCTCTTAAGGTTAGAGAGGATTTGAGGAGGATTTTTTCATCCAAAGGGTGCTTGAAATCTGGAACACACTGCCAGTAGAGGTGGTGGAGGCAGAGACTATCACAACATTTAATAAGTATCTTGATGAATTACTCAGGCTTATACAGCTGTAGATTAAGTGCTGCTAAACAGAATTAGCATGGATGGGTGCTTGATGGTTGGCATGGTCTTAATGGGCCAAAGGCCTGTGTCTGTGGTGCATGACTCTTTAGAACATAGAACATCTACAGCACAATTCAGGCCCTTTAGCCCACAAAGCTGTGCCGAACAATGCCCTATCTTAGAAATTACTAGGCTTACCCATAGCCCTCTATCTTTCTCAGCTCCATGTACCTATCCAAAAGCCTCTTAAAAGACCCTATCGTATCAGCCTCCACCACCATTGCCGGCAGCCCAGCCACGCACTCACCACTCTCTGAGTAAGAAAGTTACCCCTGACATCTCTTCTATACCTACTCCCCAGCACCTTAAACCTATGTCCTCTTGTGGCAACCATTTCAGCCCTGGGAAAAAGCCTCTGACTATCTACACGATCAATGCCTCTCATCTTTGTTTCTATAAACTGATTATCTGGTCATCACCTCCTTGTTTCCCGTGGCAAAGGGGCTAATAAGTCACTCACTTCTGCTCCTTTCCATTCTCCCATATCCCGCCTTTGATAGACAGGAAGGGTGACACAATGCAAGAAATTGTTTTCCTCCTGGTCTCATGGTTGGTGGGAGCAGAAGTGGCAGCCAACAGTGGGAGGATGGACTGATGCTCCTGGGGTATACTAAGAGGGAGACAACCTTGGTGCTTGCAGAACTGTGGCAACCTCTGGGCCTCTTGCATTTTTGTATCATTCCTAGTCGGTCAGCTGCAAAGGCAGGTGGTCATTGCAATTGTCAGGAGGAGACGTGACATACCAACCCCATCCCCAGCCCAAGCAGGCACCCAATGCCTCAACACCATCATGGGGGTTGAGGCCCCTGTAGCAAGGTTACCGCTGTTGGATTTGGGTGTTACCCCCCCCCCCCCCAGGCTATGACCCTTGCTGGAGCAAAGCAGCCAACAATGGTTAGCAAAGCCGAGACTTTCAGGTGGACTGGATTGGTTGTAGGCGAAGAAGGGTGTGCGATTTGGCTTGTGTGTGTGCCATCACTTGCCGGTGTCACTCACACTGCAGCCGGAATGGTTGTCCACACCTCTGCCCCCCACCGCGTCCCACTGCACCAACCCTCCCCTTGCGGCCCACGCCAGTTCCGCCAATCACGATCTCCAATCAGGCACGGTAGTGTGGCGGTTAGCGTAACGCTTTACAGCGCCAGCTTACACTGTCTGTAAGGAGTTTGTACGTTCTCCCCGTGTCTGTGTGGGTTTCCTCCGGGTGCTCCAGTTTGCTCCCACATTCCAAAGACGTACGGGTTAGGAAGTTGTGGGCCTGCTACGTTGGCGCCGGAAGCGTGGCGACACTTGTGGGCTGCCCCCAGAACACTCTATGCAAAAGATGCATTTCACTGTGTGTTTCGATGCACATGTGACTAATAAAGAAATCTTATTTCTTATCATATTTGTACAATCAACAACTAATGCTGCTTCCATACTCAACACAGGTATTGGAATTGGTTTATTATTGTCACTTGTACCGAGGTACAGTGAAAAACTTGTCTTACATACCGATCGTACAGGTCAATTCATTACACAGTGCAGTTACATTGAGTTAGTATTAGTGGGAGAGTTGTTAGGAATGTGGATACAATGGGATTAGGGTAAATGGGGACTTGGTGGTCAGCCCAGACTCAGTGGGCTGAAGGGCCTGCTTCCTTGGTTGATGATGACAGGACAGGGGCAGCGAAGTGAGACACTTGCCAGGAAAGTGGTGCTGAGGTAAACAATCAGCCAGGACCATTGAATGTCAGAGGAGGCTTTTAATTTTTACAATCCTTTTCTCTCTTCTCTTGTTTCACTATTTCTCTCTCTCTCTCCTCACCTTCACATTTAGATTTCTCTGTTCTTCTATTTCCCTCTCTTTTTCTGTCTCTCTCCCTCGATGTGTCTGGATTCTCTACCTGTCCCCTTTTTGCAGTTCGACCCCCTTCATTGGTTACAAATTTCACATCATTTAAGTCAGTGATAATAAATCTGAGTCTGATTCATTGAATGATGTATGGGTTGGATCAATCTGGGAAGAATGGGGTTGGTGGTGGGGAGTTCAAGATCGGGATACGGGGCTGAAATTATTATCTGTGTCACTGTTAGTAAACCGCAGCTTTCCAAAAACCTATTTTTAAACTTTTTAATTTTTCCTGCCCCCACGAAAATTAGTGTCCACACACCCAGTACTCTCAGGACATCACTTAAAGTTCCAAAGTTCCGTGCTAATAAAAGGATATTAATCCAAAACATTAACTCTGTTCCTCCTGAGTTTCACGGATACTGCTTGACTGAGTCCTTGCAGTATTTTCTGCCCTTATTTCAGATTTCCAGCATCTACAGGTTTACTTGTTCTTCTGTCCACCCTCCTACACCTCACTTAGCATTCTGCTATCCAGAAATTTCTGTCTTCTTAGGCAGTTCCACCGGGATCGAGGATGACTTGCTTCTGCTCTAGTTTTGTGGGTTCGGAGCTGACTGACAGGACTGAGTGGGAGCTGCAGACCCCTCCACAGATGAGGTAGGAAATACCTGATTGGAAGGGTGGGAGCTACTGAGCTTCTTCTGCTGTTTATTCAGCCTGTCTGTGTACTTCTAATGCATGGATTCCTTGTTCCAATACCATCCCGAACACTCCCATGAGCTTTCATGGGTCAGGGGTTCCCCACTGTTAGTGGGGATCTTGCATATTTCAAGGAAGTTCTGAGTTCATCCTTCAAACTTTTCCTCTAATCACAAATCGGGCACCTGTGAACATCTGGAGCAGTGGTTCCTTCCTTTGTGACCCACCTTGTACCCAGCACCCCTGTGCTTCCTGGCCCTCTCTGGTTCCTGCTTAAGCAACACCTCAAAAATAACATTCTTATCCATGTTTCCAAATCCCTCAACTGCCTCTCCCCTCCCTATCTCCATCCAAACCAGCCTTATAATCCTGCGAGATCACAGTGCTCCCTTAAACTTGGTCTCTTGAATATATTGGTTATATTTGGCCCATCATTGCTGGTGCTGTCTCCTGCTGCCCAAGACCCTATGACTCTATGACCCTGAATTCCCAGCTTAAGCCTTTCCACCTTTCTCCTTGACATATTCCCTGAAGCCAACCTCTTTAACCAAGCAAAAAACAAACTGCTGGAGGAACTCAGCATGTCAAATTCCAGCAGTTTGCTTTTTGCTCCGGATATAGAAATATATATATAGATATTTACTTATTAGTCATATGTACATCAAAACACACAGTGAAATGTGACTTTTTGCGTTACTTAGAATGTCTTGGGGGCAGCCCACAAGTGTCGCCACTCTTCCAGTGCCAACATAGCATGCCCACAGCTCCCAACCTGTACGCCTTTGGAATGTGGGAGGAAACCGGAGCACCCGGAGGAAACCCACGCAGACATGGGGAGAACGTATAAACTCCTTACACACAGCGGCGGAATTGAAGCCGGGTCACTGGCACCGTAATAGCGTTATGCTAACCACTAGAAGTCTCGTGTCTCCTCTTTAACGAAGCTATTGGTGAATGGCTCGATTAGCCCTTTCTATGTTTCAATTTCTGTCTCAGAATACTCTATGGGACATTTTGCTATAGTTGTCGTCACCGTGGCTATCCCTCAAGATTGAGAATGATGGTCTTCATTCCATTGATCTATTTATGGGCTTTCAAGTGGCTTATGAGTCCAATCTTGGGAGAAGTAGCCCACAGAGCGAAGACACCTGTGCATGTGTTTGTTTAACGTGTACTTGATGTTGCACTACAAAAAGCACACGATACTTCACAAATCAACCAACTGATTCCAATGGCATGGAAACCACGACGATTGGAGCTAATGGATTTGAAGCAGCCTTCATCCGCCTTCACAGCCGTTGAGTTCAAAATAACTTTGTCCGCCTGTTCCACCATTGAGGTCTTGGTTGGATTGTTCTTTATCAAGGACCTCACCATCGACCTTACTGCCATGGGTGACCCTATCAGGAGCATTGCTCTCGGGATCTCAGGACCACACAAGCTTCTCCACCACGACAAGGTGACAATATATTAAAGGCAACATATAAATAAGAGATGCCATTGAAGCCACTCCTTGATCACTGGCCTAGTATGAAGGTAAAAATAGGGACATTTTAGAAGATATTTCCCTGTAGAACTCCTAAGAAAGTTCAGTCATGGGGCAGGTACATTACTGCTCTTGTCAACATCCCTACATTAGCAAGACCAGCTGGATAATGGTCAGGAGTGAGAGGTTTCCAATTAGATGAAGGAACCAGGTCAGCCATACTGTCAGGTTTTGGGACTTAAGAGGTTATTAGTGGCAGACAGCAAGAAGCAATGCAGTAGAGATGATACCATATCACATTATGACGCAGGACGTCCCCTGCGATGGAGGTGTGAATCATGGGATCTGGGGGAGAATGAAAGGTGAGTATTAAGGGGTTAAACGTAAGTGATCTCAAATATTTCTCTTTCCGTTGATGCTGCCTGAACTGCTGAAAATTTTCTGCCATTTGGTAACTGTCAATTGGTCATTGGTTTATTATTGTCACATGCAGCGAGAGCTTTTGTTTGTGTACCATCCAGAGATCATTCCATACAATGAGGTCACACAAAAGGAAGGCAGTAACAGAATGCAGAATATAGTTTACAGTCACAGAGAAGGTGCAGTGCAGGTAGACAAGTGAGGTGCATGGTCCATGATGTGGTGGATTGAGAGATCAAGAGTCTCTCATTGAGAGGCAGGCACGCAAGTGTAGCGGTTAGCGTAACACTATTACAGCGCCAGCGGCCCGGGTTCAATTCCGGCCACTGCCTATAAAGAGTTTATACGTTCTCCCTGTGTCTGCGTGGGTTTCCTCCGGCTGCTCCACTTTCCTCCCACATTCTAAGGACGTACGGGTTAGGAAGTTGTGGGCATGCTATGTTGGCACCAGAAGCATGGCGACACTTGCAGGCTGCCCCCCAGAGCACTCTACGCAAAAGGTGCATTTCACTGTGTGTTTCGATGTACATGTGACTAATAAAGAAATCTTATCATTAAATTGAGAGCTCACTTGCACTTTCAGGTGGATGCAGAAGAGCACTCAGTGTTATTTTGAACAAAGGCTGAAGATTTATTCTCGTTACATTCCGAAAGCAGATTCCCGTTGGTGGGTGGTTGCTCTGTATAAATTGGCTGTTGCATTTCCAACCCTGAAACAGTGAACAGGCTTTTCATTGGCAATAAACTGCTTTGTGATGCCTCGTTAGATGCTATTTAAATGCAAGTCTAGTTTCCTCCTTCCTTTCTATATTAGGCAGAGTACCACAAAAAACTCATTACCCAAATTGCGACATTGCTTCTGAACTGCTCCAATTTAAATGAATTTGTTTCAGCTCCAGCCCACTGAATATAACATTTCTCAGTGCTGTATTTGAGCTCATTAATTAGCACTTTCAGCTGAACTGTGTTATGGGGCACACACAGCGGGCATGCAAGCGGGGTACGGCACAGGGCCCCAAGTTGGTTGTTGCTGTGATGCACCAACCAAACAGGGCTGCTTTCAAAGTGGTAACCGCGCTCTGCAAATCGGCAAGGTGCTGTAACTCCCGACGGTTAGCCAATCCTTCCTTATCTTCGTTGGCCTCTTGCCTCCTTGTGTTCCTCCCAACTCTGAGTTCTCGGCAGTTCTCCTATCCCCTTGCCAACATCTGGCAATCAGGCCTTCATTGGTAAACATCTCATATTCTAGCAACCAAGGGACCAGCATGGAAATGTGCTCTTGCCTTAAGAGTCTGACCTCAAACCAGATCAGAGTTATACAGCAATGGAAACAGGCCCTTCAGCCCAAATCGTCGATGCCAATCAAGTTGTCTACTCGAGCCACACATAAAGTGCTTGTCCCGTTGAGTTCCTCCAGCATTTTGTGTGTTGCTCCAGATTTCCAGCATCTGCAGTCTCTTGTGTGTCTCCTTGAGCTGGTCTCATTTCCCCACATTTAGCCCATATCCCTCTAAACCTTTTCTATCCATGTACCTGTCCCAATGTCTTTTAAACATAATTGTAAGTCAAAGTCAAATTTGAGTTTATTGTCATATCGACAAGTATATGTATGCACAGATGCAATGAGAAACTTACTTGCAGCAGAATCACAGGATCATAGCATCAGAGACACAACATTCACAAGAAAAACATAAATTAAGCATAAATTTTACAAAATTATACAAGAAATTAGAACAAAAAAAAAGTCCACTGTAGTGCAAAGTGGTCATTGCCTTACTGAGGTCGTAATTAGGGTTGTGCAGGTTGGTTGAAGAACCGAATGGTTGAAGGGAAGTAGCTGTTCTTGAACCTGGTGGTGTGGGACTTCAGGCTTCTGTATCTCCTGCCTAATGGTGCTTCTGCCTATCTCCACCACTTCTAGAAAGAAGAGGCTAGGAAAGGGAAGAGAAGAAGCAAAGTGGTTGGGGAGCGTTTGTGGGGACGGGGGGTGGGGATTACCTAAAGTGGAAGAATTCAATATTCATGCTGTTAGGCTGCAAGGTTCCAAGATAGAAAGTGAGGTGCTGTTCCTCCAGTTTGCACTTGGAATCTCCTGGCAGTGGAGGAGGCCGAGGACTGTCATATCAGTGATTGCGTGGGAGGGGGAGTTGAAGTGACTGATGGGGAGATGCAGGTTACAGTTACAGACAGAGCGCAGGTGTTCTGCGAAATAGTCACCTAGTCTGCGTTCAGTCTCACCAATGTAGAGGAGGCCACACTTGGAGCACCGAATGCAGTCAATGATATTAAGGGAGGTGCAGGTGAGTCTCTGTCTCACCTTTTTCATCTAGATTCCAGCATCTGCAGTCCTTTGTTTCTCATAATCACAAGAGGGACAAATGTCTGGCTTCTCGCAAACTGACACCCTCAACATAATCCTAATGCTAACTTTAACCCTAATGTAAACATCATGCAATTTCAGAGCTGAACTTTGCTACTCAGAAGGTCAAACTATGGCAACCATACACACAGCACATTGGGACTTGACTGAGGCTATTTCGTGGATACCCGCAGACCAATCCCTCTGGTCCACTGCACTGATCCAGTGCCCAGCTGTCCCTCACTCTCCTTACAATCATGAAATTTGCTGGCTTTGCAGTTTGCTGTGCAGAATCCAGGAATAGCTCACATATACATCACAGCTGCTACTCCCAGCAGTCTCTCCCCAGCTCCCCCTACAACCCCTAATTCACAGATCAGACAGACATCTCTCTCTTTTTGGATGGACGTCCGTTTCCACTCCCTGCTGGAGGATTTATTCGACGGGCTCTGTTGAAGAGATTTTGACAGGTGTGTGCCCCAGGTCAGCTCTGAAGTTTGGCCAAAGGCTGCTTAATCTTATAAACTGATTGCAATGATGATGCCTGAGCTGCCTTTAAGCCAACAGGACTTCCTCAACAAGGGTTTATTTGTAATCCTCCACTGTAAGTGTAACGGTCAGTTTCATAATTCTCACCTTCCCTCAGTCCCCATTTCCCCACCCCTTCCAGTGCCACAAATAGAATATAAACATAGAACAGCATGGCAGAGGAACAGGCCCTTCAGCCCACCATATCTGTGCCTGCCATAATGCCAAATTAAACTAATCCCCTTCTGTCTGCACATGATCCATACCCCTCCATTCCCTGCATATTCATGTGTCTATCTAAAAGCCTCTTAAACACCAATATCGTATTTGCCTCCACCACCTCCCCTGGCAGCATGTTCCAGGCACCTACCCACTCTCTATGTAAAAAACTTGCCTCATAAATCTCCTATAAACTTTCCCCCTTTTGTCTTAGAGCTATGCCCTCCAGTATTTGACATTTTTACCCTGGGAAGTAAGATTCTGCTGTCTACTCTGTCTATGCCTCTTATAAGGTCTCCCCTCAGCCTCTGCCGCTCCAGAGAAAACAATCCAAGTTTGTCCTTGTTGCTAATACCCTCTAATCCAGGCAGCATCCTGGTAAATGACTTCTACACCCTTTCCAGAGCCTCCACATCCTTGCTGTAATGGGGTGACCAGAACTGCACATAATATTTCAAGTGTGACCTAACCAAAGTTTTGTACATTTGCAATGCGACTTCCTGACTCTTATACACAATGCCCCAACAGATGAAGGCATGCATGCCATACGCCTTCGTTACCAGTCTATCTACTTGTGTTGCCACCTTCAGGGAGCTATGGACTTGGACCCCAAGATCCCTCAGTACATCGATGTTGTTAAGGGTCCTGCCATTAATTGTATACTCTCCTTTTACAGCTGACCTCCCAAAGTGCAACACCTCACACGTGCCCGGATTAAACTCTGAATCCTCTTATTCCTCTAAATCCCGGCTTCTCACACATTTCAATTTCCACGGTTGCTTCAATGGCTGCTCAAAGGAATTCCCTCCCCAATTCTCTTTCACGATAACCTTAAACCTCTCTCTTTGACCATGTTTTGGCTCATCTGCCTGAATATCTTTTTACTTGCTTGGGACATCTTCCTAAGTTACAGATGCGATATAAAAGCAAGCTTGAAATTTAAAAAAATAAACTGCAGTTGCTGGAAATCTAAAGTCTTTCTGTACTAACCTTGAGAAGACAAGAAATAAGAGCAGGAGTAGGCCAATTAGCTTCTTATGCTTGTTCCTCCATTGATTAAGGTCATGGCTGAACTTGCACTCAATACCAATATTCTGCATCTCTTAGTCTCCAATGTCCATTGATTTCAGTTTTCAATGTACTCAATGGCAGAGCAATGGAATCCTTCTTGAGCTTGAGAATTGCAAAGATTCACAAGTGAGTGAAGTTCTCCTCATCTCAGTGCTGATTATCCAAAGACAGTGTACACAAGAGACAGCAGATGCTGGAATCTGGAGCAACAATCTGCTGCAGGTACTCAATAGGTCGAGCAGCATCTGTAGAAGGAAAGAAATTGTCGATGTTTTGGGTCAAAATCCTGTATTAGGACTTACATGGTCAGTCGACAATTCCTTTCCCCCCATAGATGCTGCTCGACCCACTGAGTTCCTCCTGCAAATTGTTTGTTGATCCAAAGACTGTATCCCTAGTTTGAGGGTTTCTTGATGAGGGAAGCAGCCTCTCAGCATCAACACTCTGTCCTGTAATATCTTCATGACAGCATTGAGACACAGTCCAAGGTCTCTTAATAGGCAGCAACCTTTGAACGTATCTGCAAGTGTGCCTTTAAGACTTGCTGAAGGCTGTCTGTAAGAATTTAACATTGTTGAGAAGTAGGCACACCTCATTACTCTCACGATATCAAATACAGAGTAAATAAAAAGATGCATAATATTCTGCTCCCTCTTTTTTTAAGGAACAATGAGATATAAGTAACTTCTGAATATATAAGTTGACTAAGCAACAATTATAAATCCAGTCCATCGAGTCATAGACTCTTACAGCATGGAAACAGGCCCTTCGGCCCAAATCATCCATGCTGACTGTGTTGCCCAGTGAGCTTGTCCTACCTGCCTGCCTTTGGTCCATAGCCCTTTAAACCTCTCCTATCCATGGATTTATCTAGATGGCTTTTAAATGTTGCTAATGTGCCCGCCTCAACCACTATTTCCGGCAACTTATTCCAAATACGCATCACCCTTTGCGTGAAGAAGCTGCCCCTGATGTCCCTTTTAAATCTCTCGCCTCTGTTCTTAAACCCATGCCCTCTTGTTTTTAGCACCTCCTCCCTGGAAAAATTGAACACAAATGCAATTATTTTACTTGAAATTGGCTTCCTTCTGATTAGTGCTTTAGCGATGTCTTTGGGTGAACTGCTTCTGTATTACTGCACCAGGCGGAAACTGACACAGCCAATCGGAGAACACACAAACTCCACGATGTTTCACCCTGTCTATGCCCCTCAGGATCTTATATACCTCTATCAGGTCACCCCACAATCTCCTGCATTCCAGAGTCTCCCACAGTCCAGTAACCAGTTTTGGCATTACTTCTGATCTCATTACAGGTCCTTGTGTTGGATCCAGATTTGGACTGTTTCCTTCTGGGTTTCAACTCAGAGAAGGTTTTGTTTCTTTGTCCAACTTGCTTAGATTCAATCTTTCACTTCCTGAAGCCTGCAGTGGATCCAACTCAAACACAATTTTATGATCAAGCGGTTCAAATTCCGGACTCCAGTTCATCTGATCCACAGAGATCACTTGATCTGCAAGAACATTTTGTCAGAAATTTCAACCAAATGTCTCTCCTTGGTCCCTACCTCCCACTTTTGTGAGCTCCGCTTGCTGAGTAAGCTCAGGACACAAATGCAATTATTTTACTTGAAATTGGCTTCCTTCTGATTAATACTTTAGCGATGTCTTTGGCTGAACTGCATCTGTATTACAGCACCAAGCGGAAACCGACACAGCCAACGGGAGAACAGACAAACACCACGAAGGAACACCAGACCTCAGGATCGAACCCAGGTTGCTGGAGCTGTGAGGCAGCAGCACTACCTGCTGCGCCTCTCTGCCTCCCATACAAATGGGGGTGGGGTCTGATTGTTTGCATTTATTTCTGCTCATGGCATAGATGCTGTCCAATCCGAGTCTGAATAAAGTCTCAAACTATGAAGTACTCCTTTCTGACGTTATTTTCAATTACCACTGAAGTTGCTTTCGGTGGTTGCCTTAGTTTTTGATCTGCAGGCTATCAAAATATCACCTATCATTTGGCAACAGAAACTCTTGGTTGTTCTAATTGGGTGACAGGGATAAAAGGAAAGCAAAAACCTGCAGATGTCGGAAATCTGAAATTTAAAAAAAGAGATGTTGGGGACACTCAGCAGGTCAAGCAGTATCTGTGGTGAGAGAAACAGAATTAATATTTCATCTTGATGACCTTTCATCAAACAACCACTGCTGATGAAAAGCCCAAGGTAAATGATGGCAAGGATGGCATTGGACTTCACTGATCTCACCAGTACACTTCAAACTCAAGACTTGTAGCCTTGGGCTTTGCTTTGGCTGTCTTGCTGCGGACTGCAGCTGTAATAGCCATTTATGATGGATGACATTCACGACCGTTCTTTGATGCTACTTGCATCAACAGACAATCTTCCAGGCAAGTTCGGTTGTCAGATTTTCCATGCTCAACAGCTTTGATTAGATCTGTTCTCCTATCACTCCACATGGACAAATTGGGCTGAAGGGCCTGTTTCCCTGCTCTATGACTCTATGACACACACACAAATTGGTTGGGTGAAGCAGGATCCAAAAAGACGGGAACATTACAGTGCCTCGTGAAAAACACGATGATGCTGGAGGAACTCAGCAGGCCAGGCAGCATCCATAGAGAAAAGCAGGCGGTCAACATTTCAGGTCAGGGCCCTTCATCAGGACTGAAGATAGGAAAAAGGGAAACCCAATATACAGTGGCATGCAAAAGTTTGGGCACCGCTGGTCAAAATTTCTGTTACTGTGAATAGTTAAGTGAGTAGAAGATGAACTGATCTTCAAAAGTCATAAAGTTAAGGATGAAACATTCTTTTCAACATTTTAAGCAAGGTTAGTGTATTATTTTTGTCTTGTACAATTTTAGAGTGAAAAAAGGAAAGGAGCACCATGTAAAAGTTTGGGCACCCCAAGAGATTTGAGCTGTCAGATAACTTTTACCAAGGTCTCAGACCTTCATTAGCTTGTTAGGGCTATAGCTTGTTCACAGTCATCATTAGGAAAGGCCAGGTGATGCAAATTTCAAAACTTATAAATACCCTGACTCCTCAAACCTTGTCCCAACAATCAGCAGCCATGGGTTCTTCTAAGCAGCTGCCTAGCACTCTGAAAATTAAAATAAATGATGCCCACAAAGCAGGAGAAGGCTATAAGAAGATTGCAAAGCGTTTTCAGGTAGCCGTTTCCTCAGTTCGCGATGTAATTAAGAAATGGCAGTTAACAGGAACGGTGGAGGTCAAGTTGAGGTCTGGAAGACCAAGAAGACTTTCCAAGAGAACCGCTTGTAGGATTGCTAGAAAGGCAAATCAAAACCCCCGTTTGACTGCAAAAGACCTTCAGGAAGGTTTAGCAGACTCTGGACTGGTGGTGCACTGTTCTACTGTGCAGCGACACCTGCACAAAAATATGACCTTCATGGAAGAGTCATCAGAAGAAAACCTTTCCTGTGTCCTCACCACAAAATTCAGTGTCAGAAGTTTGCAAAGGAACATCTAAACAAGCCTGATGCATTTTGGAAACAAGTCCTGTGGACCGATGAAGTTAAAATAGAACCTTTTGGCCTCAATGAGCAACTGTATCTTTGTAGAAAACAAGGGTGCAGAATTTCATGAAAAGAACACCTCTCCAACTGTTAAACAAGGGGGTGGATCAATCATGCTTTGGGCTTGTGTTGCAGCCAGTGGCACGGGGAACATTTCACTGGCAGAGGGAAGAATGAATTCAATTAAATACCAGCAAATTCTGGAAGCAAAAATCACACCGTCTGTAAAAAAAAGCTGAAGATGAAAAGAGGATGGCTTCTACAACAGGATAACGATCCTAAACACACCTCAAAATCCACAATGGACTACCTCAAGAGGCACAAGCTGAAGGTTGTGCCATGGCCCTCACAGTCCCCCAACCTAAACATCATCGAAAATCTGTGGATAGACCTCAAAAGAGCAGTTCATGCAAGACGGCCCAAGAATCTCACAGAATTAGAAGCCTTTTGCAGGGAAGAATGGGCGAAAATCCCCCAAACAAGAATTGAAAGACTCTTAGCTGGCTACAGAAAGTGTTTACAAGCTGCGATACTTGCCAAAGGGGGTGTTACTATGTACTGACCATGCAGGGTACCCAAACTTTTGCTTCAGGCCCTTTTCCTTTTTTTGTTATTTTGAAACTGTAAAAGATGGAAATAAAAAAGTAATCTTGCTTCAAATATTAAAGAAATGTGTCATCTTTAACTTTATGCCTTTTGGAAATCAGGTCATCTTTTACTCACTTAGCTATTCACAGTAACAGAAATTTTGACCAGGGCTGCCCAAACTTTTGCATGCCACTGCATAGGAGGGAAAAGCAGAGCAGTGATAGGTGGACAAAAGGGGGGAGGCGGGGTGGGCACAAGGTGGTGATAGGTAGACGCAGGTAAGAGATAATGATAGGCAGGTGCGGAGAGGGAGGGGAGAGCAGATCCACCGGGGGATGGGTCAAAGGTAAGGAGAGAGAAGAAAAAAAGGGGGAGGTAGAAAATGGAGAGATAGGTTAGGAAAGGGAAGAAGAAAAGAAGTATGGTGCAGGGGGTTTGTGGGGAAGCGGGGTGGGGATGTGGGGATTACTTAAAATGGGAGAATGAATGTTGAACTGCAGTCCTTTGTTTCTCAAGGACAAGCCTCACACTGCTTCTGGTTCCTTGTTTCCGACAGCTTTGCATCAAAGTAATCTTCTAGTTTCTGTACCTCTTTAAACAGGACATCTTTC
Source organism: Pristis pectinata (assembly GCF_009764475.1). Lineage (NCBI taxonomy): Eukaryota > Metazoa > Chordata > Chondrichthyes > Rhinopristiformes > Pristidae > Pristis > Pristis pectinata. Next base: position 8,567,390 of record NC_067405.1, on the reverse strand, counting down.
ACATTGTGAAGTGTGACAAGAGTTGCCAATGCGCTGTACACTTCCAGCCCAATTTCCATCAGAGCCTTTGATGCTTGCATATCATATTGGTAAATTGGTTTATTATTGTCATATGTACTGAGGTTCAGTGAAAAACTTATCTTGCATACCGTTCATACAGATCAATTCATTACAACAGTGCATTGAGGTAGTACAAGGTAAAATCAGTAACAGAATGCAGAATAAAGTGTTACAGTTAGACAAAGTGCAGTGCAGGAAGACAACAAGGTGCACATTGTTTTGCATTTTCGCAATGTCACCTATTCCTTCAAAATTTGGGATGTTATTCACTTTAAGTCCATTCATTTGATATTTGAGCTGAATGGTTGTGGAGCTCAGTCAAACAGGCCAGTGCTCCTGTTCGAGCCAGTCAGGGCAGCCATGTTGTCTCACTCCTGATCAACAACAGAAGTCAGTGGCATAGTCCAGCGATAAGCCAACATCACTGCCCCTTGTCATTGTGCATTACCGTGCCTCGCATTCTAATGGCCTCACATCAATGAGATTCGGTGGCAGCAAAGTGAAAAAAAACATCTGTTTTTGTGCTATAAACCCATCTAAAACTTGGTGGTGGAAGTCATAAACCTTTTTAATGTACTCATTGCCAATTCATAACATCTTCATGAAGGCATTAAATCTATCTAAAAGGTAAAGTTTTATTTACAAGGCAGCATCTTTAGAACTATGTACATGCTGAGTTGTTAGGTCTTGCTGTAGAATGAATGCCTGTCAGTGACAATGTTACATCGCTGAGAGGCAGGCACACCATATGATTCTGCTGTCCAGTAGGACCACAGTTTCAGATAGAGAGTGAACAGCATGTTGCATGCTTAAAAAAAACACCTCAAATTCTTCTCTGAATCATGTATGAAACTCCAGTGAGTACACGGTCACTGTCCTCAGTCTCTCATCAAACAACTCCTCAATTCAGGAAGCAACGTACTGAATCTACACTCTCCATGGCAACTGTGTTATTCAATGATTCTCTGCTCTAAGGAGAATGATCTCAATTCTCCGGTCTCCCCATCTAACCTGCAACCATTCTGGTGAAATCTCCTCTGAGCCCTCTCTAAAGGCTTGACGTAATGCTGAGTCCAGAAATGAACATGGTAACTGAGGCTTGGACAGTGATTTACTAACTGCTTCTGTACTCTGCCTGGGAGTTGTTGCTTTTATTTCAAAAAAAGAAATTGTGGAAGTGCTCATCAACAGTAGAGAAACAGTTAACATTTTGACCTGAAAAATTAAATCTTTTTTCTCTCCCCACCGATGCTACCTGACCTGCTAGGTATGTCCAGTATTTTATTTCAGATTTCTAGCATTTTTCCCAGTGCGACAATGGCTAACACGAAGGAACATAATTTTAAGGTGATTGGAGGAAGGTGTAAGGGGGATGTCAGGTGTAAGTTTTTTACACAGAGAGTGGTGGGTGCATGGAACACACTGCCTGCAGAGGTTGTGGGGGCAGCTACATTAGGGACATTTAAGAGACTCTTAGATAGACACATGAATGATAGAAAAATAGGGGGCTATGTGGGAGGGAAGGGTTAGATAGATCTTAGAGCAGGATAAAATGTCGGCACAACATTGTGGGCCGAAGGGCCTGTACTGTGCTGTAGTGTTCTATGTTCTATGTTCTATTTGCAATATTTTGTCACATCAACTTGCCACCTTGAAAGACTTTGGCCTATAATTCCCTTCCTGCAAAATTGTACCATTTTAATCATCTTATATCTCTTCATTTTTCCCAACAAATTACACTAATTCACCCTGCTTTGTATTGAATTTCACTGAATACATCCTCCTGAAGCGTATCACCACCACCGTCACTGTTTAATACGTGTCTAGAGTTTACTGTGGCTGCCAGCTTCGTAATGACACTGGAATTCAGGTCATTAGCAGAGAGCAACGACATCAGTGGTCCTAATACTGAGACCTGGGGACACAACTATAATCTTGCCTCCTGTATAAGATCCAACTGTTCACTAATATTGAAAATCAAAAGAAGTGCAGATGCTGGAAATCTGAAACAAAAACGAAAAAAGCTGGGAAGACTCAGCAAGCCAGGCAGTTTGTACTCTCCAGTTCTCAGCCAGTATTATATTTACAGTGGGTTATATCTCTTCCAATAAAGTGTGGTGCTTCTGATAACTTAACACAGAGAGACAATGGAGTAACATCTGTGACCAAGGTGGTGTCACATACCTGACATTGTCGTGCTTCTGTATGTAAATCTTGTGAAACATCATAACCTCCTGCTTTGCATTAATGTCGGCCTTCATTTCCATGGCAACGTGACGCGGCAGCACTGACAACAAGAGACGTTCCTGTGGTTTGGGTGGAAGGGGGAAGAGCAGTGACAAGGGTTAGATAGGCTGCAAGGTTGAGGGACAACACACTTCCCTTCAACATCCTCCCTCTTACTTGTGAACTACGTCCATTGCTTGAAAGGGCCATCGAGAGCCTGGTGGAACACAGAAAAGCACAGCACAGCAACAGGCCCATTGAATGCTGGAAACACTCAGATGGCTTCTCCCCACAGATGCTGCCTGACCTGCTGAGTGTTTCCAGCACCTTCTGTTTTATTTCAGACTTCCAGCATTTGCAGAATTTTGAATTTGCAATCAAGTAGTATTACATTGGTGCTTTGGCCTAAAATAGGGTCATGAAAGATGTTTTATAAATGTAATTACGGTAGTGTAGTTGTTAGTGTAACGCTATTACATCGCCATCGACCTGGGTTCAATTCCGCCCGTTGTCTGTAAGGAGTTTGTACGTTCTCCCTGTGTCTGCATGGGTTTCCTCCGGATGCTCCGGTTTCCTCCCACATTCCAAAGATGTACAGGGAAGGAAGTTGTGGGCATGCTATGTTGGCGCAAGAAGCGTGGCGACACTTGCAGGCTGCCCCCGGAACACTACACAAAAGATGCATCTCACTGTGTGTTTCCATGTACGTGCGACCAATAATTATATCTTATCGTATCAAAACAAGACACTGCAGATACTGAAATTTGGGATGTGGGAAGAAACCGGAGCAGTCAGAGGAAACCCACGCAGTCACAAGAAGAATGTGCAAACTCCGCACAGACAGGACCAGAGGTTAGGATTGAATCCGGGTCATTGGAGCTATGAGGCAGCAGCTCTGAAAATCAGAAAACAAACTGCAAATGCTGGAAAGCTGAAATAAAAAAGAAAACATGCTGGCAATACTGCATCACAGATGGGTGACTGATCAGACAGAAATCAAGTCACCCACTAACTGTATGGACATGACACCCCAAAACACTTTCTGTCCAGTATCATGTTACTATTTTTGGGATCTTGCTGTGCACAAATGACGGCTGCAATTCTCAAGTTATAACAGTGATGACACTTCATTGTTCTCTCAGAAGTCAGTGGGGACGCAGCATTTATCAAGTAGGCTTTGAGCACATACCACAGGTCAGCAGCACTTGGAGCCACCCTAAGGTTGAGGAAGGCTCTCCATCATTGCAACAGGCTGTTATCTGACTCTAACCTGCATTGCAATGTTGTGGTGACACTTGCGGACTGCCCCCAGAACACTCAACGCAGAAGATGCATTTCACTGTGTGTTTCGATGTACAGGTGACTAATAAAGATATCTTATCCTATCTTGTCTTCTATTTTTCTGTCCATAGCTGTAACACACAGGGTCATAGACTCAAAGAGAGACACGGCATAGAAACAGGCTCTTCAGCCCACCGAGTCCGCGGTGACCATCAACTACCCTCTATGTTAATCTTACATTAATTCCCTTTTATATTCTCCCCACATAGAAGAATGAGGGGAGATTTGATAGAGGTTTACAAAATTATGAGGGGTATAGACAGAGTAAATGCAAGTAGGCTCTTTCCACCTAGATTAGGAGAGATAAGTACGAGAGGACATGGCTTTAGGGTGAAAGGGGAAAGGTTTAGGGGGAACATTAGGGGGAACTTCTTCACTCAGAGAGTGGTGCAAGTGTGGAACGAGCTGCCATCTGACGTGGTAAATACGGGCTCACTCTTAAGTTTTAAGAATAAATTGGATAGATACATGGATGGGAGAGGTCTGGAGGGTTATGGACTGGGTGCAGGTCAATGGGACTAGCGGAATAAAGTTTCAGCACAGACTAGAAGGGCCAAATGGCCTGTTTTCTGTGCTGTAGTGTTCTATGGTTCTATGGTTCCTTTTAACTCCCACCCTTCTCCAGATTCTACCACTCACTGACGCACTGGGGATAATTTGCAGCGGCCATTAACATGCCAGCTTGCAAGTCTTTGGGATGTCTGGGTGGGGTGGGGGCCCACGCAGACATGGGGAGAACCTGCGAACTCCACACATACAGCACCTGAGGTCAGGATTGAACCTGGGTCTCTGGCGCTGCACCACTGCGCCCGTCTCGCACCCTGTAGTCTACATACCTCAGACATCCACAGTGCTCGCTGGTGAGGAATGGTCATGGACTAGAAGCTGCAGTCTTGAAAAGGTTTTCTGCCCCTTTAGTTATTATAACACAAGGCCATGCAGGCCATTGGGTCCATGCCAGCTCCCAGCTAAGGAATCCCATCCATCCCATTCCACTCTTATTTTCTTGTACCTCTGTAACTTATTCTCTCTCCCCTTATGATTCTTTGGCTACTTCCCTACACCAAGGGGTAACTTACAGTAGCCACTTTTGGGATATGAAAGTAAACTGCAGCACCCAAGGGAAACCCATGCAGTCATAGAGTTATACAGCAAAGAAACAGGCCCTTCAACCCAATGTCCATTCAGACCAAATTGTCCCAACTGCCCATTCCTCTAAACCTTTCCTATCCATGTTACTGTCCAAATGCCTTTTAAATGTTGATATTGCACCTGCCTCAACCACTTCCTCTGGCAGCTCGTTCCATCTACAGACCACCACCTGTGTGAGAAAGCTGCTCCTCAGGTTCCTATTAAATCTCTCCCCTCTCACCTTAAGCCCATGCCCTCTAGTCCTTGATTCCCCAACCCTGAGGAAAAGACTGCGTGCATTCACCCTATCTATGCCCCTCATAATTTTATACACCTCTCAGATTACCTGTCAATCTATACACTCCTAAATAAAGTCCTAGCCTGCCCAACCCCTCCCTATAACCCAGGCCATTGAATCCTGGCAACATCCTCATGAATCTTTTCTGCACTCTTTCCAGCTTAATGGCATCATTCACAAGGGGAACGTGCAAACTCCACACAAGATAGTCCCTGAGGTCAGGTTGGGATCGAACCTGGCTCACTGGAGCTTCTGAGACAGTAGCGCCAACTACCGCACCACTTTGTCACCATTCAGGCACCTGACCATCCTTGCACCATAATTACTGCCTGAATCACATTAGTGCTAAATGATTTCCTCCTGTGATCTCCTAAAAGGTTTCCAAGAAACATTTGTTATTCATATCTCCTTAATCATAAAATTTGAATTACCCGTGTGTTTAGCATAATGAGGCCCACCCACTATTTCTTTGTGTGCTTTAATTTACTGATAATCAGATGATCGTACGTAAAAATAACATCTGAATTATTCAGGCAGGAAGGAAACAAATTGAATAATCAGAAGTGCAGGTGATTCTTTATGAACATCTTTTATGAACATTTTTTATAAAAACTCTTCTGCTCCAGTTTTTCTGAATTCCCCAAATTTTCAAAAATTTAACTACTTTAAATACTTCCACCAATCCTGTCTCCACAAAGTTCTGGAGTGGAAAACTTCAGAGATTCACTGCACTCTGTGAGAAAAACTTCCTATGCACCTCAGTTTGAAATGATCGCCCCTTTATCTTATCGAAGAGAGCTATGTCTCGCCATCTCGTTCGAGACCCTCCCACTGGTGAAAACATCTCAACATCTACCTTGTGATGCTCCTCAGGTTCTTATATGTTTCAATAAGATCATCCCTCATCCTTCTAAACTCCCAAGTATACAGGTGTCCATCCCAGGAACTCGCCTTGTGAATCTCTTCTGGGCTGCTTCCAATGCTGGTATATCCTTTCTTAGATAATGGGATCAAAACTGTGCACCGTTGGGTGAAGAAGTGTCTTCTGTACTAAATGGCTGGCCCTTTATTTTGAGATGATAACCCCTTGCCTTAGACTCTCCAGCCAAGATCAAAAATCAACCCTTCTTTCTATCCTATCAAACCCAGAAGGAATGCTGTAAATTTCGAGGAGATCTCATTTCATTCTTCTAAATTCCGGAGTGTGCTGGCATGGTTTGCTTAATCTCACATACAAGAGTCTGGTGAAGCTTTGTAGCAGTCCAGCTATTGAAAATACATTCTTATATTTCAGCTGCAGCCTCACCAGGGCTCTGTATAATTGGAGTAAGACATCTCTCCTCTTGTATTCAATTCCTCATGCAATAAAGGTCAACATACCATTTGCCTTTTTAATTGCCTGTTGTACATGCATGTTAACTTTCATTGATTCATCTACAAGGACACCTGGGTCTCTCTGATCACCAACTCCTTTCAATTTCCAACCGCAGTAAAACTCGGATAAGCTGAGATCTGACTACCGGAAATCCTAATGTTCAGCTCTCTTGAAACTCACAGGGTCCTGGTTCCCACATTCCCTTGAAACTCACCGGGGCCCCGGTTCCCACATTCCCTTGAAACTCACCAAGGCCCTATTTCCCACATTCCTTTGAAACTCACTGGGGCCCCGGTTCCCACATTCCCTTGAAACTCACCGGGGCCCTATTTCCCACATTCCTTTGAAACCCACCAGGGTCCTGGTTCCCACACACTCTTTAAGCTTATCGTGTTCACTGGAAATGCTGTGTTATATTGTGTATGTGTATAATGCTGTGTTACATCTAAAAGGAATGAATTAAGAGTGTGTTGGAGTTTTAACAGGAATAACATCCAAAAGACTTAAGTCAGGCAGCATCACCAACAACAGCACATAGCTTCCTGATGAGCTTAACACATTCTATGCACGTTTTGAACAGAAGGAGATTGGAATGTCACCACCTGCTCCAACAACCTCCAATGCACCTGAACCCACAGTCACCGTTGCAAACGTAAGATCAGTCTTCTGGAGAATGAACCCGAGGAAAGCAACTGGCCTGGATGGTATCCCTGGCCGTGTCCTTAGATCCTGCACAGGTGGGGTATTTGCAGACATTTTTAATGTCTCCTTGCTTCGATCTGAGGTTCCCAGCTACTTAGAAGACCACTATCATCCCGGCAACTAAGAAAAACAAGGTAACATGCCTTAATGGCTACTGCCCAATGGCTTTGACGTCCACCATCATGAAGTGCTTCAGGAGGCTGGTCATGGCACACATTACCTCCAGCTTCCCAGACAACCTCAACCCACTGCACTCACCTATCACCAAAACAGGTCTATGGCAGATGCTGTCTCCCTGACCCTACACTCATCTCTGGAGCATCTGGACAGTAAAGACACCAATGTTAGACTACTGTTTATTGACTACAGCTCCACCGTAAATACTATCATTCTGAGCAAACTCATCTCCAAACTCCGAGACCTGGGAGTCAACACCTCCCTTTGCAACTGGATCCTTGACTTCCTGAGCAACAGACCACAATCAGTGAGGACAGGCAGCAACACCTCTGCCACGATTATTCTCAACACTGGTGCCCCACAAGGCAGCGTCCATGGTAGTACAAGAAGTGGTCCATAGTATTCCATTGTTGAGGCAGGATTAGGCTTGTGAAGGTTGGTTCAAGAACTTCATCTACTCTTCCCAGTCTGCTGTACGGACGCCCATGTCCTAACACCTGTTATCTGCCCATGCTGCCATTCTATATTTTTGGCAGGACCTAACAAGGTATTCAATCAGCTGGGAAGTCCAGCATTTTCATCCAACATTCACACGTATATACAAGAGTTTGTCTTCAATTAGTGTCTGTAATGTTGTAAAATGACTTAAGATGTTTTAGAAGAACACTATCAAATAAAATACTTTTAGATGCCCTGTGTTCATTGTAGACAGTATAGAGTCAAAGAATTGTACAGCACAGAAACTGCTCTTTAGTTCACCATGTCTAAACCAGCTTCTTCACAATCCTAGTCCTCTATTTGTGACGGATAGTTTGGGCGACTATAGGTCGTATTTCCCACTAGTGTCCAGTTTCTTACCTGTTGTTGGTTTTCTTTCTGCGAGTGTAGCCGTGCCTGGATGCACTCTCGTGTCTCCTGAAACGCCTGCCGCTGGGACACCTCGGCTGGGTAATGGGTGCAGACGCCAACAATGTTGGTGCAGGAGAAGATCAGCACATTGGAGACCAACTGAAAGAGGAAGAACAATCACAGGTTATAAACGGACTCTCATCATGTTACTAGACGTAGATCGGAACTTCCAAAGCCACAAAGAGCAGTGAAATAGAAATTAACTTTTGCCAGTTATTAAACCTTATATTATGGTCTTTCCATTGTGATGTTTTGGTCTGCTACTCCTTCTGGTCCAATCTTGCCACTCAATTTCCCACATCCCCATCTGCTACATGGAACTTTACATGTATTCTGATGCCAAATTACTATTCTAGACATTTGAAAATGAATAATGAGGCACTCACTCACCTGGGACATCATCATTTAGCTCAACAGACTCATCCAACAATCACACATGTATACAAAAACAGACTGCCATTAAGTAGTGACTTTAATGTACCTCAAAAGGTTTCAGAGGAACATGATCAAACAAAATGGCACCAAGCCATATAAGAAAAAGATTCACAAAGGGTTGATGTTAGAGATAGGTCTTAAGGAGTTCCTAAAGTGAGAGAGTTGGAAAGTTGGAAGAGTTTAGGAAAGGAATTCTAGACAGCGCCTCAGGAATTGAAGATACGGCTATTAACAGGAGTGAGAAAGAATTAGGGAATAGGTGAAGTGACAGAGTGCAGAGATCTCAGAAGCTGAAGCACCAGCGGAGATTCCAGAGATAGGAAGGGGTGAGGCCATGGGGCGGATTTGAACAGAAGGACAATAGTGTAAAAATTGAGGCAGTGGGGAATGTAGCTTTGGATGGGTTTAAGGAGCTCAAAGGCCAACCATTGTCTAAAGGTCACAAAGGCCTGGATGAGGGTTTTGGCAGCAGACCAGAAACATTATGATGGTGGAATGTGGCAGTGGCGATGGAATGGATAGGAGGTCAGAAGCCCAAGTACCAAGAGCTCTATACGATCTGTTTTAGCCTTGTTCAGTGGTTAGAGGCCAACACACAATCAAAAAAAGGTGACCTTAATTAAAGTGTACACAATGATCCAAAGCCAATCACCCTCCAACTAGCATGCTGGCACCAGCAAGTAGGATGAGCAGGTTTTCTATTCTTGGACTTTGTGGCCCTCATGGATCAAGTGTTTGAGGTTTGTGTCCCTAACCTTGCACCTCAAGGTGAAACCGTCAGTAATGGGACAATGCCTTCCAAATCTTTGGTGAGGATCACATGGTGGAGCAGAGATGGCCACATGCAAGAGATGTATATCCTCCAGTGGAATTACAAGGTGACTTGAGCTTGGCAGAGTAGTCCCTGCTACAACAGGACAGTTAACAGAGTCTGCATTGTTAGATTGCACTGCTGTAAACTTGGCCAAAATGTTCTGCCCTTTAACTTTCTGAGTGTGGAAACTAGCAACAGAAGAGGGAATCAGGGCATCTGGGAACCAAGTGAACAGGACAACTAACAAGGAGACTCATCAACCAAGGAGGTTGAAGGATTCAGAAGAATAAGTGACAGGACTGAGAGAAGGCTTGAGAGACTTGTACAGAGAGACAACTTGGGAGAGAAAAGGGGCAGGAAACAAAAGTAAGAAAAAGACATTCCTTTTACACTTCACAAGCTAAAGGAATGAGTCTCTATACATTTCGGGCCGGAAGTTGACTGACAGTCATGAACACTGATTAAGATAATTAAAAGAGTATATACACTTGCAATTACCAGCCTTAGTTAACCACAGTAGATTTAATTTGTATCAACTGCACCAAATTCACACCAGTCAATGGATGTCAACCGTGAGGCATGCAACATGATCTTACGGTCGCGAAGCTCTTGATAAAAAACACACCTTAGAGAGTGACTTTTGGATGATTAACTGGGGATCTCACCTAACATCACCAGTTACCACTAACCAATGCATAACCAATGTCCATCACGTTAGCTTCACCATTGCTATCCCAAAGACATCATGAATAATGCACAGCGCTGAGCCTCGTTCAACAACAGTCCAATGAACAACCAGGATCTGGATGTTGATTAAACTCAACCTTCAACAAATGTCTACTTTTACACCTTACAGAAAGCATCATTAACATTCCACGTGCCGTCACCAGTGATAATAAACTGAAGGTAACAACCTGTTGTGGAGAAAAAGACAGTTTTGCAACAGTGATGATCAAGAATTAAATGGATTCTCCCATGTAAGTTTGGCAGAAATGAACAGCAAAACAGGCTTGAGAAGCTGACAGACATGCTTGTTCCTCTAAAGCTATGGAGAATTGGTGTAAACACCTCTTACACCAATCTCCTTGTGCTTTCTGCCCTTGTCACAACTCCAATCAGAACAGCCTCTGATCTGCTCCAGACTGGCAATAATTTTGAATCCTGTTAATATGAAAGCAGAGGTAGACTCATAATAACAAAACTCCAGTGTGAATAATCAGCCTTCTGCACAATTAGCGCACTTTCATCTGTTTGCTGGTTTACTGATGTCTTTACAACTCGTCAGAACCCAGCAGCATCGTGCAAAGGTCCTGACTGCAGGAACTACCCAATGGATGCTCACAGCCTTTACAAGAATGAGGTCCATCTCTGGGCCAACAGATCCAGTTACAAGGTGCGGAAAGCAGGCATGGTTTCCAGAGCCAAAATCAAAAAGATCTCAGTCACCCTCTCCTGAAATGTTGTGAAGTACAGCTTGAGAAAGATGGATAGAAAGATGTTCTGTTGGAGAAGCAAGTTCAGGCGACTCATTAACTTAGTACAAGTTGACACAACTGAACTGGGGATGGTTATTTTCCAATACTCACTTCCCAAAAAACACAAAAGCAATAGAGACAAAACTCTCGCATTTTTGCAGATGTAAGTTCAATTTCCCAGCTGGAGTACAAAGCTGGCCAGACCATCCCTTCCAGTTGTTGCCACTAGTGTGTTGTGTTTGAGCAACCAAGAGAGACAAAAGGCCAACCCAACCCAATGAAGTGTGACCACAAGACTCCTTGGGTTGTTTTTAATCAACTCCCCTTCACTGAGCATAGTGCATGGTGCATGGTGAGGTAGCCTACCTCCTAACAAAAGCATAAAATACTTGTGGTTGTAAAACAAAATTCTCTTTATTGATTAGTTCTTCATAACATCATGGCAACCATAGGTTTTAAGGACCAGACGACCAACATGGTGGCAAGTAGCGACTTTAATGATCAGATCATACACAGTAACAAAGCAGCATTTATAAAAGATGGTCAGAGCATAAATCTTTGGGTGAACAAGTATTCAAGTTGTGCGATACTTTCTCCTCTTCTGTTCCTGCCCAGTTTATCCTCCTCAAGGCAGGTCGTTGCCAACGCTAACTTGCATTTATATTCTTTCCATGAACAATGTAAATTGTCCCAAAGCCACCCTCTGTAGGGGTATAACCAAGCAAACTGTTACGATTATATGGTAAATGACCGTAACATTGACAACCCCTCCCTCCTTTGTCAATGTTTCAAACATTTGCCATATAACAAAATAGGGCAAATAATTGTAACATTGACAAAGGAGGTATATTTCAAAGGAGAGCAAGGAAGGTTTTAGGGAAAGAATTCCAGAGCTTGGAGACAAGGAGGCTTGAGAATTCTACATGATTCACAACACAATACATTCTTAGCTGTAACTTCCGATACACATAAATGAACATGCTTCCAATTTGCCCATGTTTCCTAATGCTTTTCAGTAGAAACAATGTTAGGAAAATCATCATAACATTGCATGACCATGGCTCTAGTCCAGAATTAGAGCACAGAGCCAGTGTTTCCACAGTTTGGTTATATTCTCTTGAGACATTGCTTCCCCTATGGTTTGAAGTAGACTTTTTACTTACCTACGCTCCAATTAAAGAAAAAATGATCTGGCGTTCTAAAACTAACCCTTGCTCAGTGCACCAGCCACCTAAATATCAAGAATTGACAACACTGATGGAATTAGCAACACAGAAATATTAAACATTAAAACTTTCAATTATACAAGAAAATGAATGAAGGCAATTTTAAAAATGCTGGTGGGATCGCACTGCATTAATATTGGGGTTTAGAACCTTTACAACAGTTCTCAAGGATACATGTTCTCGGCAGCTCTGTCCTTTTTGATTCCAGGATTCCACTGATCAATTGTGTTCATGTCATTTCTGCAGCAGGTGATCCAAGGCAGTGCTCAGTGATGAAGATAAGTTATGAGGCATCTCTGTTCGGGTCTAAACAAAACAGCTTCCTACAATGAAGGCACAATAGTAATTATATAGCGGTGGACCAATTAAATACTCATCCCAAGACATCCAATGATTTTACAGTGCCAAACAGTCAAAATTAGACAACCTTTACCATAGTGTTTAAGTGGGCTCAGTTTTTCTCAGGAAGGTCCTGCTCCAGCATTTGAGGACAGTAGATCACTCACTCCTGTACTGAGGGAATGCTGCATTGTTAGAGGTGCTATCACTATTATTATAGAGTCATAAAACAGGCCCTTTGGCCCAACTTGTCCAAGATTTCTATCCAATCTAGTCCTATTTGCCTGCGTTTGGCCCATATCCCCCAAAACTTTTCTATCCATGTACCTGTCCAAATATCTTTTATTAATAAAAAACTCCATCCATAAAGAGGCCTACTAAGCTGGTTAAGAATTGTATTTGATAGAGCAGCTTATAAATATTGTCAAGAAATGTAGTAAGCCCAAGGACTGGGGAGTTTTAGACATGAGTAAAAAATTGATAGAGAAAATGAGAAAATAGAGAAACCTTTGTGCGGGATGTTTAAGTGGCCAGATGGATGCACGTGGCACAACTTGGGAACAGCAGTGAATCTTCAGAGTTTTTTTGGTGGACCCACCTCTCCCATTAACTAACACCACCAAAATCGGCCACTAGTTCTGGTATCGCACGGGCACGCATGTGTGTGTGTGTGTGTGTGTGTGTGTGTGTGTGTGTGTGTGTGTGTGTGTGTGTGTGTGTGTGTGAAATGCCCTGAGAAGTTGTGACCACGGGCCTCACAAACAGAAGGTTTTCTGAAGCCTCATTCTGCACCGTGACCCGTGACCACAGGACGGAGACCAAAATTTTACCTGTACTACATCAATGCACTCTGTACTGACTCAATGTAACTGCACTTTGTAATGAATTGACCTGTACAATCGGTTTGTAAGACAAGCTTTTCACTGTACCTCAGTACAAGTGACAATAATAAACCAATACCAATACCAATACCTTCAGGTCTTTCATCCTAGGGACAGATCCTTGTGAGTGAATCCACATAGAATCATAGTACAAGGTCATCCAGCCCAATCAAGTATACACTGGGTCTTAGTACAGCAAACCCTTCAGTCACAAGGCCATGAAAACTTCCTCACAAGTGGCAATCCAATTCCTTGTAGAAGACCATGTTCCACCACCCCTAAAGTCTGTGTGTTGCAGATCATAACTACCATCCACGTAAAATTTGTTTTTCCTTACAAGCCCCTTCCTCTATCTTTTGCCCAAAGTTTTAAATCTGCCTCCTTGATCGTTCAACCGTCCACTAAAGGAATAGCTTCCATTTATCTATCCTCTCCAGGTGCTTGTCCACCTCTATCAAATCTCCTTGTGACCTTCACTCTAAGTAGAACAACCCCAGCTTCTCTAGTCTAACCCAGTGGCTGAAATCTTTCAGCCAGGGACCATTCTGGTAGATCTTTTCTGCAGCCTCTCTAGAGCCGGCACAACCTTCCTCAACTGAGGTGACCAACTTGGACTTAATACTGGGGACACAAGAGACTGCAGATGTTGGAATCTGGAGCAACACGCAAGATGCTGGAGGAACTCAGTGGATCATGCAGCATCTATGGAGGGAAAATGTGCAGTCGAAGTTCCGGGTCTAGACCCTTTATCTGGACTGAAAGAGAAGAGGGGAGAGAACCAGTATTAAAAGGTGAAGGGAAGGGGTGGAGCTAGAGCGAGCATGTGAGAGGTGGATACAGGTGAGGACCCCTCCCTCCCTCCCTCCACCTACTGCTTGCCTTTCCCTCTGTACAATCTTGATGTACTTATGTTTTCGAATGATCTGTATGGATGGCATGCAAAAATATGTTTTTCACTGTATGTCAGTAACATGTGACAATAATAAACCAATTACCAATTACTGTGCCGTTCCAATGACATAATTGGAACCTGACCATAAATTCACGAGGATGTTACTGGGACTGGAGGGCAAGGAGAGGCTGGAAAGGCTGGGAAAAGAAGGCTGAAGGGCAATCTTACAGAGGTATAGGAAATCATGAGGGGCATGAATAAGGTGAATGGTCACAGTCTTTTCTCCCTGCATAGGGAGTCCAAAACTAGAGGGCATAGATTTAAGGTGAGAGGGGAAAGAATTAATAGGAGACCTGAGGGGTAACTTTTTCACACAGAGGGTGGCGGGTATGTGGAATGAGCTGCCAGAGGAAGTGGTGAAGTGGGTACAATTACAATGTTTAAAAGACATTTAGACAGGTACATGGATACAAAAGGTTTGGAGGGATATGGGCCAAATGCAGGCAAATGGGATTGGCAGGTAGATGACTTGGTCGACGTGGATGAGTTTCCATGCTGTATGACTTTATGACTCCATGATATCAAATACTGTGTACAGTTATGGCCACCACAGTAATTAACGGATACTGAATCAGTCGAGAGGGTATAGAAGTGAGTAGCAAAATCATTCAGGGGATGAAAGAATTGGATCACGCTGAGGTAACCTGGGAAGACCCTGACAGGCATTATCATTTCTCTTTTTGGAGCAATGTATCTTGTCCTTGATCTTGTCAGGCAGTCTTCACTAGAAGAAAGCTAAATCCAATACGAATCTGTGGAGACAGTATGTCGGGGTGGTCAATGGTTTCTCAGGGAGACTACAACAATAGCAACAATATCTATTTATTTAGTGCCTTTAATGCAACAATAACATCCCAAGGCATTTCACAGAAAAATAACCAAACAAAAATTGACACCATTATATATTTGGTTGGATGGACAAAAGCCAGGTTTCTAGGTGGGGTGAAACCTGGAGATGAAGGCACAGGCAGTTGACGGCTAGTGGTGGAAGACCAGAGATAATGGAGGGTATTGTGGTGGGTCCTGGGGCTGGAGACAATTACAGAGATAAGGGACGGGAGAACATAAAGGGTTTTGAAAAGAAGGATGAGAATTTTAAAATGACTACACTGGCTGACAAGTACAGAGCGATCGGGATGAACGGAAGTTGGGACTGGGGCAGCAGGATTTTGAGGCAACAGAGCACCTCTTAAGGTGAGTAAAGCTAGGGGCATCATCCAAGAGTCCATTTGAATAGTCAAATCTATTGGTAACAAAGGCATGGCATTAGGCAGAAGCATTCAGTACTGCTTCATTGAAATGCAAATGATATATTACTCTTGGGATACAGTGTACAAGGAAGTAGAGACATTGTGCGGTGGGTCACACAATTGAAAGGAAAAACTGACTTTGGATCTATGGGGCAAATCAGTGGGATCTTCCTTGTGTTCTGGATTTGCTAACAGAGGGAGACATTTGTACCACTACATCATTTCCACAAGTCACATCCATAAACAAATTCCACTCTTTTGAGAACAACATCAACAAAGAGTCACAAGAGGGACCTAGTAGCTACTCAGAGAGTCATTCAGCAGGGAAACAGGTCCTTCAGCCCATCGAGTCTGTGCTAGCCAATAAGTGCCCACCCACACTACAATCCCACTTTTTATTCTCCCACATTCCCATCAACTCCCCCCACCATCCTCACTCATCCCCATATCCTACCATTCACTAGGGGCAACTTACAGTGACCAATTAACCTACTAACCTGCATGTCTTCTATCAGGAGCATCCTGATAGAAGTATATAAAATTATGAGAGGCATAGATAGGTAGACAGTCAGAGTCTTTCCCATGGTGGAAATGTCAAACACTAGAGAGCACAGATTTAAGGTCTGAGGGGAGAAGTTTAACAGAGATTATGAGGCAAGTATTTTTACACAGAGAGTGGTGGGTGCCTGGAATGTGCTACCAGGGGAGAAGGTGGAAGCAGATACAACAGCAATGTTTCAGATTCATTTAGACAGGCAGGGAAAGGATAAGATAAGATATCTTTATTAGTCACATGTACATCGAAACACACAGTGAAATGCATCTTTTGCGTAGAGTGTTCTGGAGGCAGCCCACAAGTGTCGCCACGCTTCTGGCACCAACATATCATGCCCACAACTTCCTAACTCGTACATCTTTGGAATGTGGGAGGAAACCGGAGCACCCGGAGGAAACCCACGCAGACACAGGGAGAACGTACAAACTCCTTACAGACAGCAGCCGCAATTGAACCCGTATCGCTGGCGCTGTAATAGCGTTACGCTAACCGCTACGCCACCGGGACATAGACCACATGAAGGCAGATGGGATTAGTTAGATTGGCATCATTGTCAGCATCGACAGGGTGGGCCGAAGGGCCTATTGCTGTGTTGTACTGTTCAATGTTCTATGTTCACCCAGACGAAATCCACATGGTCACAGGGACAGCAGCCAAGGTCAGGATTGAACCCGGGTCACCCGCACTGTGAGACAGCGGCTCTACCTGCTGTACCACTGTGCTAGTCTAGTTCCTTTATCCTTTATCCACAAAGTGTCTGGAATGTGAAACTCCAGCTGGGATGAATATCATTCCTGGGAAATAGATGGATGAGAGGGATGAAGGGGGGGGGGGGGGGGTGGGATGATGTCATACACACTGGCAGAGACTGTACGGCCTCTCTAACCTAAAGCATAGTCACACTTAGGAAGCTGAAGGTATTTTTGATTGAATTAAACAAACTCACAACTCCAACTAACTGCGACACAGCTGATAACAATTAGGGGCCCTGACAAACCTTCCCACGCTCAATCTGCACGTCCGGAGTCCACTTGGGACGGGTTTCCGACAACTGGAGGAAGACCCAGGCCATGCACTGACATTAATTCAACTGACAGCTATGTTGCAGTGCTGTTTTAATCGACGTTTACATTGCTGCATCTGTTCTGGGCTCCATTATATTGCTGGATGTCTGTTGCCTTGTGACAGTCTCAGCGGCTTCATCCACAACTAACAGGCCTGAGTATTGGACATAACAGTCTCTGGATGTGGACATTGCTAGCATTTGTTGTACATCCTAATTGCCTCTGAGAAGTTGGCAGTGAGCTGCCTTCTCAAACTGCTGCAGTCCTGGGGAAGGTCCTCCTCCCACAGTGCTATTGAAGACAGAGCTCTAGGATTGAGAGCCCTACAGAATCATTGAGAGAGATATAGCATAGACTCAGGCCCTTCATCCCACTGAGTCTGCACTGAACATTAACCATCCATTTACACATCCTATATTAATCCAAACTTTTTTGTGTTCCCTGCATTCTCATCAACTCTCCCCAGATTCTACCACTCACCTACACACTTGGGGCAATTTACAGTGGCCAATTAACCTACCAACCCATGTCTTTGTAATGTGGGAGGACACCAGAGCACCCGGAGGAAAACCACGTGGTCACAGGGAGAACGTGCAAACTCCACACAAAGAGCACCCAAGATCTACTAACTGCACCGCTGTGCTACCCTCGGTCAAAGCAACAAAGAAGGTGCGTGGATGATTCATGTCTAAACAGGACTGTGTGTGATTTTGGGAAGAACTTAGTGCTGGTGGTGGTTCCACATGCTGCCTGGGTAGTGGAGGTTTGGAAAATGCTGTTGAGAAAGTCGGATCTGCTTGTTTTCAATAAGATGTTAAATCAAATTCCAGTCCACTCTGTCAAGCTATCAAATAAAATGTCACAGTTCTGTTTTGAAGAAGAGCCATTGGGTTTTAGGCAATTTCCTGGCCAATAGAGTCATTGTCATACAGCATAAACTAGCCCTATGGTCAACTGAGTCTGCACCGACCAGTAAACACTCATTTACACTGAGCATATATCAATCCCAATTTATTCTCCCCACATTTTCCGATCAATTCCTCCCCCCCTCCACCGAGATTCTCCCCCTCACACAAGAGGCAATTTACAACGGCCAATTAATTTACCAACCGCATGTCTTTAGGATGTGAGAGGAAACCAGAACACACAGAGGAAACCCACATGGCCATAGGCAGAATGTGCAAACTCCACACAGACAGTGCTCGAGGTCAGGATTGAACCCAGGTCACTCAAGCTGCATGGCACTGTATGTAATGTTTACCCTTTCATAAACATCACTTGCAATCGGTAATAAGGAAGGCAAATGCAAAGTGAACACACATTTCAATAGGACTAGAATACAAAGGCAAGAATATACTGCAGAAGCTTGAAAAGGCATTGGTCAGACCACATATTGTGAGCAACTCTGGGCCCCATATCTAGGGAAAGATGTGCTGGCCCTGGAGAGGGTCCCGAGGAGGTTCACAAGAATGATCCCGGGGATGAAAGGTTTAACCTATGAGGAGCATTTGAAGTCTCCGGGCCTGTACTCAATGGAGTTCAGAAGGATGAGGGGGGGATCTTATTGAAACCTACCGGATACTGAAAGGCCTGGATAGAGTGGACGTGGAGAGGATGTTTCCATTAGTAGGAGAGTCTAGGATCCGAGGGCACAGCCTCAGAATAAAGAGACGTCCCTTTAGAACTGAGATGAGGGTGGTGAACCTGTGGAATTTGTTGCCACGGAGGGCTGTGGAGGCCAAGTAGAGACCGAGAGGTTCTTGATTGGTGGGGGGGTTAAGGGTTATGTGGAGAAGGCGGGAGAATGAGGTTGAAAAAACATCAGCCACGATTAAATGGCAGAGCAGACTCGATGGGCTAAAAGGCCTAATTCTGCTGCTATATCTTATGCAGTTATAGTCTAAAACAGATTACCTGATCGTTATCATATTGTTGTTTGCTGTTTTTGAGCAAGCTTGCTGCTATGTTCCCACATTACAACAGTGACCACAATTCAAAATCTAAATGCTGTTGTAATTCTGAATTATGAACATAACTAATCAGTAGGTTGAGCAGCATCTGTTGAGAGAGAACAGAGAAAGAGGTTTAACATCTCAGATCGAAAAGCAAAAACACCCAGTGGCTGGAAATCGATATAAAAATATAAAATGCGAGAAATACTCAGCAGGTCAGGCAGCATGCGCAGAGAGAGAGGCTGAGGCCAACATCTCAGCTCAACGACCTTTCATCAGAACTGGGGAATGATAGGAGATAACGAGTTAAATAGCAGATAATGTGGGGTGAGGGGAAGAAAAATGGGAAACTCTGTGATGGGTGGAGATCAGGAGAGATTAAATAGAAACATAGAAACATAGAAAACCTACAGCACAATTCAGGCACTTCGGCCCACAGAGCTGTGCTGAACATGTCCCTACCTTGGAAATTACTAGGCTTACCCATAGCCCTCTATTTTTCTCAGCTCCATGTACCTATCCAACAGTCTCTTAAAAGACCCTATCGTATCCGCCTCCACCACCATTGCCGGCAGCCCATTCCACGCACTCACCACTCTCTGAGTAAAAAACTTACCCCTGCCATCTCCTCTATACCTACTCTCCAGCACCTTAAACCTAAGTCCTCTTGTGGCCACCAATTCAGCCCAGGGAAAAAGCCTCTGACTATCCACCCGATCAATGCCTCTCATCATCTTACACACCTCTATCAGGTCCCCCCTCATCCTCCATCGATCCATGGAGAAAAGGCCGAGTTCCCTCAACCTGCTTTCATAAGGCATGTTCCGCATTCCAGGCAGCATCCTTGTAAATCTTCTCTGCACCCTCTCTATGGCCTCCACATCCTTCCTGTAGTGAGGCAACCAGAACTGAGCAGGGTCCTATATAGCTGCTACAATACCTCTTGGCTCCTAAATTCAATTCCACGATTGATGAAGGACAATACACCATATGCCTTCTTAACCGCAGAGTCAACCTGTGCAGCTGCTTTGATCCCACTGATCCTCCACACTGCCAAGAGTCCTACCATTAATATTATATTCTGCCATCATATTTGACCTACCAAAATGAAGCAATTCACACTTATCTGGGTTGAACTGCATCTGCCACTTCTCAGCCCAACTTTGCATCCTATCTATGTCCCTCTGTAACCTCTGACAGCCCTCTATGATGAAAGAGGAGTGATGGTGGGAGATGAAAGAGGGTCCACATTCTGCTGAAAGGTCATCGGCCTTAAATGTTAACTGTGTTTCTCTCTCCACAGGTGTTGTCTGACCCAATATTCTCAGTGCTTGATTTACAATGCTACAATAGTAATTCATTGGCTGCAATATACTTTGGGGGACCTGAAAAGTGATATATAAAAGTGTGTCCTTTTCATCAATACTAGATTAGACTTGCCTATTTCCGTGCTGGAAATACATTGCAATGAAATCTTGCAACCGAGAACCATGTGCTGTACTTGGAATTATGGCCCATATTTGACATTGGTCAGAGCCCTTAAGTCAGGCTCTGTATCAAAGTGATTGAATTGGGAATGTATGCTGTTGGCATGTTAGAGCAATGCATTGGTCAGTGGGACAGTGAGGAAAGTGAAAAGGCCATTAATTGAGGGCTACAAAACCGGCCCCCTGCCTGATAAAATCATTGGGACTATTGTGTTAATTGGAAAAGATTTTAGTCCTAGTTACAAAGTCTATGATTTAAAAGCAAACCCCACAGGGAGAACTGATTAATGCTCTTGACTAACGAGACTGGACCAACACCACAAATTAAAACCAGAAAACATTCCCTTCTTCTTAAAGGGGGTCTATCCCAGGAAGAACAGCATCGAGAAGATTTATTTTGCCTTATTTGGGGAAGAAGAATTGGAGGAGAATCTGGAGGAAATTTTGTGAAACATTGACTATATATGTTCAAAGGCAGATCGCTTTTATAAAGAGCCTTTAACCTATTGAGTTAAAAAGAGATACAGCACGGAAGATACAGTACGGCAG
Organism: Pristis pectinata; assembly: GCF_009764475.1. Classification (NCBI taxonomy): domain Eukaryota; kingdom Metazoa; phylum Chordata; class Chondrichthyes; order Rhinopristiformes; family Pristidae; genus Pristis; species Pristis pectinata. Next base: position 8,546,191 of record NC_067405.1, on the reverse strand, counting down.
GCATGGTAGTGTAGCGGTTAGCGTAACGCTATTACAGCACCAGCAACCCAGGTTCAATTCCCGCCGCTAACTGTAAGGAGTTTGTACGTTCTCCCCGTGTCTGCGTGGGTTTCCTCCGGGTGCTCCGGTTTCCTCCCACATTCCAAAGACGTACGAGTTAGGAAGTTGTGGGCATGCTATGTTGCCGCCGGAAGCGTGGCGACACTTGCGGGCTGCCCCCAGAACACTCTATGCAAAAGATGCATTTCACCGTGTGTTTGAATGTACGCGTGACTAATAAAGAAATCTTAAAACATGCCCTTTGGCCCACTGTGTCTGTGCAAAAGCTTGACCACCCATTTACACTAATCCTACATTACTTAGAAAAGTACAGCACAGGAACAGGCACTTCGGCCCACGATGCTGTGCCGAACTAATTAAACTAGTAATTAAGCACCTAACTAAACTAGTCCCTTCTGCCTGTCATGGAGAAATACATCACTTCAGCCCACCAAGTCTGCACTGATCATTAACCACACATTTACACTAATCCTATATTAATCCCATTTTTTATTCTCCCCCCAGATTCTACCCACTGATGAAACACATGATGATGCTGAAGGAACTCAGCAGGCAAGGGCTGCTGAGTTCCTCCAGCATCATCGTGTTTTCATCTAGATTCCAGCATCTGCAGTCCTTTGTTTCTCTAGATGCTACCCACTCAACTACACACTAGGGGCAATTTACGGTGGTCAATTAAAATACCAAGCCGCACATCTTTGGAAAGTGGGAGGGAACTGGAGCACCCAGAGGAAACCCATGTGGTCTCAGGGAGAACGTACAAACTCCACGCAGGCAGCACAGGAGGTTGAGATTGAACCCGGGTTTCTGGCACAGTGAGGCAGCACCTCCACTATTTGCACTACTCCACTCTTCACCTGGTAATCTGTCCCAAGAGCTGCACAAGAGCATCATATGACAGAAACAGGACACCATGCCAAGCCGGAGAGGTTAGTAGAGGCGACAAAACCTTGGACCAAGAGAGACAAGCGTCTTAGAAAATCTCTGATCCAGAACATGAACCAACAACCTCCTGGCTCAAGGTATGTCGACTACTAACTGAGCCACACTTGGGAGGGAGTGCAAGAGCTAGTAATGTCGCAGGCCACACCATTACTCTGTGATCCTAGAATCTACGGCTGATTTATAAATGGGGTCAGCAGCAATTAATTAAATGGGCTATAAATGTTATCTGTACTGCTACAGTCTCATGCGTATCCTGTCCAACTTAATCTGTGGGGGTTATGCAAAGTTATACTACAAATTACTATAAAACATTTACAGTACAGAAATAGGCCATTTGGCCCAACAGTGTGTTGTGTTTCCCCTCCTCCCAATTCTCTTGACCTCACCCCATCAACGTGCTTCAGATCCTTCCCCCTCATGTCCTTGTCCACTGCCCTTTGAATACATCTTCTAGTCACATCAACAAGCCCTTGTAGTAGCGAGTTAGACACGTTGCCAGAACTGTAAAGACTCAGAAATCCTCACTATCAGGCTCAACAGGGATTACTGTACCAAATTTACCAAGGGATACACCATGACAGCCCAACTCCTTATAAGTAGAACACAGAACAGAACAGAGAACAGTACAGCACAGGAACAGGCCCTTCGGCCCATTGATGTTATGCCGAACTAATTAAGCTAATGACGCCTAATTAAAGCAATCCCTTCTGCCTGCACGTGGTCCATATCCCTCTATTCTCTGCATATCCATGTGCCTATCTGAGAGCCTCTTAAACACCTCTATCATATTTGCTTCCACTATCACCCCTGGCAGCACATTCCAGGTACCCATCACTCTCTGTGTAAAAAAAACTTGCACCCCTCTATGCCTCTCATAACTTTATGAACTTCCATCTCTAAACTTTGAAATATTAGGAACATCCATCTTATCCCATTCAGGAAATACAGCAGAGAAATAGGAGTTTATAATACAGGAAGGAGGCCATTTGTTCATCACCTCCAAAAAATGGTGTTATTCGGACCAATTCCATCTCAGTGTTCAGTAGCCCTGCTGACTGCAGCCAATCAAGGAGAAAATGAAGGCCAATGAACAGAACTCTTTTCTTAATTCAGATCCTATGCTCTTAAGGGTCTGATAATCAATGTTACTTATATGTGTAATAATGTTATTAAACTATTTCATCAAACATATTCATTAATGGTAAATACCACTTCATATTACAGTACTTCATTGTTGCATGATGGTTTCCTACATACAAAGGAATCCTTTCATGGATCAGAGATCAGAGATCTAGTGCAAATCACACAGCTTCTTTGAACAATTCCCCCATTTACCCCCACTCTTGTTTGGTATCTAACACATGACCCCAAACGCAATGCATCTGTCCACATGCCTGTTCAGGTGATTGCTAACCTTCATTTCTCACAGTCTTCTCTTTTCTAAAAGGCACGATTTTCCAGAAGATATGCCAGCAAACTTTCCTTTACACATAGATTCATTTAATGTTCATCACAAATTGTCCTCTATCCATAAGGACACAGCCACCACCATCCAGATGAAGGGTCTCATCCAAAACAATGATTGACCATTTCCCTCCACAGATGCTGCCTGACCCACTGAGTTCCTCCAGTAGATTGCTTTTTGCTCCAGATTCCAGCATCTGCAGTCTCTTGTGTCTCTACTTCCATAGTGCTGCTGAATAGGAAATATAGGATTTTGACCCATCTCACCGAGTAATAGAGAGATACAGCATAGAAACAGGTCCTTCAGCCCAACAAGTCTGTGCTGACCATCAATGACCCAATTACATTAACATCATTTTCTGTTCTCCCCACGATCTCAGTCAACTCCTCCCAGATTCTACCACTCACCTACACACTAGGGGCAATTTACAGTGGGCAATTAACCTACCAATCTGCACGTCTTTAGATGTGGATGAAAACGGGAGCACCCGGAGGAAACCCACATGGTCACAGGGAGAACATGCAAACTCCACACAGAGAGCACCTGGTCAAGATTGAACCCGGGTCTCTGGCGCTCTGAGGCAGCGACTCTACCAGCTGTGCCACTGTGCCATCTGTAGCACTGTACGTGTTTTCCCCTTCAAGTTCTTAGCCTATTCCCTTTTAAAAGTTCCTCTTAAATATCCTTCCACTGCCCTTTCAGGCAGTACATTCTACTTCACAGAAGTTTACAATGGAGACATTTTCCTCATTTCCTCATTTTGGAAGGACAAACTCCAAAGCGGAGTACAAGGTTAATGGCAGGATTCTGGGTAGTGTGGAGGAGCAGAGGGATCTGGGGGTTCATATCCACAGATCACTGCAAGTTGCCCCACAGGTGGATAGGGTAGTTAAGAAAGCTTATGGGATATTAGCTTTCATAAGTCGTGGGATCGAGTTTAAGAGCCGCGAGGTAATGACGCAGCTTTACAAAACTCTGGTTAGACCACACTTAGAGTACTGTGTCCAGTTCTGGTCACCTCATTATAGGAAGGATGTGGAGGTATTGGAAAGAGTACAGAGGAGATTTACCAGGATGCTGCCTGGTTTGGAGAGTACGGATTATGAGGAGAGACTAAGGGAGCTAGGGCTTTACTCTTTGGCGAGAAGGAGGATGAGGGGAAACATGATAGAGGTGTACAAAATATTAAGAGGAATAGATAGAGTAGACAGCCAGCACCTCTTTCCCAGGGCACCAATGCTCAATACAAGAGGGCATGGCTTTAAAGTAATGGGTGGGAAGTTCAAGGGAGATATCAGAGGGAGGTTTTTCACCCAGAGAGTGGTTGGTGCATGGAATGTGCTGCCTGGGGTCATGGTGGAGGCAGATACATTGGTCAAGTTCAAGAGGTTGTTAGATAAGCATATAGAGGAATTTAAAATAGGGGGATATGTGGGAGGACGGAGTTAGATAGTCTTAGGCATGGTTTAAAGGTCGGCACAACATGGTGAGCCAAAGGGCTGTATTGTTCTATGGTTCTATGGTTCTGCCTCAAAATATCTGAAAACATGTCTCCCACTGTGGGAGAAATAGAAGTTTATAAAATTATGAAAGGCATTGATAGGGTAGACAGTCAGTCTTTTTCCTGGGGTAGAAGTGTCAAATACTAGAGGACATAGCTTTAAGATTAGAGGGGGAAAGTTTAAGTGAGATGTGCAGGGCAAGTTTTTTTTACACAGAGAGTGGTGGGTGTCTGGAGTGCCCTGCCAGGGGAGCGCTCTGCCAATTCTCCCACTGTGGCAAGGGTTTGTCCTCATGTCCTCAGTAAAAACCCCTTAATCTGTTCTCAGTTTCCACCCTCTCTGTTATAAATGCATCATAATAGATTACAGCAGCAGTTGTTAGTGGTGATGTTAGAGAGTGTGGTAATAATTTGATGAACAGGGTCTCTGTAGAGACATCCTGGGGGAGGCAGTGGGGGAGGTGTGGGGGCTTCACCAGATCAGAGAGAGGCACAGATTTAGGCTTATTTAATACCTTGCGTGTCTCTTGTCTCTTCTCAGCCAGTGAATTGCTTTGGAAACATATTCACTGTTACAATTCAAGAGGCATGGTAAACAATCTGTGCACAGCAACATCCCACATACAAAGCCAGATATAACATATAACAGCACAGGAACTGGCCCTTCAGCCCACCATATCTGTGTCGACCATGATGCCAAATTATACTAATCCCATCTGCCTGCACATGATCCATACCCCTCCATTCCCTGCGTGTTCATGTGCCTATCTAAATGCCTCTGAAATGCTGCTATTGTATTTGCTTCCACCATCTCCCCTGGCAGAGCGCTCCAGACACCCACCACTCTCTGTGTAAAAAAAACTTGCCCTGCACATCTCCCTTAAACTTTCCCCCTCTAATCTTAAAGCTAGGTCCTCCAGTATTTGACACTTCTACCCCAGGAAAAACACACTGACTGTCTACCCTATCAATGCCTTTCATAATTTTATAAACTTCTATCATGTCTCCCTTCAGCCTCCGACGCTCCAGAGAAAATAATCCAAGTTTGTCCAACCTTTCCTTAGAGCTAATACCCTCTGATCCAGGCAGCATCCTGGTGAACCTCTTCTGCAGCCTCTCCAAAGCCTCCACATCCTTCCTATAATTGGGTGACCAGAATTGCACGCAGTACTCCAAGTCCAACCTGATCAAAGTTTTATACAGCTGCTACATGTTCTTCTGACTCTTATACTCAATGTCCCAACTGATGAAGGCAAGCTTCTTTACCACCCTATCTACTTGTGTTGACATTTCCAGGAAGCTATGGACTTGCACCCCAAGATCCCTCTGTATGTCAATGCTCTGAAGGGCCCTGCACTTACTGTGCATGTCCCCTGAACATTTCTCCTCCCAAAGTGCAACACCTCACACTTGCTTGGATGTAATCAGGTCATTGACTTTGCTCAAAATGCTGCAGGATGCAACATCAGTTTAACATCCCGTCCAAAACACAACTCCCGAAATGGCCCAGAACTCCCTCAGCACTGTGACCAGGAGTATCAGACCTTGCTACACTGTGGTGGGAAGTGTTACCTAACACCCAACCTGCCCCCCCGCCCAACCCAACTCCTCCACGACCAACCACCCACCCCCTACCCACATCTGACGCCATAACGGCCTCGGAAATGTAAACCTGCTCCACCCCAAGGAGGGTGATTGCTCAGTTGGTCTCTTGTCTGGGTGAACCTCACGGCACACTTGTCTTCATCAGTTGGGGCACTAGCATAAGAGTCAAAAGGACACGTAGCAGCTGCATTAAACTTTGATTAGGCTGGAGTTGGAGTACTGCGTGCAATTCTGGTCGCGCAATTATAGGAAGGATGTCCCCTTATTCAAAAAAGGTAGTAGGGATAGTCCAGGGAATTACAGACCAGTGACCCTTACGTCTGTGGTGGGTAAGCTGTTAGAAAGGATTCTAAGAGATAGGATCTATGAGCATTTAGAGAGTTATGGACTAATTAGGGACAGCCAGCATGGCTTTGTGAAGGGAAGATCTTGCCTCACCAGCCTGATAGGGTTCTTTGAGGAGGTGACCAGGAAGATTGATGAGGGTAGTGCAGTGGATGTCGTCTACATGGATTTTAGTAAGGCGTTTGATAAGGTTCCGCATGGTAGGCTTCTTCAGAAGGTCAGAGGTCAAGGGATCCAGGGAGGCTTGGCAGTGTGGATTCAGAATTGGCTTGCCTGTAGAAAGCAGACGGTTGTGGTGGAGGGAGTGCATTCAGATTGGAGGGCTGTGACCAGTGGTGTCCCACAGGGATCGGTTCTGGGACCTCTACTTTTTGTGATATTTATTAATGGCTTAGATGAGGGGGTGGAAGGGTGGGTTAGCAAGTTTGCAGATGACACAAAGATCGGTGGTGCTGTGGATAGTGTGGAGGGCTGTCGAAGCTTACAGAGGGATATTGATAGGATGCAGAGCTGGGCTGACAAGTGGCAGATGGAGTTCAATCCAGAGAAGTGTGATGTAGTACACTTTGGAAGACAAACTCCAAGGTGGAGTACAAGGTAAATGGCAGGCTTCTGGGCAGTGTAGAGGAGCAGATAGTTCTGGGGGTTCATATCCACAGATCACTGAAAGTCGCCTCACAGGCAGATAGGGTAGTTAAGAAAGCTTATGGGATGTTAGCTTTCATAAGTCGTGGGATCGAGTTTAAGAGCCGCAAAGTAATGATGCAGCTTTACAAAACTCTAGTTAAGCCACACGTAGAGTACTGTGTCCAGTTCTGGTCGCCTCATTATAGGAAGGATGTGGAGGCATTGGAAAGGGTGCAGAGGAGATTTACCAAGATGCTGCCTGGATTAGAGAGTATGGATTATGAGGAGAGACTAAAGGAGCTAGGGCTGTTCTCACTGGAGAGAAGGAGGATGAGGGGAGACATGATAGAGGTGTACAAGATATTAAGAGGAATAGATAGTGAACAGCCAGCGCCTCTTTCCCAGGGCACCAATGCTCAATACAAGAGGGCATGGCTTTAAGGTAATGGGTGGGAAGTTCAAGGGAGATGTCAGAGGGAGGTTTTTCACCCAGAGAGTGGTTGGGGCATGGAATGTGCTGCCTGGGGTGGTGGTGGAGGCTGATACGTTGGTCAAGTTCAAGAGATTGTTAGATAAGCATATGGAGGAATTTAAGATAGAGGGATATGTGGGAGGAAAGGGTTAGATAGTCTTAGGTGTGGTTTGAAGGACGGCACATGGTGGGCTGAAGGGCCTGTATTGTGCTGTACTGTTCTATGGTTCTATGGTTTTCTCTGAAGCATTGGAGGCTGAGGGGAGACCTGATAGAGGTTTGTAGGGTAAGGTGGAGACACAAGAGACTGCAGATGCTGGAAACTGGAGCAACAAACAAACTGCTGGAGGAACTCAGCAGGTCAGGCAGCGTCTGTGGAGGCAAAGAGGATAGTTGCTGCTTCAGGTTGAAACCTTGCATCTGTCCCAGTGCAAGGTTTCGACCTGAAATGTCAACTATCCCTCAAAGCAGTTTGCTTTTTTAAAAGAAAGTTCATTTATATCTATCACAACATGCTAAAGTATTTTACAGCCAACTAGGTACTTTTAAAGTGTAATTCAGCAAACTCCCATAAACACCAACGTAAAAGTGACCAGATAATCTGCTTTAGTAATGTGATTTTAGGACATCGCTGCTTGCTTTTGATAGAGTGAAATAGGGTCTTTCAGCCTACACAACCTGCTAAAGGCACATGAAGATCAGCCCAGAATTTTGGGT